>NC_088410.1:43237515-43601682 GCF_034236695.1 Oncorhynchus nerka | reverse complement strand
AGTACTTTGGTGAAATAGATGAATATTTGGATGGCAGTTTCGCGTGACATCTTTCGCTAACGATCATTTACCGTATGTTGAGGAGGATTGGCACTGCAGTCAGTATTTGGGCGTTTGGATATGTGTTAAAGAGTTTAACATTACAAGTTTAGCTAGCTAACGTTAGTTATCTGGGGGCTATGAGTGACAAACGTCCTACCTATAAAGAAGTTGGCAGACGTAAACTGAATTTCTGACAATAGTCAAACGTTAGACAGCCAATCTAGTTGAGAAAAAAATATTATCGGATAACGTTAAACGTTACCTAGCAAAATGGCTAGCTACTAAAAAAGTAGCTGAAGTGACATTACTCAAATTACAAAATAAATTGGCTAATGTTGAAAGTAGTCAGATAGTTGTCAACCGTTTGTGTTTATTTAGCCACTATCACCGACTGTTACCATACCATTATAGGGAGTTCAAATCATTTCTCAATATTTAAAAAAATATACCTTACATTTTCACGCCACTATGGTCGATATTTTCTTACGTGTATTTTACCACTTACATTTATCTCCCCCCAAAAAATCACCTTTTATTCACAAATTATCAAATTCACTCCATTGGCATTGTCACTTCCTTTAATCCGCATCAAAATGTTGGTTTTATACCCCCCCAAAATTGGAATGGCAGTAGGCTACACCATATGACATAACTTTACTGTTTTGGCCATAGACCTATCCAGTTGCTCTTGCATTCCACACTGAAAGTTCGTCCATTTTTTTACGGCGCGTTATGTTCATGACTAAACTCTCGATTTAAATGTGAATGTTATTTTCTCTAGCTATCTTCCCAGGCGAGTAACTTTACGACAAATGTTGCTAATCTTTGTAAGTACACAGTCATGTAGCCTAGGATATGTTGTCGGTTGACTGCGATTTGTTATGAAAACGTTACAGCTAGGCCCATTTTTAATATTGATCGGATTATTTGCTGTTTTCCTCAAAATACTATTCACTCGATGACGATTTCTGGTGTTTTCTCGCATTTTACTTGTAATCTGGTGTTCTCCCTTAAAGCTACAGTACTGTACTTTACACAACTTTCAAAATCCCAACATCGCTGAGCCTCTAAATGGGGTCCCGGCTAGAAGGGATCCAGCTTTTGTCAAATTAGCGTCAAATGTTATTTTTCTGTGCATTTTAGCTAACCTTAACCCTTTTCTAACCTTAACCTCATTCGCCTAACCCTTTGCGATAATTATCCTAACATGCTGCGTAAATTCTCATAACCTGCTACGAAAAGTAAAATCTACGTTAATTTGACAGAAGCTAGATCCCATCTAGCCATGACACTAGCAGTCACTGACTCTTTCCTTTTTAGTTTTACCAGCATAGTGGTTGGTGCGCACACTAAACGATGTGGCATACATAGTACGTGGGTCACACACACTAAGATTCTTAGCGTGAAGACCACGTTGTCTCGTGAAAACAAGTATGTGATTTAGATAGAACAAGCTGTGGCTCAAAGCAGACATTTTCAGTCAGGCATTCACACTTGCCATACAGAGTTTAAATATTTAGCCAATAGCCTACATTTTTCATTGAATCCCATTGCTTGTGAACTTCAGAGCTTTAACGATTTGGCTTTGGTTTTGTCGAAAACCAGATTCCAGATACATTCAGGGTGATGCGATACCATAGAATTAGGAATAAATAGTAATTTAATAGAATTTCTATGTGTGATACAACATCTCACTGGCTTCCTTTCTGGCAAGCTCTCATTGGCAATTGCTGATCACCCTTCTCAAAATATGTCGTTGCATATCTCACTGCAACAGAATTGCAGATTTAGTGCTGATAAAAAATTGCTGTAGCAGAGGCCTATTATGTCTGGGCCCTTACAGATGCTGTTAGGGAACCAACCTGTAGGGACTAGAGGTCGACCGATTAATTAGGGCCGATTTCAAGTTTTCTTAACAATCGGAAATCTGTATTTTTGGACACATTTTTTATATATATATATATATATATATATATATACACCTTTATTTAACTATGCAAGTCAGTTAAGAACACATTCTTATTTTCAATGACGGCCTAGGAACGGTGGGTAAACTGCCTTGTTCAGGGGCAGAACGACTGTTTTTTTTTTTACCTTGTCAGCTCGGGGATTAGTTTTTGCAACCTTCCGGTTACTAGGCCAATGCTCTAACCACCTGCCTTACATTGCACTCCACAAGGAGCCTGCGTGGCAGGCTGACGACCTGTTACGTGAGGGCAGCAAGAAGCCAAGGTAAGTTGCTAGCTAGCATTAAACTTATAAAAAACAATCAATCTTCACATAATCACTAGTTAACTACACATGGTTGATATCACTAGTTTATCTAGCGTGTCCTGCGTTGCATATAATTGATGCGGTGCCTGTTAATTTCTCATCGAATCACAGCCTACTTCGCCAAACGGGTGATGATTTAGCACTGTCGTTGCACCAAACCTAACCATAAACATCAATGCCTTTCTTTAAAATCAATACACGAGTATATATTTTTAAACCTGCATATTTAGTTAATATTGCCTGCTAACATGAATTTCTTATAATTATGGAAATTATGTCACTTCTCTTGCGTTCCGTGCAAGCAGTATATGCAGCAGTTTGGGCCGCCTGGCTCGTTGCGAACTGTGTGAAGTCCATTTATTCCTAACAAAGACCGTAATTAATTTTCCAGAATTGTACATAATTATGACATAACATTGAAGGTTGTACAATGTAACAGCCATATTTAGACTTGGCGCCACCCGTTAGATAAAATACGGAACGGTTCTGTATTTCACTGAAAGAATAAACGTTTTGTTTTCGAAATGATAGTTTCCGGATTCGACCATATTAATGACCAAAGGCTCATATTTCTGTGTTGTGTTATAATTAAGTTTATGATTTGATATTTGATAGAGCAGTCTGACTGAACGATGGTAGGCAGCAGCAGGCTCGTACGCATTCATTCAAACAGCACTTTCCTGTGTTTTGCCAGCAGGTCTTTAGCAATGCTTCAAGCGTTGAGCTGTTTATGACTTCAAGCCTATCAACTCCCAAGAATAGGCTGGTGTAACCGATGTGAAATGGCTAGCTAGTATCGGTGTTAAAAAATCATAATCGGTAAACCTCTAGTAGGGACCAAATAAACTAACATGTTAATCCGATGGCCGTACAACCTGTATTATCTGGATGCACTTCAGAGATGCAGTAAACGGCCTCACACGGGCCTCAGGTGCCTGTGATCAACTGAGGCCAGGAGCCCTGGGAAGTTCAATGGACTGTCAACAACAGTTACATAATTCCAGCAACAAGCTAGTCGGACTTGGTGTAGCATATGTTCAGGGCCTAGTTAATAAAATAAAAAAATCCAGATCAAAATGATTTCATTTGAAATTGAGAAACAGGCGCAGTTACAAGCCTGCTAGAGATAGCGGCAGGCAGATAAAAAAAAATGTCCACAGTCGTAGTATAGATAAAGCCTGAGCTGGAATGGGAAGCTAGCTTTAGAAAACGCTGAGTAGATCTAGCTTGTTTCGTAGTTAGTATAGCCCTCTGGAGTAGGCTAATTAAAGTCTGGGGTTGAAAGGGTGTCAGGCGGTGCTATGGGAAGGAAGGTGCCTTGGTGAATAGGCGCTTAGGACAAGCCAATCAAAGTTAGAAAATTAACAGGATCGCGTCACTGTATCTGACAGAACACACAAATACGTGATAGGCCTAGCAGACATCACACAAGTGTTTTGTATTCTATTGCCTGTTTTTATATCTAAATGGTTTCTGACTAGACCTACTTGCTGCAAAGTATATTGCCGTAGGGAGATAATGAAACCTCTATACTAAAATCTATTCCAAGTCCTAGTAGTTAGCCTAGGCCTATATTCTGATGACCCAACAACCTTATTGGAAGTATAACAGTAGGCCTTGTATGCTGCAATGACCAGCCTACCATCTCTTGCTGACTGAGCAGCCAAAACTGCCTGCTTTTTGTTTCTTTCTCTCTCTCTGATTTGTGTGGGGGCTGAACTATATCTACTGGAGTGGGAAAGCTGCCTAGCCCTGGCACTGTGTGGTGGCATGAAATGTGATCAGGAGTGTGTATGTGTGGACTGGATGGTCTGGGAGTGTGTGTTGGGGGATGGGTGAAATGCTGTGGCTGGTTCTACAAACTTCTGTAGAGGAAACTGTGCCGAATTCAGCATTCAGACCAAATGCAAGAGAACACTGTTTACTTTACAGAACTTTACTCATCATGGGCTAATGGACTGTAGCTAGTTAGTTTGGTGTGTGTGAAATGAACTGCACTTTTTTTTAGTGTAAACTATCACTTACCTATTGTTTGAGGACATATCAAAATAAAATGGTGATACATGTTTGTTAGGAAACGGCTGAATGATGGGAGTATGGCAACGAGTTTTCTTAGAAACCCAGAAATAAAACCTTGTTTATTTGAGACTAGGCTTTAGCCTACTCTAAAGATATTTATGCTGAAGAGCCACAAATATACGCTAACTCATGAATTTTGTGTGGCTTAGGCTGTGTGTTATTGGGATTTTGTTGTTTAGAATTGATGTTGTGAGCTCAGAAAATGGTTTGTGGCCTGTAAGCCCTGCCCAGGAAACAAACTTTGGGAAATGTTCGTATGGTCTATCCCTGTGCAAGTTTACTTACCCTAATCATTTTCGGTGTACACTGTTAAGGGAAAGTTGCTGGAGGGAAGTTCCTGAAGTTTCAAAACAGCCAGTGAAGAACCTATTCTGCAGTGCCGATGTTTCCTCATGGTGCCACCATTATATGCAACCTGCTGATGTAATTGGAATACATGTGATTTACTATCATAATCTGACATAAATTCCATTTGCTAAATTCTGAGGAAAAGCTGATATTCCTGACCACTTTGTTTGAGATGCCTATGATTTAGGCGAGTGGAGTTGCTAATTCCTGCTCTTAATTCCTACTTTTACTCGTCACAAATGTATGAAACTATAAACATGCTAGCTATAGCACATCAGTAGGATAGTAGTAACAGAATACCCTAATTTTGTCACCAGTAGTAACAGAATAGCCTAATTTTGTCACTAAATTAGAAAACGCTTTGGGTGTTTTTCTCAACCACAGCTCAGTGATACTCCAATTGTAACAGAGATTTTCCATCATAATCAGTCAAATGTCAATCTCGCAGTCAACACTTGCGTTGAAGATGTCCAATCCCTGTCCTCTCTTTTTCAGAATGTACCGTCCTCGCGGCCAACAATACAATTCAAGGGACTCCAAGGGGTAAGTATGTTCACACGTAAAATCTTCATTTTGACTACAGTACTACGGACCAACCCTGTGGCTGGTAGACTGAGTTTTGTAGATCAACCATGAAAGGTTGAATAAGTTAACATTTGAGTGCTGAAAATGATGACCAATGTTGTTGAAGACCCAATGATTGTCTTGGTTTCAGTGAAATGTGAATTTGTTCAGCTACGAGGTGTGGTGGCTTGTTGCCTGACACTTCATACCCCTCTGAAAGCATCCGGTTAACCCCTGACTACCCTGGCTGTGCACTATAAAGAGTTTAACTCTCCAATGTCCCAAGATCTATAAATACTGCTCTAACAGTCTGCAACTGGGCCCAGAGCACAGGGACCAGACTAAGGTTACAAAATTTCCATAAATTCCCTGGTTTTCCCAATATCTAATTTTTGTGGATTCCCAGCATCAGGGGGGAGAAAGCAGTAAATCTGGAAACCTCCAACCAGGATTTTAGAAAAACCAGGGAATTTATTGAAATTTCCCAGAATGTAGCAACCCTAGTCTGGTACCTGTGCTTTGGGCCCAGCTGCAGACTGTCAACACACACACTACCAGCAACTTAGACCTCAAAGATCTGCCTGTCATGCAAACTCGCATTCATTAATCTGAGATCCCATAGCTCAGATCAGTCTATATTGACAGAGGCAATACACACACATCACTGTAAAGGGATAATGTTACAAGACCATGAGAAATGAGGCCCACTTGAAGTGTTTTTACAGATGGTTCGCTATTTGCCATGACTGACTCTCACATTCAAATATGAGCGAAATCTCTTCCCAGCCCGACGCTATAGCAGTAGAGCAAAATTAATCCCAATTTCACACCCCATTCAGAATGATTGAGTACCTCCATTCAATTCCTCACTAATGCATACATCTTGAGGGCAAAGAGAGGCCTTCCTGGTTTTCTGTGGTAAAACATTTTTACAATTAATTTTCTTTAATTTTCCTTTTTATGTGAACCTCACAGCGCATTAAGATCCCAAGGACTGACTCTCTGGATGGCTCTCAGAACTTTGACTTCTATCTGTCCAATGTGGGCAAGGACAACCCTCAGGGAAGCTTTGAGTGCATCCAACAATATGTGTCCAGGTAAGCACCCTCTGGAACTAAACTGAGCATGCGCCAGTGCTCGCTACTGAAGACCCAACATAAACTTGTTCGTTAACTGGAATGCATGTCACTCTGGTGTCAGAATTTGACCATGTCATTGAGCCTTGTTAATGAGGAATTGGTTTAATTGAATTGGGTCCAAGGTGAGAAACCCTGTGCTGTATGACTGAAATTCCCCCCATCCTTTCCAGCTCAGGGACCCCCCACCTGGTGTCCTTGGGGACGGTTCAGGACAAAGTCACGGTGTGTGCCACCAACGACTCCTACCAGGTGACCCGGGAGCGCATGGCGCAGGCCGAGGAGGACAGTCGCAAACGGGGGACCAAGGTCCTTAAGCCTGTGGGCCAGTTCAGAGGCAAGTTCCATGCACTAATCTACCCCCAACAGTAGTATTCTCACAGGCCGGGTCCCACTACTCCAAAATGGCTTTGTTTTCCTAACCTCTCTTTTTGAACCACTGATTCTCTTAAGAACTAGCTTGGTCAAAAGCAATGGAACTTAAAGCCCACTTTTCCATCGTTTGTACCTGACTAAGCCCTTTGGGTTCAGTCTATTAGTGGTTACAAAAGGCGAGGGAAGGAGGCTATTTATGAATATTGAGACGGTCTGCCAACACAGCCAAATCTGGGTTAAAGTTGCACTCTAAGTAGTGCTTATTTAACAACCCTGGCCTACAGCCCCACTCTCCCAACACACACACACACACACACCTGTAAACCAATTGTCTTGCCTTTTCTAATACGCTGCAACTAGATTGAGGTTGGGCAAGTGGAAAAGTAAAAGCTAATCTAATTTGGCCCCTCACTCTGTCACAATCTCCCGTCCTGTCTGGCCGGTGGAGATATGATGGAGATTGAGAGTGTGCAATGTAACAATCTGATTTAACTGGTCATGCCAAATCTGCCTCTGCTGACCTGGGACTCAGTTCTCCCACAGCAGAGAACCATATACTGGGCTTCACTGGCAAATCATTTCTTATCTAGCCCCGAACTGCTACAGAGGTTTTGGTGTCGCAGAAATGGCCCTTTTTGTTACCAGTTATAGAACTCTAAAATATGTTCCCCATAGATGTCTTTATATGTGATATATTCTAGTATAAATCTGTCTTGTTCTCACATGGGTGGGGCTCTAAATCCGTGATGACCGAATCACGGAATCCAGAAATGACAGAATTCAACTCATATATAGCTTCTAAATATATTAAACTTATTCAAATTTGTATTAATTTGCCCAAGATTATAAGACATGAACAAAATGCATAAGTGATTTGTATTTTCCTTCATCTTTCTCAAGAGGAAACCGTGTGGACATTCCCCTCTGTGTGTGTGAGCATTTGTATAACACTTTGTGTCGCTGTTAGCGATTATGCTAATGACAACCGTTTCCCAGTAGCTGGAAATGCTTTCTCAAAAACCTCAATTAAACGTTGCCTACAAAGTAGTCGCTCTACCAGGCAGAATGATATCATGATTATTTGCATCAATCCAGTGGTGATTTGTTTAGCAAACTGCAATCACGTGTGTGCTACAGAAACACCTCTAACCAAGCAAGTCTCTTGCTGGTGCACACTTGAATAAAAGGATATCTACGCCCCCAAAATAATTATGTTGGACTTAAAACACCTAAATCTATAATAAAAACAAGGGCGGCAGGTAGCCTAGTGGTTAGAGCGTTGGGCCAGTAACCGTAAGGTTGCTCGATCAAATCCCTGAGCGGACAATGTAAAAAAATCAGTCGTTCTGCCCCAAGGCCGTCATTGTAAATAAGAATTTGTTCTTATCTGACTTAAATTAAACTAATTGTGATTTTTTTTTTTGAGAGCAAAAACATGAACAAATCTGAAACCTGTAAAAACAAAATGGAGGAATCAATTTAATTTTGGGGAAAAAACTGAGTAGGGCAAAGCATTTAACAGATTTTATAGGGCCCTAGTGGAGGGGAGGGGGGGGGGGGTGGGGTCAGGGCTTACCAGTAGAAATAAACTAACAGTTATCCACATATAAATTGGTATTGTCTGTCTAACAAAATTCAACAGTAAGCACATTCTTATCTTTGGTGGGAGGTTTATTCTAATGCCTCTTAACGTCAATCTTGAACTATAGTTGACTGCAGGAATCCCTGAAATCTGCTTTACTCGTCGTGGCTCTGAACTTGAAGTCCCACCCACTCAGAAACTTAGTCAGTTAAACCCTCTTTCCCTTGGGAATTCATTTGCATACAATGGCTCAGATGGAAACTGAGAGAGGAGCAGAGGAAAGGGGTGGAGTTTGGGCATGTAACAGCTGGCTCAATAGAAGCACCCTATTAACATTAGCAAAAATGAGCCCTAACCTGCATTTTATCTTGTTTGTTTAGGGTATGTCAGTTAGGTATATTGGTCTGGGACCCTATACAGTGTTTGTCATAAATAAGAGCCTATTTACTTGATGTCATTCAGAGTTTAGTACACTAAACTAAACACATGCATATCATGGCAGAAACCATGTAATTCTGTTAGGAAACCAACAGACTTGCTGTGTTGTCTTGCAGTCCTTTATCTCTCACTGTATAGACTCACTAGGCTGGTCAAATGCTTGCAGACACAACTCATACCTGCCTCAGTCTCACCAGGCTGAGACAGCAAAAATGTGTGTGGTTTGTGTGCTTAGAGATCTCTCGCATGTCTATCAGCATTTGCCCAGACGAAGGGACTAGGGGGCAGACGAGGGTACAAGTTTCTCTCTAACCTTAATCTCTTAAAGAGCTTTAGGTTTTCATGATCACTGAGAACAGTATGAAGAGATGTCAAGGCATCCTGACTAAGCAGAAGACTAATGAGCTGGGGGCCAGATTCTATGTAGGCTCTTAATGACATTTACATTGGGAACTCAGTCTCTTCAAATCAGGCTTGTATGATTCAACTCGTACTAGTAGTGCACGGTTAGTTCAAATTCAATCCACATACATTTCCGAACACAAAATGGTTGCCTAATGACTTTGACCCTCTAGGGTTCCAAGTGTCTGCTGGCTTTTGTCCTTATCTTTCAGTCAGTATCCAATAACCCTATAACATTGTTGTCATGTTGATAAAAAATGTCATTGTGGGATTGACAGCAAGTGACTTAGCTGCAAGTTAGCGAGTTAGTCATTTATGCTGTAAACTCAATTCTGAGGTATTAGCAAGAAAACATTTTAATTGGTCCATTTTAAGCATAAGAGCAACCAAAAACAGATCAAATAAATACATTTCTCGTCTATGCCTTCCTCACCCCTCTAACATCAGGTAAGAAAGTCCAGATCCGCAAGCCAGCGCCGTCAGGCTCCGAACCAGTTGCGGAGCGCAAACGCTCCACCCCCATCAACCCAGCCAACACCATCCGCAAGTGCCTTGCCAACAACCCGGTGTCCCAGCGGCCCTACCGCGACCGCCTCGTCCACCTGCTGGCTCTGCGCTCTTACAAGAAGCTGGAGCTACTGGCCAGGTTGCAACGGGACGGGGTCAGCCAGAAGGACCGCAGCTCTCTGGGGAGCACCCTGCAACAAGTAAGGCTAGTGCCCTGCAACAAGTAACCAAGAGGGTGCAGGATAGTGTTTCATAGGTAGTTTTTGATGAAACCGGGGGGAGAAGGGGCCAACAAATCTAGAGCCTTCCCCGAAACTGGTAGGGGAACACATTAGCGCTGATAATCTTTTTTATAATCACGTTTAAAAAATAATAATAATAATTACATGCAATATGTGGGTTGAACACACAGAATAAAATAATAAAAGTCCCATAAATGGTAGCGACTGCCCATTACATTATCACTTAAATAAGTTGTTGTAATTATTACATACATTATTATTTGATTACTATTTCATTCCAAGTCATTTCTATAGAGCTGCTGCCTACGCTGTCCGGCAAAATCATTATTTGAGAAGTTCTTCAACGTAAATAAGGGATGCTTTTATGACTGCTGAATATCAGCTATCAATCACTTGCAGTAGATCATGTATTTTCAGGTAGAGATACCTTGCGAAGCAACTGCTCTCGAGTTAATATTGATCACACGTTCTTCTTTAACTTGTAGATGTAAAAGAAACACAAACTGGGAAAGTACGAGCACAATGGATTATGGTCATTGTAGTTAGTTTAGCACAGAAAACATGGTGATTATGTTCACTATTGGCCTTTTGGAAACTACAACTCCCTACTACATCGCACCGCTCGGGCTTGATCTTATTTCTAGAGAAACTGCGCAATGTGCACATTGAGCTCACAGAAAAAAACCTAACAATGACATTCTAATCGTTGAACCGATGTCGGTCAATTAGTTTTAAAAACCGATGTCTGTTAATCGCTCAGCACTAGAACACATAGATAAGATGGTTAGAGCTTGAATAAATAATACGTGGATATATAAAGTGATTCCTAAATATGCACTTAAGTTCATAGATATTTTAAAGTATGAGTAACTGGTAGCACTGTGTATGAGAAGACACATGTCCCGGTTTGCCCCTAGGAATCTTCACCCTTCTGAAGCATTAGACCACAGAATGCAAATCACAGAGGACCTGTTCCCTGGAGTACAAAGACCTTCATTCACCACTACTGAACATAGCACACAGCAAGAATGAAGCAGCTATACATTAAAGCCATTAGTCGTACACACACAGACAATGTGTGTGTGTACACACACACACAGACCGCATGAACCACATATTTTATAGATAACATACTCAAACTGGTTTATTTGCCTAAAGCAAATGAGTTGTCTGACTACAATGCTGACAACCCCCATGCTTGGGCTACATAAAACACAACACACAGACTCGCTTAGGAATTTGCATAAAGTTGTGATGGAGAATGCAGAGACACTGAGTTTGGGGATGAAATGCTAATTAAATGCACTGACTTCATACCCAGGTTGACGCAAGTAGGGCAGGGACCAACAAAAGTCTTTAACCCTTAGGATTTGTTTGACTCAAGTAAAGAGGCAAAAATATTACCAGCGGTTGTATTTGTTGCTTTTAATGATCCCAAATTATTGGGCAGCACTTTTTTGAAAAGGAACGACTACAAAATTAGACGCTGCTGATCTTGTTCGCGTGTCTGTTTGTCCGCAGGTGGCCAACCTGAACCCCAAAGATAACTCTTACTCTCTGAAGGACTTTGTGTACCGCGATGTGCAGAGGGACTGGCCGGGCTACTCCGAGGATGACCGCGTTCAGGTCAACGGGATCTTGGTTCGGTAGGTCACAACGCATTTGTCTGAATGTTTTTGCGACGTTGCACCCCCCTGAACAGGCCCCTCCATTTTATTGCGAACGGGACTCCGTGTAGCGGCGGCTTATGGTCAGTTGACCCTCTCGTCTCCTCTTTCTCTCAGGAAACTGGGCCTTCCCACTGAGACACTTTCCTCCAGCAGTCCTCTTAAAGACGGCCTCCCGGCTTCCCCACAGGTAACCCCTCAACAGTACACCCTGCTGGACACAAACACTTTCAGTTTTACTCGCACAAACCAATGCAGAGCGAACAGACAAGCCGAGCCAAACTAAATGACCAGTTCTCTCCTGTAAAGACACATTTTTATCTTAAACCTATGCAATGAATTGTTTGCTAAGATAAAAGAAAACATTGGTCCTTTATCACTCATTCACCGTAGAAATCCTTGTTTGATGGTTTGGTTATGGTCTTTTAGCAGAAGTGCCAGCCCGAGTTGCCGGTTCACTTCACCGACCCCCTGATGCCGAAGAAGCCCCGCATCTCCCATGTCACCAGCCAAGGGCCCCCTGCCGCCCCAACCCCCATCCCCACCTCGTCCTCTAGAGAGCGCCGCGCCCCCCCGAAGGAGGACGACAGCCACCACAGCGCTGCTGCCACCACCAACACAAAGCGCTCGTCTCTCCCAGCCAGTACCACCACCACTGCTGGCCCGCCCCTCAACCACCACCACCTTCCCCCTCCTTCCCAGCTCCAGGTTTCTCAACGCCCTCCCCCGTCGCATCAGTCTGGCCCGGGCTCCAACTCCAACTCGCCCAGCACGCCCGAGGGCCGTGGCACCCAGGACCTGCCCCTGGACCAGAGCTCCACCTGCCTGGAACCCCCCTCACCGATAACCACCTCCAGCCCCCCGAGCAGGACCACTGACCGTTATGGCCCCTGCATGCCGCCACCAGCCAGCTCCAGTCCCCAAAGCCACCCAGCCCTCACCATCTCTTCATCCTCCTCATCCTCTACCATTATCCCCCCTCCCTCGCCAAGCAGTAGCAAGAAGTCCAAGAAAAAGTCAAAGAAGCACAAAGAGAAGGACCGCGAGAAGGAGAGGCACAAGGATGTGCGAAGCAGTAAAGGCGATGGCCCTGGTGTCAGCCCCCGAGGGGTGCCGGTTGTGGACGCTCAGAGGCCCAGGAAGAGACACCGCGACAAGGCGGAGGAGAGACAAACGCCAGTCATCCCCGCCAAGAGCCCAGTCTGCCTGGACGAAGGTAGTCTGCCTTAATGTCTTGGTTTGGTTTCATGGTTAAAAGGGAAAAGTGTGCTTGCTTATTAGCGTGCATGGCCCAATTCCCAAAGGTTTCATTTTCAAGTGACGTAGTGGTTGCTTTCAAACCTCGGGAGGGGGGAAAAAAATAACACTGCAATAAGTGTGTGTATGCTTTGAACATGATGGCATGCTTGCATTGCCTTGTGTGAGTTGGAGCATGTATGTATGTTTTATTTATTTCACCTTTATTTAACCAGGTAGGCTAGTTGAGTACAAGTTCTCAGTTGCAACTGCGACCTGGCCAAGATAAAGCACAGCAGTTCGACACATACAACAACAGTTACACATGGAATAAGCAAACATACAGTAGAAAAGTATATACAGTATGTGCAAATGATGTAGGATAAGGGAGGTAAGGCAATAGATAAGGGAGGTAAGGCAATAAATGGCCATGGTGGCAAAGTAATTACAATATAGCAATTAAACACGAATGGTAGATGTGCAGAAGATGAATGTGCAAGTTGAGATACTGAGGTGCAAAGGAGCAAAATAAATAAATACAGTATGGGCATGAGGTAGTTGGACGGGCTATGTACAGGTGCAATGATCTGTGAGCTGCTCTGACTGGTGCTTAAAGCTAGTGAGGGAGATACGAGTCTCCAGCCTCAGTGTTTTTTTTCAGTTCGTTCCAGTCATTGGCGGCAGAGAACTGGAAGGAGAGTCGGCCAAAGGAAGACTTTGCTTTGGGGGTGACCAGTGAGATATACCTGCTGGAGCGCATGTTACGGGTGGGTGCTGCTATGGTGACCAGTGAACTGAGATAAGGCGGGGCATTACTTAGCAGAGACTTGTAGATGACCTGGAGCCAGTGGGTTTGGCGACGAGTATGAAGCGAGGGCCAGCTAACGAGAGTGTACAGGTCGCAGTGGTGGGTAGTATATGGGGCTTCAATGACAAAACGGCTGGCACTGTGATAGACTGCATCCAATTTGTTGAGTAGAGTGTTGGAGGCTATTTTGTAAATGACATCGACGAGGATCAGTAGGATGGTCAGTTTTACGAGGGTGAAGGATGCTTTGTTGCAAAATAGGAAGCCGATTCTAGATTTATTTTTGGATTGGAGATGCTTAATGTGAGTCTGGAAGGAGAGTTTACAGTCTAACCAGACACCCAGGTATTTGTAGTTGTCCACATATTCTAAGTCGGAACCGTCCAGAGCAGTGATGCTGGACAGGCGGAAGGGTGCGGGCAGTGATTGCTTGAAGAGCATGCATTTCGTTTTACTTGCATTTAAGAGCAGTTGGAGGCCAAGGAAGGAGAGATGTATGGCATTGAAGCTCATTTGGAGGTTAATTAAGGCTGAGATCCCGCTAATGGGATCGATATGACAACAGCCAGTGAAAGTGCAGGGCGCTAAATTCAAAACCGAAATCTCATAATTAAAATTCTTCAAACATACAAGTATTTTACACCATTTTAAAGATGCACTTCTTGTTAATCCCACCATTGTGTCCGATCGCAAGTAGGCTTGACGGCAAAAGCACCACAAACGATTGTTAGGCGAGTGCCTATTCACATAAAAACACAGCCATTTTTCCAGCCAAAAGCAGAAATAGAGAAATTAATCACTAACCTTTGATCTTCATCAGATGACACTCATTGGACTTCATGTTACACAATACATGAATGTTTTGTTTGATAAAGTTAATATTTATATCCAAAAATCTGTGTATATATTGGCGCGTTATGTTCAGTAGTTCCAAAAACATCCAGTGAGCCACATCAATTTACCGAAATACTCATCATAAATGTTGATGAAAATACAAGCCGTATACATGGAACTTTAGATAAACTTCTCCTTAATGCAACCGATGTCAGATTTAAACAAAACTTTGCCGAAAAAGCAAACCATGCAATAATCTGAGTACAGCGCTCAGAGACCAAAACAAGCCAAACAGATATCCGCCATGTTGTGTAGTCAACAGAAGTCAGAAATACCATTATAAATATTCACTTACCTTTGATCTTCATCAGAATGAACTCCCAGGAATCCGTTCCACAATAAATGTTTTGTTCGATAAAGTTTACCATTTATGTCCAAATACCTCCTTTTTGTTAGCTCGTACAGCACAGTAATCCAAATTCATGACGCATGAGCAGACAGTCAAAAAGTTCCGTTAGTCTGTAGAAACATGTCAAACGATGTATAGAATCAATCTTTAGGATGTTTTTAACATAACTCTTCAATAATGTTCCAACCGGAGAATTCCTTTGTCTGTAGAAATGCAATGGAACAGAGCTCGCTCTCACGTGAACGAGGGTCACTAGCTTGTGGCTCTCTGGCAGACCCTGACTCATTCCCCCCTCCTTCACAGTAGAAGCATCAAACAAGGTTCTGGAGACTGTTGACATCTAGTGGAAGCCTTATGAAGTGGGATATTGGTCATATTGCACTTCCTATCTTCAATAGGAAATTAGTTGAAAAACTACAAACCTCATATTTCCCACTTCCTGGTTGGATTTTTTTCTCAGGTTTTTGCCTGCCATATGAGTTCTGTTATACTCAGACATCATTCAAACAGTTTTAGAAACTTCAGTGTTTTCTATCCAAATATACTAATAATATGCATATATTAGCAACTGGGACTAAGTAGCATGCAGTTTACTCTGGGCACCTCTGGGAACCTTATTCATCCAAGCTACTCAATACTGCCCCCAGCCATAAGAAGTTAACACAGTGTCCAAAGAAGGGCCAGAGGTATTCAGAATGGTGTAATCTGCATAGAGGTGGATCAGAGAATCACCAGCAGCAAGAGCGACATCATTGATGTATACAGAGAAAAGAGTCGAAGAATTGAACCCTGTGGCACCCCCATAGAGATTGCCAGAGGTCCGGACAACAGGCCCTCCGATTTGACACACTGAACTCAATCAGAGAAGTAGTTGGTGAACCAGGCGAGGCAGTCATTTGAGAAACCATGGTTGTTGAGTCTGCCGATAAGAATGTGGTGATTGACAGAGTCGAAAGCCTTGGCCAGGTTGTGAATACAGCTGCACAGTAATGTCTCTTATCGATGGCGGTTATGATATCGTTTAGGACCTTGAGCGTGGCTGAGGTGCACCCATGACCAGCTCTGAAACCAGATTGCGTAGCGGAGAAGGTACGATGGGATTCGAAATGGTCGGTAATCTGTTTAACTTTGCTTTCGAAGACCTTAGAAAGGCAGGGTAGGATATAGGTCTGTAGCCGTTTGGGTCTAGAGTGTCTCCCTCTTTGAAGAGGGGGATGACCGCGGCAGCTTTCCAATCTTTGGGAATCTCAGATGATACGAAAGAGGTTGAACAGGGGTTGCAACAATTTCGGCAGATCATTTTAGAAAAAGAGGGTCCAGATTGTCTAGCCTGGCTGATTTTGTAGGGGTCCAGATTTTGCATCTCTTTCAGAACATCAGCTATGTGGATTTGGGTCAAGGAGAAATGGGGAGGCTTGGGCGAGTTGCTGTGGGGGGTGGAGGGCTGTTGATCGGGGTAGCCAGGTGGAAAGCTGTAGAAAAATGCTTATTGAAATTCTCAATCATAGTGGATTTGTCGGTAGACAGTGTTTCCTATCCTCAGTGCAGTGGGCAGCTGGGATGAGGTGCTCTTATTCTCCATGGACTTTAGTGTCCCAGAACCTTTTTGAGTTTGTGCTACAGGATGCAAATTTCTGCTTGAAAAAGCTAGCCTTAGCTTTCCTAACTGCCTGTGTATATTGGATCGTAACTTCCCTGAAAAGTTGCATATCACAGGGGCTATTCGATGCTAATGCAGTACGCCAATGGATATTTTTGTGCTGGTCAAGGGCAGTCGGGTCTGGAGATAACCAAGGGATATCTGTTCCTGGTTCTACAATTTTTGAACGGGGCATGCTTATTTAAGACATTGAGGAAGGCACTTTTTAAAGAATAACAAGGTATCCTCTACTGCCAGGATGAGGTCAATATCCTTCCAGGATTCCTGGGCCAGGTTGGTTAGACAGTGTTTTAGGCAGCGTTTGACAGTGATTGAGGGGTGGTCATTTGACTGCAGACCCATTACGGATGCAGGCAGTGATCGCTGAGATCTTGGTTGAAAAAGGCAGAGGTGTATTTGGAGGGCAAGTTGGTTAGGATGATATCTATGAGGGTGCCCATGTTTACGGAATTGATCATTTGTGTGAGATTGGGGGCATCAAGCTTAGATTGTAGGATGTCCGGGGTGTTAAGCATGTCCCAGTTTACGTCACCTAGCAGCACGAGCTCTGAAGATGGATGGGGGGGGCAATCAATTCACATATGGTGTCCAGGGCAGAGGGTGGTCTATAGCAAGCGGCAACGGTGAGGGACTTGTTTCTGGAAAGGTAGATTTTTTTTATAAGCTCAAATTGTTTGGGTACATAGCCATAGTTCTGTCTTACTATCCAGTTATCTCTGCAGTAGATTGCAACACCGCCCCCTTTGGCAGTTCTATCTTGTCGGAAAATGTCAGTTAGGGATGGAAATGTCAGGGTTTTTGGTGTTCTTCCTAAGCTCAGACATGGCCAGGACATCCGGGTTGACAGAGTGTGCTAAAGCAGTGAATAAAACAAACTTAGGGAGGAGGCTTCTAATGTTAACATGCATAAAACCAAGGCTTTTATGGTTACAGAAGTCAACAATTGGGAGCACTTGGGGAGTAGGAGTGGAGCTAGGCACTGCAGGGCCTGTATTAACCTCTACATCACCAGAGGAGGAGTAGGATAAGGGTACGGCTAAAGGCTATCAGAACTGGTAGTACGTTCGGAACAGAGTTAAAGGAGCAGGTTTCTGGGCGCGATAGAATAGATTCAAGGCATAATGTACAGACGAAGGTATGGTAGGATGTGAGTACATTGGAGGTAAACCTAGGCGTTATGTAATGAGGAGAGAGAGATTGTCTCTAGAGACGTTTAAACCAGGTGATGTCACCGCATATGTGGGAGGTGGAACTAAGTGGTTGGTTAAGGCATATTGAGCCGGGCTAGAGGCTCTACAGTGAAATAAGACGATCACTAACCAGGACAGTAATGGACAAGGCATATTGATATTAGAGAGAGGCATGCGTAGCTGGGTGATCATAGGGGTCCAGCGAGTGGTTGGGCTGGCCGGAGACACGGCGATTCAGACAGCTAGCAGGCCGGGACTAGCAATCTAGCAGAAGGGCCTTAGAGGGATGTCTCGACGGAGGAAAGTCTGTTTTAGCTTCCGCGTGCAGTGACGTCGATGGATTAGTAGTGTTCCGAGTAGCAGAGGGGTCCAAGTCCAATTGGCAAAATAGGTATAGTGGCCCAAGAAATTGGCCGATGGCTCTATTCAGCTAACAGTCCAATATGCTCGAGACAGCAGGCGGGCTGTGGCTAGCAGATGGGCATTCAGTTGACGTTGCGTTGTTGGGGCCAGTTGAATACCCCCTCAAGCTGATTGCGTCGTAGTCTAGTCGTGAAGGATTGTCGGGGTTCCATGCCCCGTACCGGCAGTAGAAGGGGTCCGGGTATTGTAGCCCAGGAGGGCCTATAGGATGGGCTAGCTTCAGGCTAATTGGTGCTTGATTTCGGATAGATGATTAGCCAGGAGTAGTCACTCGGATAGCAGCTAGCTATCTGCGATGATCAGGGTGAAAAGGTCCAGAGCTTGCGGTAGGAATCTGGGGATATGGAGAGAAAATAGGTCTGGTATGCTCTGGTTTGAGTCGCGTTGTTCAAACTGGTGAGAGCTTTTCGAGCTAAAGGTTAGCTGATGACCGCTAGCAGTGGTTTAGACATGGATAGTGTGTGTGCTATTCAATATTAGGAAAATGTTCTTAATGTTTTGTACATTTGTTTGTGTGTATATGTGAATTAACGTAGTCAAAAGTTTTGTATTTCGTCCCATATTCCTAGCACGCAATGATTACATCAAGCTTGTGACTCTACAGACTTGTTGGATGTATTTGCAGTTTGTTTTGGTTGTTTCAGATTATGTTGTGCCCAATATGAAAATGGTAAATAATGTATTGTCATTTTGTCACTTTAATTGTAAATTAATAGAATGTTTCTAAACACTTCTACGTTAATGTGGATGTAACCATGATTACTGATAATCCTGAATGAATTGTGAATGAGTGAGAAAGTTGGAGGCACAAAGATCATACCCACAAGACATTAACTTTACCAATAACGGGGGAGGTTAGCATTTATTCGGGGTCTGATATTTAGTAGGTAGTACTTATTATATTTAGTGTCTGATATTAAGGTGGTCAAAGAATGACCTGCCCTGAACAGCAGACTCAGAAATCAGTCCATTTGACTCTTTGTTCTGCCTCTAACAACTGTTTCAATACCAGTACTTTTGAATGGCTCATAAGTTTAAGGCTACCACTAGTGAAGAGAGCTGTTTGGCTGTCAGTTCGTTATGGAGTATAATTGTCTTTGCTGTTCCCCAGACACTAAAGAGAGGCCAGTCCACTCGTCAGACCTATCCTCCACCACTGTGATGCCAGATTACATAAGGTCAGTACTACCCCCTTTTTACTTAATACTCTTTATTCCTATGTGGGACATAAGGCTTCCACAGAAGAGCACCACTGCTACCAATCATCAGCCTTTCGGGGGATGGTATCTCCTTTTTTTACCCCTCTCAATTACACATGAAGGACCCTGTGTGTCTCCTTGTCGCTGACCTGTGCTGCTGTCCCCCTACAGTAAGTACACGGCAGTGGTGTCTATGGACCAGAGGCAGACCTACAAGGACGAATTCAACGCCGAGTATGAGGAGTACCGCGTCCTGCATACCCGTGTGGAGAACATCACCCGCCGCTTCCACCATCTAGACACCGAGTCCAGGAGGCTGCCTCCCGGCACCAAAGAGTACCAGGTCAGATTATAACAAGCTACACCACAATACAAGGAGAAAATATTACAAACTTCACCACCAGATCAAATTATAATAAACTACACCAAAGAGTACCAGGCCAGATTCTACCAAACTTCACCACCGAGTAATGCTGCATTCATGTGCTCGTCGGAAATGCAAAACGTCCCAATAAGAAGTCCGACATGATTGTGTTCCAAGTGCTTTTGAAGTCAGAAGACAATTGTTCTACCAATTTGATTTTAGCTAGCTAGATAAGATGGCTAACATTGCTAATAATTAAGTTAGCTAGCTTGCATTGACAATATGGTCAAACTAGCTACATCTTTTTGTTGAAAAGGTGGAAGGTCAGTGGTGAAACATCGCAACTCTGGTAGCAATATTTTCTTTTGAGTTTCCCACTAGTAATTGCTACTTGGAGGGTCGTTAAAGTGAAACGTCAGTCGGAATTGCCGGTAACTCTGACAGCACCATTAGTACCAGGTCTAAATATAACAAACTACACGAGTACCAGGTCAGATTTTTTGTTTTGTTTTTAATGTATGGGAAAACGTCAACACATTTTGCTCATGTAACTGTAAGCATTGTTTGTACTTTTTCAGGAAGTACATGAAGAAGTGTTGCAGGAGTACAATAAAATGAGACAAGTAAGTAAAACAAATGCAGTATACACTGAAAAATATATAAATGCAACATGCAACAATTTCTAAGATTTTACTGATTGAAAGCTAATAAGGAAATTTGGAATAAATTCATTAGGACCTGGTCTGTGGACTTCACATGACTGGGAATACAGAAATGCATCTGATCACAGATGCCTTTTAAAAATATAGATGTGATTTCAATGGATGTGCGAAGTTGCTGGATGTTGACAGGAACTGGAACACGCTGTCGTACACGTCAATCCAGAGCGTCCCAAACATGCCCAATGGGTGACATGTCTGGTGAGTATACAAGCCATGGAAGAACTGGGACATTTTCAGCTTTGTGTACAGATCCTTGCGTCTTGGGGCCGTGCATTATCATGCTGAAACATCAGGTGATGGCGGTGGATAAATGGCACGACAATGAGCCTCAGGATCTTGTCACGGTATCTCTGCATTCAAATTGCCATTGATAAAATGCAATTGTGTTCGTTGTCCGTATCTTATGCCTGCTCATACATAACCTCACCGCCACCATGGGGCACTCTGTTCACGACGTTGACATCAGCGAACTGCTCGCCCACACCGCCATCTGCCCGGTACGGTTGAAACCGGGATTCATCTGTGAAGAGCACACTTCTCCAGTGTGCCAGTTGCCATCAAAAGTGAGTATTTGCCCACTGAAGTCTGTTACTATGTTGAACTGCAGTCATGTCAAGACCCTGTTGAGAACGACAAGTACACTGATGAGCTCCCTGAGAACGTTTCTGACAGTTTGTGCAGAAATTCTTTGGTTGTGCAAACCCCCAGTTTCATCAGCTGTCCAAGTGGCTGGTCTCAGACGATCCCGCAGGTGAAGATGCTGGATGTGGAGGTCCTGGACTTGCGTGGGTACATGTGGTCTGCGGTTGTGAGGCCGGTTGGATATACTACCAAATTCTCTAAAATGGAGGCGGCTTATGGTAGAGAAATGAACATTCAATTATCTGGCAACAGCTCCCTCAACTTGAGACATCTGTGGTGTTCTGACAACTGCACATTTTTTGTGGCCTTTTTATTGCTCCCAGCACAAGGTGCACATGTGTAATGATCATGGTGTTTAATCAGCTTCTTGATATGCCACACCTGTCAGATTATCTTGGCAAAGGAGACATGCTCACCAAAAGGGATGTGAAATAAATTTGCATATGGAACATTTCATGAGCTGAAATAAAAGATCACAAACATGGGACCAACACTTTTTACATGACACTAATCGCTAGCTATATAGCACCAGTGCTCCACGAGTCATAACCAGTTGTGGAAGGAAGACTTGAAACTTGTTTACAGCCAAAGGGTTGGCTAGCTATCTGGCTTACTCGCTGTGCATTAGTTAGTTTATGTGACCAGTGCTAATTGCTAGCAAACTACTAATGACTCTAGCTTGTTAGTGTCACAAAAATGGGTGAACCAAGGGTTAATATTAGTGGGAACTTTTTAACATTACCTAGGTTGATTTGCTTGGCTGAGTCAGCGCAGGGCGGCCGCCAACAAAAGCAAGCATTCTGTACACTTCAAGGCACTGCGTTATCAACCAAACACAGCGTTGGAACTTTGAACAGTCAAATAAAAGTAAATAAACACAAACCTTTTAAATGGCTTTCTCATGTAACATATTATGGAGTCTCTAATTTCTTTGTCTGTCACCCTGCAGCACAGCCCCAACTACCAGGTGGAGAAGCAGCGCTGCGAGTACCTGCACAACAAGCTGGCCCACATCAAGCGCCTCATCGCTGACTTTGACCAGCGCAGGGCCCAGTCCTGGCGCTAGAGCACCAGCTTCAAGACCACAGTGTTGAGGTGGTTTAAGGGGTGGGCAGAGCAAGGGGAGTCCAACTGGCTTTTTTATTTATTCAGACCCTCTGCCACCGCTTCCTTCCTTTACCCTTTCTTTCTACCTTTTGATTCCACAGGCTGCAGGAGGCTACAGTACACCATCTTAAAATTCTTATTCACTGCCCCCCCTCCCCCTACCTTTTCTCGTATTGGTTTCTCCTGGACCACCTCTCTATTACTACAACACTGGTCTAGAGGAAGGGATCTACATGTGAGGGGGTGGTAGGGCAAAAATACTTAACGCTTCTTACCTTTTGAAGGACTTATCCCTAAAAATGAACAACAAAAATTAAACTTATTTTTGAAAGCAGAGAAAATATTATACTTACACTTGTATTTAAGTAAATAAAGAGGGAGATCTATTTATTTTGGACTGTTATGGAGGAGCGGTCCACAGATGATTTATTGTTTAAAAAGTTTATATTTTCCAAAAGCAATGCAAAAAAACATGGGCCTTATGTGTTTGACTTTATGAAGCCATTTTGCACGTGAGAGGAGATCCCATGCTGCATCCCAGTGGTCCAAAGTGGCTCATTTTCATTGTAAAGTAGGGGGCTCAAGGAAAGGAATCCACTTGAGCAATTGAGATGTAACACCAATGTGTGTGTGCATGGGTTATAAATGGCTTATAATGGGGGTGGGATGGGTAAATGAGGAGTATCCGTCCCCTGACAGCAGGGGCGTGCTACCCTGAGCACCACCAGTGTTTCTGCCCTCAGTGCAAAAGGGTGCCTTAACGTGTTTAGTTTACACTGCAATGTCGAGTCGCTGAGACTTCTAGGGTCCCCAAGGCAACACGGGGGAACTACAACCACCTGGCTACAGGTCACACAGACCAGTGTGTGTGTGTTTCGGGGGGGGGACAGTAAAGAATATGTCTGAGGTTAGGTGGTACCTTTTTGAGAGGTGAGGGAGTATCAAGAGGGGCTACAAAGGTCAGGGTGGTTTGTGTGTGCGTGAGTGTGACCTGTGTATGGGTGGGCGCCAATGTAAAACGGGGGGGGTGGGGAATTAACGGGTTGGGGCGAAAACGCAAGTGGGGAAAGAAAAAAGTAAAAAAAAGCTGCTTTAGTCTTTGTTTGAAGAGCCAGAGCCCTCAGGATCAACCTGGCTAAAGTTACATGTTCTTAATTGGGAGGCTGTTCTAGAGTAGCAAATCTCTAGGACTACAGCGTTGCCTCGCCAGCTTATTTAAAGGAAAACAGGCTGTGTTCTGTTTGACGAGAAAAAGAAGAAAAAAAAGAATGCATCCACCTGAAGACAAATCTGTATTACGATGAAAAATGTATTATTTTCTTCTCGATTCCAGTTTTGGCAGTGCAGCAGAACTATGGAAGAACGACGATTTAGCGTTTCTGTTTTAGGTTTTTGAATTAAACTCATGCTGATTTAGTTTGATGGATGGGTTATGAAAATCAACTTTTGAGTCTTTATTTCATGATCTCGTTAATTAACATGCTCCTTTGAGCTCAAGGGAAACATTATGTTTACAAACCTGTGTTAGAATGTTTGCCCAAAAATGTACTGTTCTGGTATTCCAGTGGGGCATCTACCTACCAGTTGTCACACTGATACCAGAGACAGGATATGAAATGTATTCCCTGGAAAATTGCTTTTTTTGGGGGATGGAGATATTCTAATACTTCTTCATTTGAACTTTTTTTCTGTTTCTGGGGGGTGGGGGGTATAAAAAAATTATAATTATATATAATTGTAAGAAACTGAAGATGCAAACTTGCTGCAGTATGGTGTAATGTAAGTCTGTGATAGAGCTCATATCAACTGTCGTGAAATGATTGGGGCTTCCTTTGAATGGGCCAGTCTCTGCAGCAGACCGACTCTTTCCAGAGGTAGTGTCACTTTTTAAAACAGGAGCTTGGCTCTCTCCAGTCACAAAAGCCAACTATATTTCAGTGTTGCTGTATTTCAATTTAATAGTCAAACTCTATATAAGGACCATGAGTTCAACATGCTTAAGAGGGATTTGTAGATGTGAAAAATACTTATTTGCAGATCCTGAATAATTGTGACACTCGTGAGTCCCAAGAGGAGTACTGAAGTACAGGGTCCATTCCCAGGATAGTGGGTACATGGTCGGAGCCTCACTCAAATAACTTGTGTGATGGGCTGCTTTTATTTTATTTTTTCCCCTTTTCCCAGAACTATTGCATTCGTTTCCCAGAATTTGTGAGTCACCCAAGGTTGACCCAATAGCCAAAATGTACGCTAGGCTGCACACAACTCCCAAGGTCTAGTCCATCTCACTGCCCCCCCTCCTTCCTCCTTTTTAAAGACAGCTCTGTAACATAGCTGCATTGCTGCTAAGCCCCACTCCCTTCCAGCCCCTCTGAAGCAGTAAGCCACTCTGCTAATCGCTAATCGTTCTCATACTGCGGCTCAGGGAGAGGCTGTCCTCGCCGCGACCCCGCAGGTTAATGCCTAGCTAAAGGAGCGTCAGCCAGGAGATGGGTCAGAGGACATTTAGCGGGGTCTTAACATGGCAGGCCGCTAAGTGACTCATCAGCACTGCGGGAAGCAAGGAAGGAGGGCTGAGAGCGCAAGAGTAGAGGAGTTGTTTTTGTTATGTTGGGGGAGGAGGGGTCAAGTGTTAATGCGAAAGGGCAAACAAGTGTTAAACACCATTTCAAAACTGTATGAATTGTGAAGGACTGGTAAACCTGCCCACCTGACAATGCATTAAATCAGTACAATAAAAGCCAACTTGGTTCTACATTGAACGTTGTGGAGTGTTTCTTTATTTACATTTCTTTTTGCATGCCATCCATTTCTTTCCCATGTGAAATGACTACTGTCCTCCAACAGGTCCCATGTTATGGTCAATAAGTTGTGTATTGACATGGATACATATTAGTGTCATGTACCCCCAGCACAATGTAAAGTGCCATATAAATGCAACCCATTGTTAAGAAGGTGGGTTGGATGCTTTAATGTTGATAGATTATTGCGGCTAACAAGACTTCACATGTCTCACCATGATTGGTGTGAAAATCAAGCTGTTGAATGATTCTTCCGTCAGTATGGCCTCTGAGCCGATAGGAACTTAGACAGTTGCAAACTGGGAAGATGCTCCATCTTTGTAAAGGTATCCAGATCCGGGACTAGTGCGCACATGGAAAAGTCATTTGTTTGAACAGTCGCAAACAAGTTGGATTGTACCGGGAAGCTCTTGGCAATGTTGTGGTCTGGGGGGGGGGGGGGGGAGAGAGACTAGCAGAGCTGGTCTAAGTTTGAATGGACAAATGCACATTTCCTTCCAAGTGTCAGTGACTACAATAATATTTCAACACCTGCATGTGCCTGCAATTTTATACATTCCAGGGCAGACGGTACTTTTTCCATTTTATAATTAAATGTTAACTATTGTAAGAAGTGGTTTGGTGAACCATGTGACGAGTAATCTTGCCTGAAAACAAGCTGTCTCCTTGAGCAAATGCCTACAGGCTTTAGCCAGTCACATTGGTGCAGTGACTTGGATTCAGTCAGTTGATTCAGAGAGCAAGTGGTTGAAGAAGGGTGAAGTGAAGCAAAGGTAGTTTGGTTCGCCACACTCTGGACACGTAACCTTGCCTGAGGACTTCGGTTCGCTTCCCCCAAACAAAGTCTTGTGCAAACCCCAATCGCTTGCACTGGCAGCAGCCCTGCTCTTAACACCTGAATCAACTAATCACGGTCCTGATGATCGCTCAATGTTAACTCATGTTGCTGCTTTGCAAGGAAAATGAAGGATATATCTTAATTTGGCCGCTCAAAGTAGTATTTGGTTTGAATCCAAGATTACGGCATTCAGTCCTCCATGACCTGAGATGCCCCATATTTGTCAGGATGTCATCAATGCAACAGTATCTGAGATCTCTGCAAATGTGATTAGGGAATACCGCATTGAAAGACCATCTGGGGAAGAACAAGTGTTGTCGTCCTGTTATCCGATAGGGTCTGGCATCCGTGTGGCTCCATAATCGATGGCAGCTACTCCTCTGCAGAGGAATTTTCCTTCTTGGGTTTGGTTTTCTTTTGGATGACCTGATTTGTGTCCATGACCCAAGCCGTGTTCTTTTGAGATTAAATATTTTATGAAAAATGGGTGTAGAACCGCTTTAGTATTGCAGATTGTAGCTTCCATCAATGTAATTATCTGCATCATTTCCAATCCCCCATATTTTGTGTGTGTCTGTGTGTATATCAAATCAAATGTATTTATATAGTCCTTCGTACATCAGCTGATATCTCAAAGTGCTGTACAGAAACCCAGCCTAAAACCCCAAACAGCAAGTAATGCAGGTGTAGAAGCACGGTGGCTAGGAAAAACTCCCTAGAAAGGCCAAAACCAAGGAAGAAACCTAGAGCGGAACCAGGCTATGAGGGGTGGCCAGTCCTCTTCTGGCTGTGCCGGGTGGAGATTATAACAGAACATGGCCAAGATGTTCAAATGTTCATAAATTACCAGCATGGTCAAATAATAATAATGGTTATTATGGTCAAATAATAACTGTGTATATACAGTACCAGTTAAAAGTTTGGACACACCTATTCATTTCAGTGTTTTCTTTGTTTACCATGTTCTACATTGTAGACATCAAACTATGAAATAACACATGGAATCATGTAGTAACCAAAAAAGTGATAAAATATATTTTAGATTCTTCAAAGTAGCCACCCTTTGCCTTGACAGCTTTGCACACTCTTGGCATTCTCTCAGCCAGCTTTATGAGGAATGCTTTTCCAACAGTCTTGAAGGAGTTCTCACATGTGCTGAGCCCTTGTTGGCTGCTTCTCCTTCACTCTGCGGTCCAACTCATCCCAAACCATCTCAATTGGGTTTAGGTCAGGTGATTATGGAGGCCAGGTCATCTGATGCAGCACTCCATCACTCTCCTTCTTGGTCAAATAGCCCTTACACAGCCTGGAGGTGTGTTGGGTCATTGTCCTGTTAAAAAACAAATAATAGTCCCACTAAGCGCAAACCAGATGGGATCGCTGCAGAATGTGGTGAGACATGTGAAGTCTTGTAGCCATGCTGGTTAAGTGTGCCTTGAATTCTAAATAAATCACAGACAGTGTCACCAGCAAAGCACCCCCACCTCCATGCTTCACGGTGGGAAGGGTTGGGTTCATTTCAAACCACTGTAAGGCTGTACAGTACAATATGAATGTCCAATACACACAGTTAAGAACAAATTCTTATTTTCAATGACAGCTTAGGAACAGTGGGTTAACTGCCTGTTCAGGGGCAGAACGACAGATTTGTACCTTGTCAGCTCGGGGGTTTGAACTTGCAACCTTCCGGTTACTAGTCCAACGCTCTAACCACTAGGCTACGCTGCCGCCCCTGGTCATTGGTACACAATCTAAAGGTAAGGCTTTGCAGTCCAATATGAATGACTGGTGAGTTTAATGTGTCAATGTGGTTCCTTTTATAGTCCTGCAATAAGAGCTATGAAGCTGGTATTTGTGTAAACTCTTTGGAATTGTAATCTGTGGGTGTCACTGAGTAGGCACATACGCAATTCCATGGGTGCAGGTAAGGCAGTACATAGCCCAAAGTGGGATTAAAGGAGTCTAATGTTACCCGTTATAGTCCAAGGACCTTACATGGACCTTACATTTTAAAGGCTCTGGAAGTCAAAAACAAAATTTGCTCTGGAAGCCAAAACAGTCAAATACTCCACCTAAACATGAATCGATTCTCAATTGCTTGGGTCATCCAATGGTTCTAGAAACATAAATATATCTACTTTCATATTGTATCAAAATAATTTCACAAATGCAAAATACACATTTACTGTATGTACACTGTTTTAACACAGTTGCAGCCAACAGTATTTTTCAGTGACAACCCTTTTGTGGCGTCCGTCTTCCGATTACACACAGGTGTTAGAAGCTAATTGCTAATTAAGAGAGGTCGTTGAATGTAACATGAAGATATGGCCGTGTGGGAACCCTAACCCTTTAAAAGGTGTGTATCAATTGAACTTTTTATTTGTGGAATGATTTCTCGCTGACATGAAAGATAAGGTCATTATGCTTTCAAAACTGTACTGCAAGCGAATACGAGTTAATGTTCAGCGTTGGGGCTCTTAACAACACTCCCCCGTACAGAAGACGTCTTCGTTCGATGACTCTTATGTGTAATGTCATGGAACTGAGAGTCATGATCAAGTGCTAGGGCTTGGCTGTACAGTGCATATACAGCTCTGGAAAAAAATTAAGAGACCACTGCAACATGATCAGTTTCTCTGGTTTTACTATTTATCGGTATGTGTTTGGGTAAAATTAACATTTTTGTTTTATTCTATAAACTACTGACAACATTCCTCCCAAATTCCAAATAAATATATTTTCAATTAGAGCATGTTGCTTGATTCATGCATCCTTCACAAAGACATACTCACCAAATTTGACAGTGGGTGCGAGACACTGTGGCTTGTAGGCCTCTCCAGGTCTCGCACCCACTGTGAAATTTGGTAGAGGATCGGTGATGATCTGGTGGTGCTTCAGCAAGGCCGGTATCGAGCAGATTTGTCTTTGTGAAGGACGCATGAATCAAGCCACGTACAAGGTTGTCCTGGAAGAAAACTTGGTTCCTTCTGCTCTGACAATGTTCCCCAACTCTGAGGATTGTTTTTTCCACAAAGACAATGCTCCATGCCACACAGTCAGGCCAATCAAGGTGTGGATGGAGGACCGCCAGATCAAGACCCTGTCATGGCCAGTCCAATCTCCAGACCTGAACCGCATTGAAAGAGGAAGATCAATGGTCACAAGCCATCAAACAAAGCCGAGCTGCTTTAATTTTTGCACCGGGAGTGGCATAAAGTCACCCAACATCAATGTGAAAGACTGGAGGAGAGCATGACAAGACGCATTAAAGCTGTGATTGAAAATAAATCAAATCAATCGAATGTATTTATAAAGCCCTTTTTACATCAGCCGATGACACAAAGTGCTATACAGAAACCCAGCCTAAAACCCCAAACAGCAATCAATGCAGATGTAGAAGCACGGTGGCTAGGAAAAACACCCTAGAAAGGCAGGAACCTAGGAAGAAACCTAGAGAGGAACCAGGCTCTGAGGGGTGGCCTCATCTGGCTGTGCTGGGTGGAGATTATAACAGTACGGGACAAGGTAGCACGTCCGGTGAACAGGTCAGGGTTCCATAGCCGCAGGCAGAACAGTTAATACTGGAGCAGCAGCAGGTGGACTGGGGACAGCAGGTGGAATTTGGGAGAAATGTTGTCAGTAGTTTATAGAATAAAACAAAAACGTTAATTTTACCAAACACACACCTATAAATAGTAAAACCAGAGAAACTGATATTTGCAGTGGCCTCTATTTTTTTTTCCCAGAGCTGTATGTATGCCCCCAATACATTTATGCAGTCTAATACATTCACAGTGGGACTGTTTATTGAAACATGCATTAATTTTTGTATTTATTTTAATTTCTAACATTGTTAAACATTATCTAGTCCAAATATGGCATTATTCCACTATATGTGTCCGTTTTGATCAGTTTCAATAGGGGCACTTTTATTTTGAAGGCAAACCGAATATGCCACAATTGTGGCTATCTTCACACATGTCCTAACGATTTATTAACACGCCTCCTCTGACACAATACGGAAGTAGACTGCTCATCAAAACAATAATCGCGCCGAGCTGTTCATATCAAATTTGCAAGCCAATATTTTTTGTCTTTCAACTAACGCTAGAATGGCACAGGAATTTGTCGAAACTAAACTTAGAGGAGACAAAGTTACAATATTTCTCAAACCATCGTGCCCGTATTGCGTTACGGCCAAAGAGGTATTGACAAAGTACAAATTCAAAGCTGGGCATTTAGAATTTATTGACATCACTGGACGGAGCGATATGAGTAGTTTACAGGACTACTTTTTGGAGATAACTGGAGCTCGGACGGTGAGTGTCTTCATTCGAGTATTGCCAGTATTTCAATTCGTTATTCCTTTGTTGTTGTGATTAGTACAACACTGCATGTAACTTTGTATCCAGACAATTGGGCGCGATCTCAAAGATGGCTGTCGTTCAATTGATGATTTTTGAGAACAAAGAGTGCTTTTCGGTGAAGGAGTTCATAACGAGCGTAATATCTCGACGTCTCATTTTTTTGTATAGCAAAATACATACCGTAGTTTAAAAAAATATGCGGACTATTGTAACGTTACATGATACATTTGTTTGTGTTATTTCCCGTTCAAAAAAAACTAATGACGTCAATGATTTTCAGGTAGGAAAGTTGGAGCTCTCGAAAGAGGCCCTAGTTAACGAGTTGGAATTCCGAGTTGGATGACCGTTCAAATCGATTTTTCCCAGTCTGAGCTCGTTTTTTCCCGAGTTCCCAGTTGTTCTGAACGCGGCATAACAGTTCGATCGTCCATCGCAATGACTCAGCAATCTATGAACGCTGATTGGCTTGAAACTCATCACATGTGAATGTATTCCGCTATTCATTTACTATCCTTATTAATGGATTTAAGTAAAAGTGAGTCACCCAGTAAAGTCCTACTAGAGTAAAAGTCTAAAAGTATTTGGTTTTAAATATACTTAAGTATCAAAGTGTGGTGCATGGAAAACAACCACTCACTCAATGTCAACAAAACAAAGGAGATGATCGTGGACTTCCTACATAAAAGGGACCGCAGTGGAGAAGGTGGAAAGCTTCAAGTTCCTTGCCGTACAGATCACTGGGACCCAGAAGCTGTTTTTCAGTCTCTCTCTCAAGGCCATCAGACTGTTAAAGCCATCACTAGCACATTAGAGGCTGCTGCCTATAGACAGACTAGAAATCACTGGCCACTTTAAGGAATGGAACGCTAGTCACTTTAATAATGTTCACATATCTGGCATTACTCATCTCACATCTATATATACTGTATTCTATACTATTCTACAGTATCTTAGTCCGTTCCGCTCTGACATTGCTCATACATGTATATCGTCTTAATTCATTCCTACTTAGATGTGTGTGTATTGGGTATATGTTGTGTAATTTGTTAGATATTACTGCACTGTCGGAGCTGGAAGCACATGCATTTCACTACACCTGCAATACCATCTGCTAATCACGTGTATGTGACCAATAAGATTTGATTTGAAAGTAAAAAATAATTTCAAATTCCTTATATTAAGCAAACCAGACGGCACCATTTTCTTGTTTTTAAAAATGTACGGATAGCCAGGGGTACAACTCCAACCCTCAGACATAATTTACAGATAGCCAGGGGTACAACTCCAACCCTCAGACATAATTTACAGATAGCCAGGGGTACAACTCCAACCCTCAGACATAATTTACAGATAGCCAGGGGTACAACTCCAACCCTCAGACATAATTTACAGATAGCCAGGGGTACAACTCCAACCCTCAGACATAATTTACAAAAAGCATGTGTTTAGTGCGTCTGCCAGATCAGAGGCAGAAAGAGATGACCAGGGATGTTCTCTTGATAAGTGTGTGAATTAGACCATTTTCCTGACCTGCTAAGCATTCAAAATGTAATGAGTACTTTTGGGTGTCAGGGAATGTATGGAGTAAAAAGTACACATTTTCTTTAAGAATGTAGAGAAGTATAAAGTTGTCAAATATAAATAGTACAGTGTGTGTGTGTGTGTGTGTAGGTCCCGCGGGTGTTCATCGGTGAGGAGTGTGTGGGAGGGGGCAGTGACGTGGCAGATCTGGACGAAAGTGGGAAACTGGAGGGGATGCTGCAGTCCATTGGTGCGCTGCAGTGACACTGCCCCAGGTATGTACACACATGAAAGGGAGTGAGGCAGAGGGAGGCACAAGGCAGGGTATTAGAGTTTGTAATGTAGAGAGGGAAGTTGTAGAGAGTGAGGGGTGGGGGAGTAATGTGGCTCTTCAGCAAGCCTCCAGACTGGGAGAAGCTGAGGTGGTGTTTCAGGAGGCTAGAGAACAGATAGCTCAGGGGCCAGAGAACCACGCCACCTGCTGGCCAAACGGATCCTCCACAGCCACCTTGGGACACATGTAACTAAGTATTTGTTCTTAACTGACTTGACTAGTTAAATAAAAACAACATATAGCCTAAGGACCTAGATTTAAATAATATTTCTGTCCATTTAGGGGACCCGTTTTGACTTATGAATGACCCCAGAGGCAAAGGTCATAAGTCATAAGCTTCCACCAAGGTACAGAGAGTGGGAGCTATTCTCCTCCAGAAACAGACTAAAGAGTGTATGGATTAGATTGTTGTTAGCCTCAATTCAGCCTTCCCTTTCAGAGCAAATGTGAGATTACGGAATCTGGCAACACAAGATTAAATTGACGTTTGCGGTGCATGCTGCATTTTAGCTTGTTAACAAGGTAGAGGGGAGCGAACTGTGAAACGAAAGCATTTTTACCCGCAGCAAGGTATCCCTCAACCTCTCTGCTAGAGATCCCAAAATACAGTATGTCTCAATACACCAGTTGGCCTGTTAGTCACAACTTATGTTGTTGGCAACATTGATACAACTCGGGGGGGGGGGGGGGGGGGGGGCATAAATGCACGTTACTCACACCAACATGTGACTTACTCTCCGTCACACGCACGTGGATGAGGTGAAATTGAAAATGTTAAGATTGCGCAAGGTTGATTAATTTAGAGCTTATGCAGAGCCGTTAACTACTCTAACATTTTCAACATAAGGGGCCATGAGTAATAAAGAGCCATACACCCACAAAAAGCATAGCAATGCAAGTAATTTGCTTATGTGTTTTGTGGTTTGAGGTTGAAATTGCTTCAGATCATATTGTGTGTGTATAAATGTATGTAGTTTAAATTCAAGCCAAAAGCAACCAAGCTTCAGACTAACCTTCAACACATGACATGCTGTATGTGAATATGTATGTGCATTATTAATGCACACTAAGCAGTAACACACACACACGTGACAGAAGACCTCTCGTACCGAGCAGATGCATGTCAACGATTCAGTAGGCGACGTGTTCTTCTAAAACATGTCTTTATTCCCAGTGACTCAGAGGTCACAACTATTACTGTACACGGCCATCCCCTGTGGCTAGAGGGCCACGAAACTAAACACCCCGCACCCTCTAGTCTCCACATGCTGGGTGCATTACGCAGTTAGCTCTACTCCAGATGTTTAAAAAAACATAGAACACCCCCTGGTACAGACAGTACACATTACAAAAATAGTCGCAGCACTGTCAAATTATAATCTCGTGGCAAAAATGAGGTCAAACCAGAGGTGTTGTTTGGTTATGGTTTCAATGAACAGATCAAATCATTTGTTCACCACAGAAGGTGTGTATGTGGTGATTTAAGTCTCCAGGTGCCCCAATGCTGTTAACTCTTAAGAGGATTTAGCATTGCAGAATAACCCAATAAGACAGCCATGTAGGACCATTATGTACTCACAGTTATGTTGGCCTAGTCCCAGATCAATTCCTATAGCCCTAGGCACTTCTTGATGACCCATTACAGACATAAAAGAAGGGGACATTAAGTTGTATGTAGGGTGTAGCCAATAACTGTATATATTGAATGGACAAAGCCATCGATCCCGTGACACCATTCATTCCTATGTGAATACTCAATAGCGCATTGAATCCAAATTAAGTCGGTTAAGATGGTGTCTCATGGTGACATATGCACTGTTTCAGCTACTCCAGGAAGTGATGTTGCAGGCTAGCTAAGTGCTGCCCCCTCTCATTGAGTACCTCAAGTTGAAGGCTGACCAGGGTACCGCAGGCCGCCAATATTAGCAACTCAATTGTCCTTAACTTCTGTGTGCGATTTTGAAAATAATCAGTTCAAGGACATCTGGTATATTAGAAGCATTTAACATTTTTTTTTTTCAACACAAAGATTGCCATTTTTCCATTTACTCTAATGGGGGATCCTGTTTCCTGCTACCAATGCCTGCAGTACCATGGTCAACCTTGAACTTTCATGGCTTCAATGAGAAGGGTGTAGCGCCTTGGGTTGATTTGGGACTGTAGGATTCTGTGTCAAGTATAGATTAGATACAGACATCCTCTATAGACACACAATCCCGGGTCACGTTCATTAGACAGACTCCCAAACGTTTTGGATACATTTCAGCATGTTCCTTTGAATGTTTCCGGGCACATTTTATCAATTCTCTGCTAAAAACCAAAATGTTCTCTCTCCTGTGTGGAGATGGCAAAGAGGATCACTGTCCATTTGCCATGGAAAGGGCCATTTTTATACCGTTATTCATTGGGCTACAGATACAGTCCTCCATGAACAGATAATGGTGGCTTTCCAGGTCATCTTTTTTGCATGTGCACAATGCCTGGAGAAGGATTTACATATCAGAAACCACATTAGTATGATATAGAAAACGTATGAGCTATGCAGCCAGCGCGACTGCAAAAGGGACGAACATGGCCATTATTGAATTTTTTACGCCCTGGTTTCCAGTGGTATTCAGCTGTCATTTGAAATTCTCCCTGGTTAAGTAAATCAGTCATTTTGTCCTGGGGACACAGTCACGTGTTGGTCCTCGGGGACCGGAGTGCGTCAGTCTTTTGTCACCTCCCGTAGACGTCGCCTTTCGACCAGGCCACTTCGACCTTTCAGCTCTGTGCTTAACCCTCTGGGTTTCCTCCCGAGCTGGTTAGCTTTCTGTCCCTCTTTTTCACTGTCCATTTGAGGCAGATGACTCAATTATGTTCTGTTCTGTTTTTAATGCCTTCTCTCAACTCCTCTCCCCCTCCTTTCTCTCGCCCCACACCTTCCTCTTCTCCTCTCTGCCTCTCACTACTTCTCCAGGGTGTGGCGGCGGGTGGGTGTCACATGACGAGGCAGCGGGACTTCTTGAGTTTGCGTCGGCGCTGCTGGTACTCGCTCAGTTCTTGAAGGTAACCTCGGGAAGGCCAGCGCAGTCTCTCAACCTGTTCCCGCTCCTCCTCTGTCAACCAAGACAACAACAAAAAACAAGGTTGCCATGACGATGTCACCCCGCTCTCTCACACACATGGATGCGCGCGTACGCACACAGTGCCAGTATTTATTTTTATCCGTCATTGCCTAAACCAACATTTCTATGAAGCCATCAAGCCACATGCATGCTCTGCCTGAAACACTTGTTTACACCCAAGAGCTGGACCAATGTGAATAATATATAGTACTATTTAGTCTTTGTATCGTGTATCACTTCACTTGTGCCCTTAAAGATCCGTCCATTTGACCTTAAATATGCACTGGTGTACGATGACATTGTTAATGGAAATAAACCTGTTGTAGATGCAACTAAACCTTCCCTGTGTGCTTATTAACCCGTGTGGGCTTTATAAAATGTGTCATAATCTGGGATGAAGTGGCTTGACGAGCGTCAAGAAAGGTAAACGCTAACAATGCTAATTTAGCGTCATAGGTGTGCAAGCTCTATTTAGAAAATGTAAAAGGTGTGTAAATGTTTTTTACATGCTATGACAATCTACTACATCCTCAATCAGAACTGCTTATTTGACCTGTAGTATGTTCCCTTTCAGAATTCATATGTCCCCTACTTAATTTGTGCTGTCAAAACTAACATTATGCCTAAATGGATTACACTTCACTACTTCCCTTTAACATACGGTCTACATAAAGCTGTCAGTAAAATGTCATTCGCTTTCACAACAGCTGGCATCGGTTTTAGCTCATGGTGACTCGCACGTGTCCATTTCCTTAGTTGGACATAGCATGGATTTTGCAACACCAGTCACACTTAGTGAGTTTGAGTTATCAATGTGTCTTGTGTCGGATCTCTCACCCGAGAGCTCCAGGAAGTCGGGCTTGTGACTGAAGATTAGGTAGTTATTGGCTATGAAGTGGAGGAGCCATACGTACAGCTGCTCTGCGTTGTGGCACTGCGAGAGAGAGAAAGAGGTAGAAGGAGAGAGGGGAGGAGTCAGCTATTTGAGCAAAGATCTATTGTGTAACTGTTGAAGATTTAGAATATATGGGGCGGAATAAATTAACACCAGCAATGACTTCCACACGGAAAATGACATTTTCCAACCCTGTGCATGTGCAATGTGCATGCATGCATATTCTCTGCTTTCCCTGCCTCCAGTGTTTTTAAACCAATGACCAGAAAGAACTGGATAGGTGACAGCACATTGGTGGGTTAATCCTTCACAGCGTTCGGTACAAGTTATTTCCTTAACCAAATCCTCTCAGGTTTGTGGTAAGGATCATTAATAAAACTACAATTATTTAATCATACATTATTTATTTTTTGTCACTGAATATTAGAAACATTGAAACATCAAGGGGTGCATCATCTGAATAGTCTGAAGTGACTTCCTTGTCTTCTCTCACTCTATACCTCCACTGAGTGGAACGCAATGTGGTGGATGCTACTGAAGATAAGCTATTTTGTGTCAGAACACACACACTCTTGCTGAATCCAAAATCCTTCCCCTAGGCTTCTTACTTCTGTAAATTCACCCTGACCATATTAAACAGATGTAGGGTATGTTACTTACATTTGTACCTCTATTTGCTATGACGTGTTACATTACCAATAAAATAATGCTTACGATTACTTAACAAAAAGTAGGGCGGGTTGGCATATAACATGATCGTCTAGCAACCCAAAGGTTGCATGGTCGTGTCGGGGACGACTAGCATTTTAGCTAACCCTTCCACTTAACCTTTATTCTACTAACCTGCAATGTACATTCTCCTAACCTGCTGGGTGCTAACGACATCCAATTTGTGTGATATTGTATAACGTATGATACTATACGTCCTCCAATTCGTATGATATTGTACGACCCGGGTATGGCGTATCAAATTCTATTAGTCACATGGGACGAATACAACAGCTGTAGTAGACCTTTCAGTGAAATGCTTACTTGCGAGCCGCCACCCAACAATGCAGTTTACAAAATATGGATAAGAATAAGAAATAAAAGTAACAAGTAATTAAAGAGTAGCAGTAAAATAACAATAGCGAGACTATATACAAGGGGGTACCGGTACGGAGTCCATGTGTGGGGGCACCGGTTAGTTGAGGTAATATGTACATGTAGGTAGAGTTATTAATGTGACTATGCATAATGATAACAGCTGAGAGTAGCAGCGGTGTAAAAGAGAGAAGGGGAGGGGGGGCAATGCAAATAGTCTGGGTAGCCATTTCATTAGATGTTCAGGAGTCTTATGGCTTGGGGGTAGAAGCTGTTTAGAAGCCTCTTGGCCCTAGACTTGGCACTCCGGTCCAGCTTGCCGTGCGGTAGCAGAGAGAATGGTCTATGACTAGGGTGGCTAGAGTCTTTGACAATTGTTAGGGCCTTTGTCTGACACCGCCTGGTATTGAGTTCCTGGATGGCAGGAAGCTTGGCCCCAGTGATGGCTGAGCAGTTGCCATACCAGGCAGTGATGCAACTGGTCAGGATGCTCTCGATGGTGCAGCTGTAGAACCTTTTGAGGATCCATGCCAAATCTTTTCAGTCTCCTGAGAGGGAATAGGTTTTGTTGTGCCCTCTTCACGATGGTCTTGGTGTGCTGACCTCCCTAAAGGCTGTCTTGTCGTTGATCAGGCCTAGCCATGACCAGCATTTCAAAGCACTTCATTGCTACAGATGTAAGTGCTACAGGTCGGTAGTCATTTAGGCAGGTTACCTCGGTGTTCTTGGGCACAGGCACTATGGTGGTCTGCTTAAAACATGTTGGTATTACAGACTCGGACAGGGAGAGGTTGAAAATGTCAGTGAAGACACTTGCCAGATGGTCAGCGCATGCTCGCAGTACATGTCCTGGTAATCCATCTGACCCTGCAGCCTTGTGAATGTTGACCTGTTTAAAGGTCTTACTCACATCGGCTGCGGAGAACGTGATCACAGTCTTCCGGAACAGCTGATGCTCTCATGCACGTTTCAGTGTTATTTGCCTCGAAGCGAGCATAGAAGTAGTTTAGCTCGTCTTGTAGGCTCGTGTCACTGGGCAGCTCTCGGCTGTGCTTCCCTTTGTAGTCTGTAATGGTTTGCAAGCCCTGCCATATCCGACGAGCATCAGAGCCGGTGTAGTACAATTAGATCTTAGTCCTGTATTGACACTTTGCCTGTTTGAAGGTTCGTCAGAGGGCATAGCGGGATTTCTTATAAGCTTCTGGGTTAAGAGTCCCGCTCCTTTGAAAGTGTCAGCTCTAGCCTTTAGCTCAGTTTGGATGTTGCCTGTAATCCACGGCTTATGGTATGTATGTACGGTCACTGTGGGGACAATGTCATTGATGCACTTATTGATGAAGCCAATGACAGATGTGGTGTACTCCTCAATGCCATTGGAGGAATCCCAAAACATATTCCAGTCTGCTAGCAAAACAGTCCTGTTGCTTAGCATCTGCTTCATCTGACCACTTTTTTTTATTGATCTAGTCACTGGTGCTTCCTGCTTTAATGTTTACTTGTAAGCATGAATCAGGAGGACAGAATTATGGTCAGATTTGCAAAATGGAGGGCGAGAGAGAGCTTTGTATTTGGAGTAAAGGTGGTGCAGAATTATTTTTCCTCGGTTTGCATATTTAACATGCTGATAGAAATTTGGTAAAACTGAGAAGTTTCCCTACAATAAAGTCCCAGGCTACTAGGAGCGCCGCCTCTGGGTAGGCGTTTTCTTGTTTGCTTATGGCGGAATACAGCTTATTCAATGCTGTCTTAGTGCCAGCCTCCGTCTGTGGTGGTATGTAAACAGCTACGAAAAATACAGAAACTCTCTAGGTAGATAGTGTGGTCTACAGCTTATCGTGAGATACTCTACCTCAGGCGAGCAATAGCTTGAGACCTCCTTAGATATTGTGCACCAGCTGTTATTTACAAAAATACATAGTCCGTCGCCCCTTGTCTTACCAGACGCCGCCATATTACCAGCCAGCTGTATGTTGATAGTGTTATCGTTCAGCCATGACTCCGTGAAACATAAGATATTACCGTTGGTAGATTCATCTTCCCGCTTAGGTCATCTGTTTTATTCTCCAAAGATTGCACATTTGCTAGCAGAATGGAAGGAAGTGGAGGTTTATTCGATCGCCTATGAATTCTCAGAAGGCAGTCCGCCCTCTGGACCCTTTTTCTCCACCTCCTTTTCACCCAAATCACGGGGATCTGGGCCTGTTCCCGAGAAAGCAGTATATCATTTGCGTCAGACTCGTTAAAAGGAAAAAAAGGATTTTGCCAGTCCGTGGTGAGTAAGTCTAGAAGTTATTTTCGATCATAAGAGACATAAGCGGAACACTATGTACAAAATAAGTTTAAAAAATAAGTTGCAAATAAACGAACAAAAAAACACCATCAGTTGGGGACACGTAAAACGTCAGCCTTCTTCTACGGCGCCATTGTTACAGTAGTATGATACTGTAACGAGCCTGGGTTTATAAGCGCGGATATTGACTCTAGCGCTAGAGCATGCTTTTGGGGCACAGTCGATGGCGCGCTGGACTTCGGGCTAGAAGGTCGAGGGTTTGAGACCTGCTCCCTGCCTGTTTCATTACATTGGTGTCAGAAGTGATCGGACCTTGCATCCACGACAGTGCGTGTGCTTGGCCAATGGAGTGCGTTCATATAAGACAGAGTCGTAAGCTAGCATGAGGACGCGCTCTTTGAAAGGAGGGAGTAGTGTAACAACCCTGGGTTTATAAGCGCGGATATCGACTCTGCCGCTTGAGCATGTTTTTTGGGGCACAGTCGATAGCGCGCCGGACTTCGGGCTAGAAGGTTGAGGGTTTGAGACCTGCTCCCTGCCTGTTTCATTACAATACTATATTTCCTCCAATTCGAATGATGATGTATGACCACTATTCCATTTGTAACATATCATACTAAAAGGAGGGGTACAAATAAACTTCCCAAATCCTATTGATTTCCCTGAGACCATGTTGGTAGATTTTAAAGAATCAAACGCGTATGAGAATCTTCACTATATTGCTCACACCTATCAAACGTTTCAGATCTACAGGAGTACCAAGATGAAATGGAGAATATCTTTCACACACCTACCTTAGCCCTACGGAGAAGCCGGATCACACTGATGCCGGTTGATGCCAGCTCTCGGCTAGGCATGCTCTGGAGGTAGGCGCACACACACACCTCACACAGGTGCTGCAGGCGCTTCACCTGGTACATCTCTGCACAGACCAGCACGGCCATGGCCTGCAACACACTGGCTGGACACACATACATAGACACCGTCAAACATACTGGAGCCTCATTTAGAAAATCATGCACGGATTTGATCGTAAATTGTGGTTGAAATCCATGCCATTGTTGGGATTTATAAACCGTACACAGACCGCAGCAAATGTCTCCTTTTGCTGTACTGTCAATCATATCACATTACACACAGCTGTGAAAAATAAACCAACGACCAGATAACTCACACTCACTCGCTCACCCTCCAAACAAATCGGGCATTACAGTACTATTTATCATATCGTACTAGGGTCAGTGTCCACTCCAATTTCTTTTGATGTCCCCCCAGCCTGTCAATTTTTTGGGGAGCTGACAGTCAAATCCATTTAGGCCATAAGAGATACTATTTATACCATCTGAGCATGTAAATCCACCGTGAATCATGTCACAGCCTCTACTGAGCAGCACTGAGGACCCGGACAGTGGCGTACCGCAGTTTTGCGGGGCCCCTTCAAGGTCTGAGCTAGGGATGTAATGGTACACGTATTCGTACCGAACCGTTTGGTATGGAGACCTCTGTTCGGTCCGCACTGTGAACCTGACTGAATACATAAAAATATATATTTAAAATATAAAATCGCTAGGCCTATAGGCTTGAGTAAATCTGAAATAAGAAAACATCAATGTTATCAAAATTCTCATCTTAATTGGAGCATTTCAATCTATCCTTTTGTCGCAGCTGGGAGCTAGTTCTGTACAATGGCAAGTGGTGGGGTCGGAGGAGAATTCTCCATAATTTAAATCTCTAGTTTGGGAACATTTGCACTTCCCAGTAGATTACAACAGTGATGGACAGAGCGAGTATGTCGACAATGCTCAATGAGTATAGCCTATGCAGCTGCCATCACCGCAAACATGTTGACACATTTACGCCTACTTCAGCCCATGTTTCTTATTAACAGAGCAAGACAGAAACACACAAAAGCAACACAACTTTGTCTCCCCTCTGCATTTAAGCAGCCCTTTGCAGCGGATTCTGACCGGGCCAAAGAAATTACTAGAGCGATAGGTATGTTTATAGCTGCGGACAGAGGCGCAACTTTGGCTTTAGAAGTGTGTGTGGGGGGGATTTTATATATATATATTTTTTATCCAGTCGGCTAAACACTCCAAACAGCCTACCCGACCTCTTGGAGGCGTCCGCATGGTCCTAAAGCACACCGTTGCCATGTTTTGTATCACATTCCAATGACAAAACTGGGGGGACAAAAATGCAATTTCAGAATGTGGGGGGGATATGCCCATCCCCAGTGAAAGTTGCCCCCCTGGCCATGAATATGCGCCCATTCTCAGTGGTTGAGAAGAATAGGGGGTTTCAGCACCTCGTGAAAGTGCTCGAGCCACATTATGAACGTGGCTCTCTCGCACCCATTTCAGCAAACTGGGAGTACCCGCTCTATATAAGCAAACTAAAGCAAAATGTTGTCAATGAATTGGCCAATGCACCCCGTGTTTTGCGTAATACAGATGGATGGTCCTCCAGGGCTACAGAGAGCTACTTAATAGTGATAGCCCATCACATTACCCCGGAGTAGGAAATGTGAAGTACCATGCCTCAGACACGCCCTCTTTGTGAGAGTCACATATTTTTCTCTTTGTAAGATAACATTATACAACATATAAGCCATGGTTACACATTGATTTCACAAGCATATTTCACTTTACTTTAGTGTTGTTCATGAGTAATCGTGTTTTCATTTAAGAAAATACAATGTGTTGGTATTCCTGATTGTGCCCTCATCATTATGACTCATGATCATACAGTATATGGAAACATGAATACCAACACTTAATATATTCTTAAATTAACAAATATTTACTGCAGTAACTGTTGGCATTTCATTTTCCCACTGTACCGAAACCAACCCAAACTGGGTTTGGTGAGCTGTTACACCCCTAGTCTGAGCTAAAGCTCATTTCCTGCAATTCTACACATATTGCCATGGGACTTAAAAAAAGAATGTGCAGTTTTATAGCTAATCTCATGCTATTCTACACAATGAGGCTGAGAGAATATAGAATTTTTACAGCTAATTTCCTGTTATTCTAGGGAATCAGCTGCTCATAATAAGGACCTTAATTGGCTGAATACTGAGTGTTATACAGTTCCCGCTCAGCCCAGTCAAAACTGTTCGCTGCTCTGGCCCCCCAATGGTGGAACAAACTCCCTCACGACGCCAGGACAGCGGAGTCAATCACCACCTTCCGGAGACACCTGAAACCCCACCTCTTTAAGGAATACCTAGGATAGGATAAAGTAATCCTTCTCTATTGTAAAGTGGCTGTTCCACTGGATGTCATAAGGTGAAAGCACCAATTTGTAAGTCGCTCTGGATAAGAGCGTCTGCTAAATGACTTAAATGTAAATGTAATGTAAATGTTATGCCACGTTTAGATGAGGGACACACAAAAAAAACGTCATACCAGTCGGTATAGCGGAACAAGAAAGCAAGAAAGAGGGTGAATGCAAAAGCAAGCCAGCACGATGGTATGCTTTGCTATGGTGATTTCAGTAACTAACAGGGCAAATCAACATTGAAATATCTGAACTCTGGCGACAAGTCCCGTCTACCATTGTGCTTTTATTGAAAACAATGACATCCGGGTTTGCCGTCTACCTCGTACCATCTAAACGCAGCATAAGTTAGAACAAGGTTGGAACAATAGTTCTCCAGAATGATGGTTTGGCCACCCCTGGTCTCAAGGCCATGTCTAGCCCTAACCCATGTTTACCCGGAGTGGGACCTTTACAAAGTGCCTGTTTTTGCTCCTGCCCTGCAGCAGTGGACCCACCAGGACAGCAGGTGTCAGTGTAGAGGTACTCCAGGAAGGAGAGGAAGGTGTCAGAGGAGACTCCGTGGATGGGCACCACCCGACTCCGTGCCTCCGCGTACTTCCCGCTGAACATGGCCGCCATGACATCGCAGCGAGCCACCAGGACCGCCCGGTGAGCTGGTAACACACTCCCTGAAACACAGTCTATTTTTAAATATAATCTGGGTGATTCGAGCCCTGAATGCTGATTGCCCTGAATCAGACCATATACCAAAGGTATGACCAATTTATTTTTAATTACATTGGTAACCAGTTTATAATAGTAATAAGGCACCTTGGGGGTTTGTGGTATATGGCCAATATACCACAGCTAGGGGCTGTGTCCAGGCACTCTGCGATGTGTCGTGCTAAGAACAGCCCTTAGCCGTGGTATATTGGCCATACACCACACCCCCCCCCCCGGACCTTATTGCTTGAATGTAGTCCTTATTTTACCAGGTTACTTTGCTGAGAACACATTCTCTATGCCAGCAAGGCCTTGGGGAAGAGTTGAGGAGGAGCGGGGTTGAATGATGGTTCAGGTGAAGAGAGAGCGCTTTCGGTAACGTGTTGCTAATCACACTCTTGACATGCCTCTATTGTAAGGGGAAGGTTTTTAGCCTCTTCATAATACAGTGGAGGATAATAGCGAAAGATATTCACTGTATTTTGTAATTTTCTTGAAAGAAACAGACAAGCCTCTACAGCTTCACATCTACCGAATGATCTGCTCATGTACTGTCTCCGAACGGGTCGTTTAAATTAACCCAGAGCTTATGACAGCTATAAAGCATGACATAATGGTTGTCTTGACAGGCATTGTGTCACTTATGACAGCCCTCTATAGCTGGGTGCAGCGCAGGTGAAGAACATGCTGCAAAGTGGATACATTTTGAAGTGTCGGGCATATTTAAAAAATATATATATTTCATTACATGGGTTATTGTAGATGATTGCTTATGAACTTGGAATCACCCTGCGAGAGAGTTTGTCATAAAAACGATGTACTGTTTCTGCAGCAAAGTCATTTATAAAATTGTAGACATAATATAACATCTGTAAACATAATATTAGGGTGTCTGTAGTATTACTAAGCTCTTATAAACAAAACAGAAGAATTGTACAAAATCTGGCATGAATGTCTAAAGCACTGCGACTATTGTATATCAAGTGTCATACAAGGCACCCTAAATATGTTGATGGCATTTTTTCTCTGGTGCAATAATGAAATGGACTGACTACCTGAGGGCCCTCAGTGAAGAAATCAGTTAATCATGTGTAATAGCAAAAAGTTTACTTTGTGTGTGTGTGTACTTGCCTTGCACCATGAAGATGACATCAGAGTAGAGGGGAGAGTTGAAGAGGTTGACCAGAGACTGAGGACCAAGCTGGGCGGGCCGAGCGTTAGGCGTATCCCTGGAGCCCTACACACACACACACACACACACACACAGCGTGGGTTATGTCTGAGGATTCCACCACTGTTGGTATTTACTACCATGAGTGCCATTCATTCTGAGCTTCCATCTCCACCACCCACCCGTGGCATAGAAATAGCCTGTCTACACGCCTGCCTCAGCAGTGGCCAACTCCACTGTCCCTGCCCTCCCTGCCAAGACCGCCTCAATGGAGCTGGCTAATGCTGAAACAGACTGGCAGGCAGGCTCGCTTCCAGAGCAGTCTGCATATCAAACCCATTGGCTTCATTATGCTGCAGTGATATAACATCGCTCGCATTGTGCCAGAGCCTGCTGGTTTAGAGTACACAAATCATTGACTTTCAACTGCTTAGTCAATCCTGTAGATGGATTGGAACCAAGCGTATGACTTGTATTGAGAAATGATACATGTAAATGATGAGTGCAAAAGTGGCACTTCACTTCTGATGGAATTGAAATAGAAGGAACTCAAGCCTGGTCACCAGATCGAATTATGAGCCTGCATGTCACATGTCTCCTGATGTTAAGGCAGCCCACATCCCATTCCCTTTGCTCAATCTGAGAGTAAACATTATCCCAATTCAATCAATTAGTGCACTGCTAGTACACTGCTTTTGATCAAAACCACATGTATTGTGTTATATGGGGGAATAGGGTATCACAGGGTGTATTGTTTTGCATGTGCGAGTCCATGTTAACCATGGGTCACCTTGTCTCTGCCCATGAAGGAGCGGACGCGGTCCATGAGTTGAGCCACGGCCAGAGAGTTCTTCAGCTTCTCCCCACGGCCTCCTGGAGGTGCTCCCACTCCCACGCCCCTGGGTCACACCAGAACCACAGGCACACAAATAACATATATACCACAGCAACAGACAGACTAATTTAAAATATATAAACACTCATACCGTATAGAGTGCCTTCGGAAAGTATTCAGACCCCTTTTTTCCACATTCTGTTACGTTACAGACTTATTCTAAAATGGAATAAATACATTTCTCACACCAATCTACTCACAATACTCCATATTGACAAAGCAAAAAAACTGCATTTTAGACATTTTTGCATTTATTTAAAAAATGTAAAAACTTTATTTACATAGGTATTCAGACCATTTGCTTTGAGACTCAAAAGTGAGCACATGTGCATCCTGTTTCCATTGATTATCCTTGAGACTTTTCTACAACTTGATTGGAGTACACCTATGGTAAATTCAATTGATTGGACATGATTTGGAAAAGCACACCCCTGTCTAAATAAGGTCCCACAGTTGACGGTACATGTCAGAGCAAAAACCAAGCCATGAGGTCAGGAATTGTCTGTAGAGCTCCGAGACAGGATTGTGTCGAGGCACAGATCTGGGGGAGGGTACCAAAAAACATCTGCAGCATTCAAGGTCCCCAAGATCACAGTAGCCTCCATCATTCTTAAATTCAAGAAGTGTGGTACCACCAAGACTCTTCCTAGAGCTGGCTGCCTGGCCAAACTGAGCAATCGGGAGAGAAGGGCCTTGGTCAAGGAGGTGACCAAGTACCTGATGGTCACTGACAGAGCTCCAGAGTTCCTCTGTCTATATGGGAGAACCTTCCAGAAGGACATTCATCTCTGCAGCACCCCACCAATCATGCCTTTATGGTAGAGTGGCCAGGCGGAAGCCACTCCTCAGTAAAAGGCACAGCCCGCTTGTAGTTTGCCAAAAGGCACCTAAAGGACTCTCAAGTTTGATGAAACCAAGATTGAATTATTTGGCCTGAATGCCAAGTGTCACTTCTGGTGGAAACTGATCCATACGGTGAAGCATTGTGGTGGCAGCATCATGCTGTGGGGATATTTTTCAGCGGCAGGGACTGGGAGACTAGTTAGGATCGAGGGAAAGATGAACGGAACAAAGTACAGAGATCCTTGATGAAACCTGATCCAAAGTGCTCAGGACCTCAAACTGGGGCGAATATTCACCTTCCATCAAGACAATGATCCTAAACACACAGCCAAGACAACACAGGAGTGGCTTCGGGACAAGTCTCTGAATGTCCTTGAACGGCCAAGCCAGAGCCCGGACATGAACCCGATCGAACATCTCTGGACAGACCTGAAAAGAGCTGTGCAGCGATGCTCCCCATCCAACCTGACAGAGCTTGAGAGGATTTGCAGAGAAGAATGGGAGAAACTCCCCAAATACTGGTGTGCCAAGCTCGTAGCGTCATACCCAAGAAGCCTCGAGGCTGTAATCGCTGCCAAACGTGCTTCAACACAGTACTGAGTAATGGGTCTGAATACTTATGTAAATGTGATATTTAAGTTGTTTTTTAATGCAAAAATGTCTAAAAAACAGTTTTTGCTTTGTCATTATGGGGTATTGTGTGTATATTGATGACAACAAAACGATTTAAATGTCGAAAAAGTCAAGGGGTCTGAATACTTTCCAAATGCACTGTATATCATAGAAACACTATAATACTTATATATACAGTGGGGCAAAAAAAGTATTTAGTCAGCCACCAATTGTGCATGTTCCCCCACTTAAAAATATGAGAGAGGCCTGTAATTTTCATCATAGGTACACTTCAACTATGACAGACAAAATGAGAAGAAAGAAAATCAGATTGTAGGATTTTTTATACATTTATTTGCAAATTATGGTGGAAAATAAGTATTTGGTCAACAACAAAAGTTTCTCAATTATTTGTTATATACCCTTTGTTGGCAATGACAGAGGTCAAACGTTTTCTGTAAGTCTTTCACAAGGTTTTCACACACTGTTGCTGGTATTTTGGCTCATTCCTCCATGCAGATCCCCTCTAGAGCAGTGATGTTTTGGGGCTGTTGCTGGGAAACACGGACTTTCAACTTCCTCCAAAGATTTTCTATGGGGTTGAGATCTGGAGACTGGCTAGGCCACTCCAGGACCTTGAAATGCTTCTTACGAAGCCACTCCTTCGTTGCCCGGGTGGTGTGTTTAGGATCATTGTCATGCTGAAAGACCCAGCCACGTTTCATCTTCAATGCCCTTGCTGATGGAAGGAGGTTTTCATTCAAAATCTCACGATACATGGCCCCATTCATTCTTTCCTTTACACGGATCAGTCGTCCTGGTCCCTTTGCAGAAAAACAGCCCCAAAGCATGATGTTTCCACCCCCATGCTTCACAGTAGGTATGGTGTTCTTTGAATGCAACTCAGCATTCTTTGTCCTCCAAACACGACGAGTTGAGTTTTTACCAAAAAGTTATATTTTGGTTTAATCTGACCATATGACATTCTCTTAATCTTCTTCTGGATCATCCAAATGCTCTCTAGCAAACTTCAGACGGGCCTGGACATGTACTGGCTTAAGCAGGGGGACACGTCTGGCACTGCAGGATTTGAGTCCCTGGCGGCGTAGTGTGTTACTGATGGTAGGCTTTGTTACTTTGGTCCCAGCTCTCTGCAGGTCATTCACTAGGCCCCCCCGTGTGGTTCTGGGATTTTTGCTCACCGTTCTTGTGATCCTTTTGACCCCACGGGGTGAGATCTTGCGTGGAGCCCCAGATCGAGGGAGATTATCAGTGGTCTTCTATGTCTTCCATTTCCTAATAATTGCTCCCACAGTTGATGTCTTCAAACCAAGCTGCTTACCTATTGCAGATTCAGTCTTCCCAGTCTGGTGCAGGTCTACAAATTTGTTTCTGGTGTCCTTTGACAGGTCTTTGGTCTTGGCCATAGTGGAGTTTGGAGTGTGACTGTTTGAGGTTGTGGACAGGTGTCTTTTATACTGATAACAAGTTCAAACAGGTGCCATTAATACAGGTAACGAGTGGATGACAGAGGAGCCTCTTAAAGAAGAAGTTACAGGTCTGTGAGAGCCAGACATCTTGCTTGTTTGTAGGTGACCAAATACTTATTTTCCACCATAATTTGCAAATTAATTAATTAAAATCCTACAATGTGATTTTCTGGATTTTTTTTTCTCATTTTGTCATAGTTGAAGTGTACCTATGATGAACATTACAGGCCTCTCTCATCTTTTTAAGTGGGAGAACTTGCACAATTGGTGGCTGACTAAATACTTTTTTGCCCCACTGTAAGATTAATGAGCCAAATCTCTTTTTCGTCCACTTTCATATTAAAAAAGATCCACCTAAAATTGCGAATAATTCCCAACTATTTGCACATTCAGATCAACATTTTTGTTAATATCATACCTTTTGAGTTCTTTGTCCATGACAGAAAATATTTCACCACCCCATTCCTTTTTCCACACAACTTCATCTAAGGATGTAGAGTGTGTTTCCTGTAAACAGTATGTGTTATATTCCTTTTCTTTTAGCCAGGTAAAGACTGATCTTTTTTTATAATCTGCTAAACCATTAAAATTATAACTGGCTATACTTACTTCACCCCTTACCATAACTAGATACTATTCTCAGTCTAAATTGGCCATAATTAGTGCTCGTAAAGTTACTGCCGTCAGAGGTATTATGACGGTCAAAACTAGATCTTTCAAATGTCTGATATTTAAAATTTTAAAAATAGGTTCTAGCAATATATGTAGCGGTTTTGTTTTAATCAAAAATAACAAACCGGGTGTTTTCCAGCATACAGTGTTCAGCTGCGCACTCCGATGACGTGTGACGACAATGAGGGAGTTAATTTGTGGAATTTAGTTCCTTCTTAATGCGTTTGAGAAAAAACTGCTCAAATAAGCAAAGAGAAACGACAGTACTTTAAGACATGAAGGTCAGTCAATGCGGAACATTTCAAGAACTTTTAAAGTATCTTCACGTGCAGTCGCAAACACCATCAAGCGCTATGATGAAACTGGCTCTCATGAGGACCGCCACAGGAATGGAAGACCCAGAGTTACCTCTGCTGCAGAGGACACGTTTATTAGAGTTACCAGCCTCATAAATTGCAGCCCAAATAAATGCTTCACAGACTTCAAGTAACAGACATATCTCAACATCAACTGTTCAGAGGAGACTGTGTGAATCAGGCCTTCATGGTTGAATTGCTGCAAAAAACACTACTAAAGGACACAAATAAGAAGAAGAGACTTGATTGGGCCAAGAAACACGAGCAATTGATATTAGACCGGTGGAAATTTGTATTTTGGTCTGGAGTCCAAATTGGAGATTTGTGTGGGTGAACGGGTGATCTCCGCATGCGTTTTTCCCACTGTAAAGCATGGAGGAGGAGGTGTTATGGATGGTGTGTAGGTGCTTTGCTGGTGACACTGTCTGTGATTTATTTAAACTTCAAGGCACACTTAACCAGCATAGCTACCACAGCATTCCGCAGTGATACACCATCCAATCTGGTTTGGGCTTAGTGGGACTATAATTGATTTTTCAACAGATCAATGACCCAACACACCTCCAGGCTGTGTGAGAGTGATGGAGTGCTGCATCAGATGACATGGTCTCCACAATCCCCCGACCTCAACCAAATTGAGATGGTTTGGGATGAGTCGGACCGCAGAGTGAAGGAAAAGCAGCCAACAAGTGCAAGGCATATGTGGGAACTCCTTCAAGACTGTTGGAAAATCATTCCAGGTGAAGCTGGTTGAGAGAATGCCAATAGTGTGCAAAGCTGTCATCAAGGCAAAGGGTGGCTATTTGAAGAATCTTAAATATAAAATATACACTGCTCAAAAAACACTAAAAACACTAAAATAACACATCCTAGATCTGAATGAATGAAATATTCTTATTAAATACTTTTTTCTTTACATGGTTGAATGTGCTGACAACAAAATCACACAAAAATGATCAATGGGAATCAAATTTATCAACCCATGGAGGTCTGGATTTGGAGTCACACTCAAAATTAAAGTGGAACACCACACTACAGGCTGATCCAACTTTGATCTAATGTCCTTAAAACAAGTCAAAAGGAGGCTCAGTAGTGTGTGTGGCCTCCATGTGCCTGTATGACCTCCCTACAATGCCTGGGCATGCTCCTGATGAGGTGGCGGATGGTCTCCTGAGGGATCTCCTCCCAGACCTGGACTAAAGCATCCGCCAACTCCTGGACAGTCTGTGGTGCAACGTGGCATTGGTGGATGGAGTGAGACATGATGTCCCAGATGTGCTCAATTGGATTCAGGTCTGGGGAACGGGCGGGCCAGTCCATAGCATCAATGCCTTCCTCTTGCAGGAACTGCTGACACACTCCAGCCACATGAGGTCTAGCATTGTCTTGCATTAGGAGGAACCCAGGGCCAACCGCACCAGCATATGGTCTCACAAGGGGTCTGAGGATCTCATCTCGGTACCTAATGGCAGTCAGGCTACCTCTGGCGAGCACATGGAGGGCTGTGCGGCCCCCCAAAGAAATGCCACCCCACACCATGACTGACCCACCGCCAAACCGGTCATGCTGGAGGATGTTGCAGGCAGCAGAACGTTCTCCACGGCGTCTCCAGACTCTGTCACGTCTGTCACATGTGCTCAGTGTGAACCTGCTTTCATCTGTGAAGAGCACAGGGCGCCAGTGGCAAATTTGCCAATCTTGGTGTTCTCTGGCAAATGCCAAACGTCCTGCACGGTGTTGGGCTGTAAAGCACAACCCCCACCTGTGGACGTCAGGCCCTCATACCACCCTCATAGAGTCTGTTTCTGACCGTTTGAGCAGACACATGCACATTTGTGGCCTGCTGGAGGTCATTTTGCAGGGCTCTGGCAATGCTCCTCCTTGCACAAAGGCGGAGGTAGCGGTCCTGCTGCTGGGTTGTTGCCCTCCTACGGCCTCCTCCACACCTCCTGATGTACTGGCCTGTCTCCTTGTAGCGCCTTCATGCTCTGGACACTACGCTGACAGACACAGCAAACCTTCTTGCCACAGCTCGCATTGATGGTCCATCCTGGATGAGCTGCACTACCTGAGCCACTTGTGTGGGTTGTAGACTCCGTCTCATGCTACCACTAGAGTGAAAGCACCGCCAGCATTCAAAAGTGACCAAAACATCAGCCAGGAAGCATAGGAACGGAGAAGTGGTCTGTGGTCACCACCTGCAGAACCACTCCTTTATTGGGGGTGTCTTGCTAATTGCCTATAATTTACACCTGTTGTCTATTCCATTTGCACAACAGCATGTGAAATTTATTGTCAATCAGTGTTGCTTCCTAAGTGGACAGTTTGATTTCACAGAAGTGTGATTGACTTGGAATTACATTGTGTTGTTTAAGTGTTCCCTTTATTTTTTTGAGCAGTGTATTTTGATTTGTTTAACACTTTTTTGGTTACTACATGATTCCATATGTGTTATTTCATAGTTTTGATGTCTTCACTATTATTCTACAACATAGTACAAATAAAGAAAAACCCTTGAATGAGTAGGTGTTCTAAAACTTTTGACCAGTAGTGTATACAGTGCCTTGCGAAAGTATTCGGCCCCCTTGAACTTTGCGAACTTTTGCCACATTTCAGACTTCAAACATAAAGATATAAAACTGTATTTTTTGTGAAGAATCAACAACAAGTGGGACACAATCATGAAGTGGAACGACATTTATTGGATATTTCAAACGTTTTTAACAAATCAAAAACTGAAACATTGGACGTGCAAAATTATTCAGCCCCCTTAAGTTAATACTTTGTAGCGCCACCTTTTGCTGCGATTACAGCTGTAAGTCGCTTGGGGTATGTCTCTATCAGTTTTGCACATCGAGAGACTGAAATTTTTTCCCATTCCTCCTTGCAAAACAGCTCGAGCTCAGTGAGGTTGGATAGAGAGCATTTGTGAACAGCAGTTTTCAGTTCTTTCCACAGATTCTCGATTGGATTCAGGTCTGGACTTTGACTTGGCCATTCTAACACCTGGATATGTTTATTTTTGAACCATTCCATTGTAGATTTTGCTTTATGTTTTGGATCATTGTCTTGTTGGAAGACAAATCTCCGTCCCAGTCTCAGGTCTTTTGCAGACTCCATCAGGTTTTCTTCCAGAATGGTCCTGTATTTGGCTCCATCCATCTTCCCATCAATTTTAACCATCTTCCCTGTCCCTGCTGAAGAAAAGCAGGCCCAAACCATGATGCTGCCACCACCATGTTGAGGTCCAGAAGGCGTATTTTCTTCTGTTGAAGACATTCTGTTGTTGATTTACTTCTCTGTTTCGGGTCGTTGTCCTGTTGCATCACCCAACGTCTGTTGAGCTTCAATTGGCAGACAGATAGCCTTACATTCTCCTGCAAAATGTCTTGATAAACTCGGGAATTCATTTTTCTGTAGATGATAGCATGCTGTCCAGGCCCTGAGGCAGCAAAGCAGCCTCAAATCATGATGCTCCCTCCCCCATACTTTTGAGTTGGGATGAGGTTTTGATGTTGATGTGCTGTGCCTTTTTATCTCCACACATAGTGTTGTGTGTTCCTTTTAAACAACTCAACTTTAGCTTAATCTGTCCACAGAATATTTTGCCAGTAGCGCTGTGGAACATCCTGGTTCTCATTTGCTAACTTCAGACGTGCAGCAATGTTTTTTTTGGACAACAGTGGCTTCTTCCATGGTGTCCTCCAATAAACACTATTCTTGTTTAGTGTTTTACGTGTCGTAGACTCGTCAAGAGATGTTAGCATGTTCCAGAAATTTCTATAGCTGACACTAGGATTCTTCTAAACTTCATTGAGCATTCTGCGCTGTGCTCTTGCAGTCATCTTTACAGGATGGCCACTCCTAGGGAGAGTAGCAACAGTGCTGAATTTTCTCCATTTATAGACAATTTGTCTTATCGTGGACTGATGAACATTAAGGCTTTTAGAGATACTTTTGTAACCCTTTCCAGCTTTATGCAAGTCAATAATTATTAATCGTAGGTCTTCTGAGATCTCTTTTGTTCAAGGCATGGTTTACATCAGGCAATGCTTCTTGTGAATAGCAAACTCAAATTTTGTGAGTATTTTTATAGGGCAGCTCTAACCAACCATCTCCAAACTCGTCTCATTGATTGGACTCCTGGGTAGCTGACTCCTGACTCCAATTAGCTTTTGGAGAAGTCATTAGCCTAGGGGTTCACATACTTTTTCTAACCTACACTGTGAATGTTTAAATTATAAATTCAATATAGACAAGAAAAATACTTTGTGTGTTATTAGTTTAAGCACATTGTGTTTGTCTATTGTGACTTAGATGAAGACCAGATCAAATTTGATGACCAATTTATGCAGAAATCCAGGTAATTGCAAAGGGTTCACATACTTTTTCCTGACACTGTATACCACAAAAACAGACACTCATATACAGTATTGAGTCTGTATACAAAACATTAAGAACACCTGCTCTTTCCATGACAGACTGACCAGGTGAAAGCCATGATCCCTTATTGATGTCACTTGTTAAATCCACTTCAATCGGTGTAGATGAAGGGGAGGAGACAGGTTAAAGAAGATTGAGACAATTGAGACATGGATTGTGCATGTGTGCCATTCAGAGGGTGAATGGGCAAGACAAAAGATTTAAGTGCCTTCAAACGGGGTACAGTAGTAGGTGCCAGGTGCACCGGTTTGTGTCAAGAACTGCAATACTGCTGGATTTTTCACACAACAGTTTTCCGTGTGTCTCATGAATGGTCCACTACCCAAAGAACATCCAGTCAACTTGACACAAGTGTGAGAAGCATTGGAGTCAACATGGGCCAGCATCCCTGTGGAACGCTTGACACCTTGTAGAGTACACGGCCCGACAAATTGGGGGGGAAGGGTGTAACTCAATATTAGGAAGCTGTTCCTAATGTTTGGTATACTCAGTGTATAAACACTATAATACTCATACCACGGAAACAGATATACCCTAATACTAATATATAGGCTACCACAGAAAAACTAATACATATGCTACCACATAAATCTGCATAAAGAAAATATGCTAATTTCCCCACCAGTGGAGTGTTTTCACCAACTGACTTGTTTACGGATAAAAATCAGTGTGCGATGACGTAGTGCAGACAAAATGTACTTTTTCGCTTACATTTTCATCTACCGAATACAAATCTAAATTGCAATATGTTTCCATCGCATTTTCAACTCTACCGATGGTTTTGTCACAAAAACTGTTGCGTTAAATAGCATATGGGCCTATTCTAGTCTTGACATATGCATTCTAGACAACAGCTCGCAGATACAGTGCGGGTAGGCTGTGCGGGTAGTCTAAATGATGAGATTATTATGGATAAGAGCGAGAATATTTATTTGTCAAATGGCAGTCAAGCTTCGATCATCATGTCACCAGAATGAAATTGTACCGAAACTTCCATCACTCGCATAAAAACTGTGGTTGGAAACATGGTTATTGACTCAAATATAAACAACTTTGTGTACTCTCTCTCATATAACATAATATTGTAGGAACACCAATGCAAATACGAAAAGATCCACAGAGTCACACTCATAACTACATCACAGTGGCCTACTTTTCAGAAAGTACCTGTGAGAAAGAAAAACCATTGACCGTGAGTTAGTATCCCAAGGAATAGGCAGGAAAACTCTTTCAATTAGCATATTCCTTGAAATCATCAAACAACAGTCCTTCAGGCAGCCTTGAAGGTGGAAGGGGTGGGTGGAGTATTCCTTCATATATGAAGGCAAACAGACCATTGCAGCAGGAGGAGGTGAGTTATAGGGGTATTAGCTCATCACTTTTTATGGAGGTACTTTAGCTGATACAAGGATTAATTTAAACACCCAGCGCAGGGTAATATCCCACAAACACCTCATTCAGGAGATTAATTCCAAGCTGTGACATAAAGCTTTCTCGCTGAAAATCAACCGCTGAAATTTCCTCCAAGACAACGGTAGGTCGACTCAAGGAAAAGGTTAATTGGTTAGTTTGGTTCACAATGCAGGTTAAATGGAGGGTAAAATCATCTTAATTAAACACTGATGATCTTTATGTGGTACCATGACTAAGCACAGCCAACACACACACACACACCATGGAGACTACGGATAGAGTCATAGCAGGATGTTTCATACAGTGATGGGAAATTATCCACTGCAAATGATTGCACCTACCAAAGCAGACATTAGCTCACTTAGCTAAAGCTTCGCTCTCTAGTGCTGATCCACATGCTTAAAGCACTTGGCACTTAAACTAACTTTGACATTTAAGCTTGTTTCAAAACAACAGAACTTAAACCAGTAGTTTACCTCGGTAGAGGAACATGAGTGTCTCCCATAGACACAGGCACAGCAGTGGGTCCTTCACCACCAGGCGCGATAGCCGTCCAGCCAGATGCCCGTCGGGCCGCGACCCGTCCTCCATGCCCAGGCCCCCATCCCAGGTGGAGAGCAGCGATGGGGGGCCACCATCCCCCCGGCCATCCCCCCGGCAGGCGCAGCGCGATATGGGCCTCTCCCTGGCCTTGGGGCCCAGCAGCAGCTGTCTGAAATAGGGACTGACAGCACAGAGCACAGCGGCGTGCCCCCAGCCCAGTTCCTTGCCAGAGTCCCCAGAGTAGAAGGCCACGTCGGCGAACTGGCCGCCACGCTCCAGCAGCCACTGTAGGTCCTTAGAGAAGCTGGACTCCTCCACTCGGATGGGGGGAAGACGCGCTGAAGGGATGGAGTGAGAGATGGGTACAGGAAAGGGGGAGTCGTGGGAGAAAAGGGAAGAGAGGAGATGAGATGTTGGAATGAGAGAGGAGAGTGAAAGCACAGAGGGAAAAGGGGAGGAGTAAGTGTCAACATTGTTACGCATGTGGCTCGGATGGAATAAAAATGGGGAAGGTTAGCGAGAGAGAGATCAAGAGAAAGAAACAGACAGAAAATGGATGGAGGGGAGAAGGTTGAAAGAGGGGGCGAAAGAATAAAGGATTGATGAGAAAAAAAAGAGGGAGAACAGAAAGATGATCAGACAGTTAGCTTAGGGAGTTGGGCGTGGGAACGAGGGATGAGGGAAAAGCAGAGAATATTAAGTAAAAGGTAAACAGAGCGAGAGAGTGTGAAGGTATGTAAATCACTGTTCTATTATAAACCTATTTATGCTTAATCCATGCTGTACCCCTGTGCACCTCATCACTTTTTTATGGCCACTCTGTTTTAGCCTGGTATACAGGCAAGGCTGTCCAGGAATCAATGCACTTCATATTTCATGGACTGTGCACTATAACGAGAGAAAGTTAAGTAGTTGGACGGGCACCAGCCAAGCCAGCCCACCCACGCACCCACTTTGGCAGTGTTGCTCTTATCTGTCAATCACCAGGCCAAAGTTCATCAGACATAGCAAAATGGAAGGCTGCTATATTCAGTACGTTTACAGTAGCTTAGCCATGTGTTCGTATTTTTATTTTAGATTTTTTTTTGTAATTTCTGCCCCCTTTTTCTCCCCAATTACGTGATTACGATCTTATTTCATCGCTGCAACTCCCCAACAGGCTCAGGAGAGTCGAAGGTCGAGTCATGACCCGCCAAGCCGTATCTCTTAACACCCGCTCGCTTAAACCGGAAGCCAGCTGCACCAATGTGTTGGAGGAAACACTGTTCAACTGACGACCAAAATCCGCCTGCAGGCGCCCAGCCCGTCACAAGGAGTCGCTAGAGTGCGATGAGCCAAGTAAAGCACCCCGGTCAAACCCTCCCTTAACCTGGACGGCGCTGGGCCAATTGTGCACCACCCTATGGGACTCCTGGTCACGGCCGGCTTAGCCGTGTGTTCTATTTCTGTGTCCATGAACACAGATAGGTGTCAAATTTGTAATAGCACATTTACAGGAATAAAGAATAAAATAATAAACACTATAGGGTGAAGGGCTGACTAAACAGATGATTCGACACTTTGATAAAGCAATGAAAGTCTATATTCTATATTTAGTAAAGGAAGAAAATGGTCCACTAACTGTTTGCTACACAGAAATGCTATCTTCTATTGAAGTGACAACGTTTCAACAATGTTTCAACCAACATGATATGATCTTCGTCACTTGAGTATTGTAGTACTATCACTAAGCTTCACTAACTGTTCTTTAGGATCAGCAAACGGTGAGTCTGTATTCATTTTCATTGCTTTATTTGTCTCCTGTGGCATGTTTGGATGTGTGCAATTACTCTCTTTTCATAATTCAAAATGAAGTCCATGAGCCCAAAATAGCCCTGGCGTTCTCATCTCAGATCTCACAGACTTTGGATCCATGCAATAATAAATCCCCAAAAGTAATTAATCTACTATACTGGAGCAATTGTCGAAGAAATCTTAACACTATTCCACTAATCTTGTCACAAATAGCACACTATTCCACTAATCTGTGTCTGCTATCGATTTAGTTCAAACTCAAACGGTTGGCTGATTTAAAAATGTTAAATATAATTTAAGTTAACAATAATATGTAGTAGCATGTTAACAACAACAGCAGCATGTGCAGAGAGAACAAGAAAGGGTTGAGAATTAAACCCTGAGGAACACCACAAGTAAAGTTGATACCATACAAAGACGCATATAAATTATTTAAAGAGGCTTCTCATCTTGCAATGCCAATCTCTCACCTGGCTGTTCCAGATGAGGGGGGTGGGGCTCATTCAGCTTGTTGCTCCGCCTCTTCTCCGGCCTCTCTTTGGCCTTCTGCTTCAAACACTGAATCATGAAGTACTCCAGCTGAAAACATACACAAAACGCACGCTTGTTAGAATAAACCCACACACACCAATAAAACATTTTAATCACATAGCAGCCGGTCCCCATTCTTATCTTCACTAGTACAATGGCCAATAATTTGCCATCTGCATCATCGATGATGATTGATAACATAGAACACTCCAATCATATATCACACCATCAAACAATATAATCTGTTCATAACTGGCTGATGCCGACACTCACCACGCTGCCAAAGTAGCGACCCACAAAGACATGGTTCAGAGAGGGCAGCTCCAGGTAAGTGGCCCCCAGGTCCCTAGAGAGCTGCAGGCCCTCACTATGGGGGACACAGCTGCTCCAGTCTGATGCACACAGGGGGCACGTGCAGGGGGGCCCCTCATCTGGACAGTGAGGGGACAGAGAAGAAGTGAGTGAGACAGGACAACATTTACCTCCTCTAAACGCACACCTGCAAAAAATAGATATTACCCATAGAACTTCCAGCAGAACATATCAAGATTTTCTTTTATCCATCAAAGATATAACCACATACTGAAATTCAGACAGATTTACAATGCATGCACAGAGGCACACCGTGCATGCGCATACTGTAGCCTACATGCAGAGAGACAGTCAGCGTGTGAGAATATGAAGAGAAATGGAGGGAGGAGTAAAGAGATACAGAAACAGCATAAAAGCAGAGAAGGAGCCAGAGAGAGAGACAGAAAGAGTGAGGCGGTCTGCTCAGTGCCAAATGCAAGGGATAAATCACTCTGCTAATAAAACTACAGGCATAGAGTGAAAGCCAGACACTGTCTGTGGTGTGTGTGTGCGTGTACAGTATGTGACGTGTCCTGCAATGATTCTGCCCTAGGTGGTCTCCTAAACCAAGGCAACAGGAAACACAGCTGTCATTCTCCACATTCATTAGGGGATAGTTTTAGCATAGACAATAAAAGCAGTGACAAAACAACACAAAAACATAGTGTCAGGTCCACCACTATCCCACAAGGTCCCTCTCTCACCACCAAAGAGTTATCAAATACTATTATCATCTTGCAATGAAGCTCTGGCAAGATCTAAAAGAATCTCACTGTGCTAAAAAGTAACCCATCATGAATGTCCTGGATTTGTTTATACCGCTGAAATGAAAATGACTTATGGTCACGCATATAGACATTAAAGTGGGCTTGATGGTTAATACTTTGCTAGTTTAATACCACCGACCTGGGCAATGCTACATTTACATTTAAGTCATTTAGCAGACGCTCTTATCCAGAGCGACTTACAAATTGGTGCGTTCACCTTAAGACATCCAGTGGAACAGCCACTTTACAATAGTGCATCTAAATCTTTTAAGGGGGGTGAGAAGGATTACTTTATCCTATCCTAGGTATTCCTGAAAGAGGTGGGGTTTCAGGTGTCTCCGGAAGGTGGTGATTGACTCCGCTGTCCTGGCTATGTGTGTACATGTGTGTACATGCTATGTGTGTACATGTGCTACATGTCACACTGTACCACCAAAATGTACTGTGGTTCTTTGTGTATGTGTGTGTGTGTGTCAGGCTTTGGACTTTGCCTACTTCTTTCTTGCACCAAATTATGCTTGGTTTGTTTGTTGTTTTAGCCACAAAGACATTACTTAGAGACAAAATCCTGGGGCCTGTTTGAGATTGAATCATAAGATGAGCATCATGCTCTTAACTGAGAGGACAGGGAACAGACAAATCCACTCCTTCAGCAATTTTCCCTGCTCCGAGAGTATGTAATGTAGCAATCGTTTGGTAAGCCATATTTGTCAAATTTGCAAATATAAAGATCAATTAATTAAGACTATTTCAAAAGACTCAAAATTCTGTGATTTTTGGATGATATTAGTTTGGGTTTATTGGATCGTAAAAACAGTGTTGAGTCAAATGTCATAAACATGGTTGGATGTCATAACCTTTTATGAATGGTGTGAGGCCACATAACCGATCATTGTCAATATTTCTATACTCTAAGTGCTATGAGGCAACCACTGACTGCAACGTAATGTAAGACTGCCTAGCAAAACTTCACCACTTGACTCATGATACAAAATATCATCCTTATTTAGCCAGGCAGGTCCATTAAGATTTGTATTTTATTTAAGATCATGACCTGGCATGTGGTAAGTGCATGGTAATACAGCACAAGAAGACACAACATGTCCCAACAGGACAAAATGGTGTTGTGGTCAAGGATAGACCAATGGGATCTCACCGTTTAGGCGTGCGCCCACAGCAACCAAAATGACGGGCACGCCCCAGTGACGTAGTAGGGGGCGGAGTCTAGGGGCATATCCGTTGCGCACCTGCTGGAAGGCCATCTTGTCGTTGATCGAGTACTTGATGACCAGGATGTCAGCCTGTTCTAGAACGCTCCGCACACTGGCCCAGTCACTGTCCAACAGATCCTGTCCACACACAGAGTACATACACACATTTTAAATACTTTATTTGAATCCACAAATCACATTACAGTCGAGGATTCAAACATTTTACAGGACACGGATATATTTTTCTCCAAACTGCTAGGCTGCCCATGACAGCTGACACAGAGCAGTACTTTGCTAGCTGCTTTGCCTTTGTCCTATGCAGTCCTGCAATCTGAAGGCCACGTACTGTCATGCACGAGACCCCTAAATATCTGCACTACAAGTTGCACTGATAACCAAGGCTGTTTAAGTGTGACACAAGGCGCTGGTGTTTTTAGTATCAACATTATAGGGCCCATTTCCCAGATCCAGTTTAAGCCCCACTCCCCCTAAAAAAATAACTGTTAATTGCGACTTGTAATCAGTCTCCATCAGACCTGAGAAGAAGTGGTCAGATTTGTTCCACTGCCCTTGCTGAAAACAGTTTCGGAATTCAAAATGCATGTGCATCTCAAGAGCGCTCCTCACACTCAAGGAGGCCAGGTAAACAAACACAAACAGTGGCTGGAAGAGTGACTCACTCCTTTATAACGACAATATTCATCTGACCATACAAATGCATTTTTCCCTGCCTGCTTATTGGTCTGGCTTGGCCCCTGATAACCTACATCTGTCTCCACTAATGAAATCTATTCTGAAAGGTAAAAGATTAGCCACCGTTGGGTGAAGACAAAGCTCAGGAAAGTAGACTAACAGGGAAATGCTTACTTTAGGGCCCTTCCCAACAATGTAGCGAAAAACATTTTGAAATAATATAAAAATAATCACTCACCCCAACATCTCCAGAGCCAAAACACACACACACACTTACCCAGCTAGGGCAGTCCTGCACCACCACAGTGACGTCTCCAAAAACGTGGGACGTGTACTCCATGAAGGCCGGGTTGGACAGGCTGCTCTCCTCAGGCCCTCCGGCCATGGCGCCGTGGCCCAAATAACTCCACAGCAGGCCCCCCTGGAGCTGGCCCTGACCCATGGCCTCTTCTCCTGGCCCCACTCCCCCGGGGCACTCACTGCCCAGCGCAACAATATGAATGGACCTGTAAGTAAAGCACACCAGATGGGGGGGACACAGTCAGGGTCAGACCCATTAGGAACCAGACAAGCAGAGATGGGCTGACAGATATGGTGTGCTGCCTGGTACACTATGGGGGTAGGTAGGGTGAATGTGATGTGTCTCTCAAATGCAGTGTGGGATGCTGCAAAGGAGGGAATTAGGGGGAAGTCAGGTGAACGTGTCTCTAATACTGCGCCTGTGAGAGATGCAACAAGGAGGGAATTTAGAGCCTTTTCCTCTTATTATACATGTCTATCACGGAGACACTGCATCAGGTTGTGTCATTGAGCGAATGACACCGATAGGCGTTGCTCTGTCGGATTTGTTTAGATTTAAAAAACAATTGAGAATTTAATTATTATTATGCAATTATCCCATTCATAGCCCATTATTGGCAAAAACATGCGTGGTACAAGCACACAGTAGAAACGCGGGAGGAAAGTAGACTACCCTGTCTTTTGCATCAATTCATGAGGTGCAGACAGCAACTTACATGGTCACCACGGGTTTCTGCTGGTCAATGCCTTGAACACGTTCTCCCACCGTGCGTTTTCACATGGGTCCGCAGTGAGAGGCTTTTCCGCAATGAGTCCCGAGTATGGGGACGTTAATCCCTCATATCGGTGACTCGCTCCCCGCGACCGTGGTTGAAGAGTTTCACAATCCCGTGTATTTCCTTCTCGTTGTTCATTCATAAAGCAAAACCTCTTACAGTTTACGGTAATGTAAAGGAATGTAAACACTACTGGTTGGATCCAGCCGGCGCCGTGGACTACCACTGCGCTAAAAAATAAACAAGTTGTCAATAGCTAAAAAATATTTTTTTAAATAAACGACGCGGAGAAACCAGCACCTCAATATTCCTGGCACTCATGCCACCGCGTATCCAATGAAAATTGACGTCGCTGTATAAAACAAAGTCCACTGGACAGAGGAAGAAAAGTGGGGAGGTAATGCACGGAGAGAGCGAGAGAGACTGGGATAGAGCAACAGACCGTGTTGATGGAGAGTGGACGCGCCTGACTCAGCAGCAAACAATACACGCGGGCGCGCACGCCAACAGCAGTACACATCTACAGCCACAAAATGACGCGCAGCACAAATTGCTATTGTTATGTCCTTACCTCATTAGGCGGACCTCTCCACACACCCACTGTGTTTTCTCCGGACTGCGAAAAAAAATCTGCCCGTTGGTTAACCTAATCTTATTTATTCTCATTATTCCAGCTCCCATTATTAATTAATGCAAGGGATGGAGTTTCCCAACATGGTCTTAGATTAGCATTATTCAGTGGCTGTGAACACAAATACATTCCAATAAAATGTAATTAGGCCGGATAATCTTTCAAACATGGAACATCGACAAAAGTGACAAACACGGCTCTATTCTTACTGTAGGCTATTTGACCGCTCCAACATTGTGTCTCTCAGGATCATGTATAACGAATAAGCCTAATTTACACCTGCATTGTTTGCTGTTTGGGGTTTTAGGCTGGGTTTCTGTACAGCACTTTGAGATATCAGCTGATGTACGAAGGGCTATATAAATACATTTGATTTGATTTGATTTTGATTTGATTTACAATCCCAATGTATGGAATTGACTTGCAATACTTTAAGTTTATATGACATGATTGCTAATAGGGCCTATACACCAAGACACCATATGCACACCAAGACATTTTGCCCTATACAATGATAATGACATGATAATGAAGAAGTGTTGAAGTGGGCTGTTATGCTGATTAAGCTTGAGTCGGTGGAATAATTGGTGTTAGGGTTGATGCGGTGTGATACTGTAGTCAATTCTAATGAGTTATGTGCAGTATAAGTAGAGTCTCTAGGACCTAAGGGGGTTGTTCACTGTGAGGGATGGACCTCAAGAAAAGCGATGAACCACGCTCAGATAATAACCTTGCCTGAGTGAGACCTGAAGACCTGCGTTGACACTCAGAGCTAATGCCTATACAAAAAAAATATTTTTTATTGTCACATACACCAGATAGGTGCATGTGTTGTTTTACAGGGTCACCCATAGTAGTACAGATCCCTTGGAGCAAATTAGGGTAAAGTTCCTAGCTAAATGGCACATCGACAGACTTTTCACTTTGCTGGCTCTGATATTCAAACCAGCGACCTTTCGGTTACTGGCCCAACACTCTAACCGCTAGGCTACCGGCTTTAGCTCAGTGGGCTAACACAGTCTGAGTCCGCAGTCACAGTGGTGTTCTGACTTGGATGTAGAGGTCAAAAGGGGGTGAAGTGTAACATGTTTTGGATTGTGTGATGCGTTCGCTTTAGTTCAGTGTATGGAAGATCATGGTTCCAACCATAGCCACGGGAAGTAGTTTGGGGGTGGGGGTGCAGCGATGATTTAATATATATTTTTTGTATTTTTGTATGTTTTCCTGGGTACTGCAGCGCCCTTAACACCCCTACTTCCCGCGGCTATGGTTCCAACCCTATTGATGCAGAGGAGTCAAAGACCTTCACTATGACTGACATAGCAGACTATGTTTTCATATTTATATTCATGTCTTCAGAAGAAAGAGTTGCAAACTTTGCACTCAAATGCTTAGCAACGCCGACACCGGCCTCGAGGGCGACCTGGAGGGCGAAGCGCAGGGCGATCCGGATGGAGGCGATGGAAATCCCTCAACATTGACGGATCCAAGATGTCCCCCACCGGTACCCAGCACCTCTCCTCCAGACCGTACCCCTCCCAGTCCACGAGGTACTGCAGGCCCCTCACCCGGCGTCTCGAGTCCAGAATGGTATCGACCCCTCGATGTCCAGAGGGGGAGGAGGGACCTCCGGCACCTCACCATCCTGCAGGGGACCAGCTACCACCGGCCTGAGGAGAGACACATGAAACGAGGGGTTAATACGATAATAGGAAGGGAGTTGTAATCGATAACACACCTCGTTTATCCTCCTCAGGACTTTGAAGGGCCCCACACACTGCGGCGCCAGCTTCCGGCAGGGCAAGCGGAGGGTAGGTTTCGTGATGGAGTGAGTTTTGGGCCAACTCCCGCCTATGGGACATACCTAGACCACTCGCTGGGTCGGTCCTGGCAATACGACCGCAGAAACCTACCCACCTCCTGGCTCACTCTCTCCACCTGCCCATTACTCTCGGGGTGATAACCGGAGGTCAGGCTGACCGAGACCCCCAGACGCTCCATGAACGCCCTCCATACCCGGGACGTGAACTGGGGACCCTGATCAGAGACGATGTCCTCCGGCACCCCGTAGTGCCGGAAGACGTGGGTGAATAACGCCTCCGCAGTCTGTAGGGCTGTAGGGAGACCGGGCAACGGGAGGAGACGGCAGAACTTAGAAAACCGATGCACAACCAGCAAAACCGTAGTTTTCCCTTGAGACGTGGGGAGATCGGTCAGGAAATCTACTGATAAGTGAGACCATGGCCGTTGTGGAACAGGGAGGGGGTGTAACTTCCCTCTAGGAAGGTGCCTAGGAGCCTTACTCTGGGGCACACTGAACAGGAAGAGACATAAACCCTAACGTCCCTAGCCAAGGTGGGCCACCAATACTTCCCCCGGAGGCCCCGCACTGTCCTCACCACCCCAGGATGACCCGATGAGGGTAGGGTGTGAGCCCACCAAATCAGTTGGTCCCGAACACCAAGCGGGACGTACTTACGCCCAGCCAGACACTGAGGAGGCGCAGGCTCCGCCCGTAACGCCCGCTCGATGTCCGAGTCCACCTCCCATACCACTGGTGCCATCAGACTCGAGGCTGGAAGGATGGGAGTAGGCTCGGTGGACCGATCCTCCGTGTCATAAAGACGGAACAGCGCGTCAGCCTTTACGTTCAGGGAGCCTGGTCTATATGACAGAGTAAACCTGAATCGGGTGAAGAACATGGCCCACCTTGCCTGACGTGGATTCAGTCTCCTAGCTACCCGAATATACTCCAGATTCTGATGGTGAGAAAGGGGTGCTTAGCCCCCTCAAGCCAGTGCCTCCACACCCTCAGGGCCTTGACCACCGCTAACAACTCCCGGTCCCCCACATCATAGTTACGCTCCGCCGGACTGAGCTTCCTCGAAAAGAAAGCGCAGGGGCAGAGTTTTGGTGGCGTACCCGAGCGCTGTGATAGCACGGCACCCACCCCAGCCTCGGACGCGTCCACCCCCACTATGAATGCTAGAGAGGGGTCTGGGTGCGCCAACACGGGTGCATCCGCCTCCGCCGACCACCGCAAATGCATCGCCCCCCACTTCAGCAGTGAGGTAATGGGGCCGCTAACTGGCCAAAACCCTGGATAAACCTCCAGTAGTAATTGGCAAACCCCAAGAACCGCTGCACCTCCTTCACCATGGTAGGAGTCATGGTAGTGGGGGTGGACGCTTCGAGGCTGGGGTGGGTGCCGTGCTATCAATTACGCACAGCCTTAATGCGGTCACACTATATCATCACCCCCGAGGTGGAAATGCGATAACCCAGGAAGGAGACGGCTCGTTTGGAGAACACACACTTCTCAGCCTTGATGTATAGGTCATGCTCCAGCAGTCTACCAAGCACCTTGCGTACCAGAGACACATGCGCGGCGCGGGTGGCGGAATAGATCAGAATATCATCGATATAAACAATCATACCCTGCCCATGCAGGTCCCTGAGAATCTCGTTTACAAAGGATTGAAAGACGGCGGGAGCATTCCTTAACCCATACGGCATGGCGAGGTACTCATAGTGGCCCGATGTGGTACTAAACGTGGTTTTCCACTCGTCTCTATCCCGAATACGCACCAGACTATACACGCTCCTGAGATCCAGTTTTGTGAAAAACTGTTTTCCGTGAAATGATTCCACCGCCGTAGCGATGAGAGGTAGTGGGTAACTGTTACTGTAATTTCATTATTTCCAATATGTTTTCATTAATTGAATTCACTTAGTCTATTTTATGAGAATTTGTAAGATTCTTATTTGCATAAAATAGACGGAGACCAGTCTTATCAAAAATGGATGATAGTATTTATTCGCGGAGCGCTACTACCATGTTACCACGAACAACAGCTTATATACAAAATATGATGTCATTTGGTGAATGAATCTCCTTCTCCCGACCAAGACAGAGCAACTTTAAAAGTTCATTCTGACCCACTAGCACACACACAGGACACACAACATAACTGAATTAACTCTTGACCCCTCACCATTATTCAACCATAGGTTAACGACCCTATCTGCTTACTTAACCCACAACCCATTCCTCCCCAGACTAGTTGGAATGGTGTTCATTATGTTTAATTACTCCTTGTTCATGCCACATAATCCCTTCTTTATGAACTAATATTATTAATCAGATATTGTAAAACAGGGTATAGTTTACTTAGTTACAGTTCTATTTAAAATTGGGATATTGTTTAGTCATTTATTCATAAAATTCCTAACAGTAACTAAACCCCACTGTGATGGCATTTAGACCTCTATAATCAATGCACGGACGCAGACCTCCCTCCTTTTTCTTCACAAAAAAGAAACTCGAGGAGACGGGTGAGATGGAGGGCCGAATGTCCCAGAGATTCCGTAACATATGACTCCAAAGCCAACGTCTCCTCCTGGGACAATGGGTACACGTGACTCTTGGGAAGCCCAGCGTTTACCTGGAGATTTATCGCACAATCCCCTCCCGGTCGATGAGGTGGTAATTTAGTCGCTCTCTTTTTACTGAAAGCGATTGCCAAATCGGCATATTCGGGGGGGATGCGCACCGTGGAACCCTGGTCTGGACTCTCCACCGACGTGGCACAGATGGAAACTCCCAGACACCTTCCAGAACACTCCTCTGACCACCCCTGGAGAACCCCCTGTCTCCGCAAAATCTTGGGATTGTGACTGGCCAGCCAGGGAATCCCCAGCACCACTGGAAACGCAGGCAAATCGATAATGAAGAGACTAATTCGCTCCCTATGATTCCCCTGCGTCACCATGTCCAGTGGAACCGTGGCCTCCCTGACCAACCCTGACCATAATGGCCGGCTATCTAGGGAGTGCACGGGGAAGGGAGAATCTATCGGCACGAGCGGAACACCCAGCTTGATGGCGAGGCCGCGATCCATAAAGTTCCAAGCTGCACCTGAATCGACTAGCGCCTTATGCTGGGAAGAGGGGAAAGAATCAAAAAACAAAAACAAGACAAACATGTGACCAACAGGGGGTTCTGGGTGAGTTTGGTGCTGACTTACCTGGGGGGACCGAGAAGCGTTCCGCCTGCCATCTCGACTCCCAGATGGGCCCCCCAGCACCGATTAGCCATGTGCCCTCTCCGACCACAGCTGGTGCAGGGAGAGCCTCCTCCTCCGGTACCCCTCGGCATGGCCATAGGAATGGGAGCGGGGGCGCTGGGTGGTGGAGCGCACAGGAACCTCTCCGAACACCCGGGGGCAGCCAGCAGATTGTCCAGCCGGATAGACATGTCAATAAGTTCATCTAGGGAGAGAGCGGTGTCCCGACACGCTAGCTCCCTGCGAACATCCTCCCGGAGATTACACCGGTAGTGGTCTATCAGGGCCCTGTCATTCCACCCAGACCCAGCGGCCAAGGTCCGGAACTCCAAGGCGTAATCCTGGGCGCTCCTCTTCTCCTGCCTAAGGTGGAACAGTCGCTCTCCGGGTGAATTCCGGGTAGTGCTCCTTCGCCGAGTCTGGGCCATTCCAGACCGCGTTTGCCCACTCCAGAGCACGACCCGTCAGGCAGGAGACGAGGACACTCACCCTCTCCGCTGGAGTGGGCCTCACGGTCGCCAGGTACAGTTCCAGTTGGAGCAAGAACACTTGACACCCTGCCGCCGCTCCATCATAATCCCTCGGGAGCGCAAGACGGAGAGTGCTGGAGCCGGGGGTATGGGGAGAGAGGAGAAGGGGAATCAGAGCTGGGGGACCTGAAGGTGGAGAGAGGAGACCACTCCTCTCCCATCGGTCCATTCTCTCCATCATCTGGTCCATTCCGGATCCGATCCGATGGAGGACGGTGGTGTGGTGGAGGACACGTTCCTCCATCGATGGGAGGGGGTTGGCAGCTGCTCCTGCTGACTCCATTCTTAATGGTGCGGGATTCTGTAATGCCCGGGGTGTAGTGGAGGAAGAAGTCAGGCGCAGGAAACAGAGAGTTCAAGATAGCGATACTTTTAAATTCACCACACCGGTGAAAACGACGCCACCCAAACAAAAGGATCAGTGTCAGCTAGTAGGCCGGTGACGACGACCGCCAGGTGCCACCCGAACAAGAAGGGGAGCCACCTTCGGTAGGAGTCACACATGATTCAACTTGTCAATTAACACAATATTAACACTTATGTAATTTTAACACTATAATATAGCTAACCAGAAGGAAAAAAACATGTATGGTTCTTCAAACGTTTTTTTAACCTTTGAGATTGAGAAAAGTTCTTTATAGAACCATTAACAAGGGTTCTATATAAAACCAAAAAAGGTTGGAACAATAGCGGAGCCATTTTTCATGCTATATAGAACCGTTCTGTGTAGAACCTTAGGAAAGGGTTCCATTAATGTTCCATTTAGAACCCCATGAGCATGGTTCTTTATAGAACCTTCAAAAAAAGATAATATAGCACCCAAAAGGTATCTGCTATGGTTACAAGCCAAATAACCCCAATTTGGCACTAGAACCATTTTTGTGTGTGTGTAGCCTAACATGCTGACTAGACCGGGTGTGTGCATGCTCTGTGTGTGCCATCATGCTCATGTTGATTTTGTCCATCCACACCAGACGTGATCAGGACATGCAGGTTCAAATATCAAACAAACTCTGAACCAACTATATTAATTTGGGGACAGGTCGAAAAGCATTAAATATTAATGGAAATTTAGCTAGCTAGCTTGCTGCTGCTAGTTAATTTGTCCTGGGATATAAACATTGGGTTGTTATTTTACCTGAAATGCACAAGGTCCTCTACTCCGACAATTAATCCACAGATAAAAGGGTAAACCGAGTAAATTTCTAGTAATCTCTCCTCCTTCAGTCATCTTCTTCTTCTTTGGACTTTATATGGTGGTTGACAACCAACTTTAAAGTGCATTACCACCACCAACTGGACTGAAGTGTGGACATCAGTTCATCTTTCATTATAAATTGGGTGGATCGAGCCCTGAATGCTGATTGGCTGACAGCTGTGGTATATTAGACCGTATACCACAGGTATGACATAACATACATTTTTACTTCTCTAATTACGTCAGTAACCCATTTATAATAGCAATAAGGCACCTATGGGATTTGTGATATATGGCCAATATACCATGGCTAAGGGCTGTGTCCAGGCACTCCATGTTGCGTCATGCATAAGAACACCCCTTAGCCATGGTATATTGGCCATATACCACACCACCTCGGGCCTTATTGCTTAAATCACTGTTGAAGGAATTTAATTCCTCTGTTTTAATTCCCAATTCAAATTAAACACTCTGTCAATTCATAAGGATTTGTAAGACCCTTATTTTATAGGAATGGACAGAGTCCCGGTCTTAAAGTCAAGTAACAGCCTTTATTCAAGAGAGTACTGAGTACATACACATTTTACCACAGGTTATAAACTGAAAATGACATCAGCGTTTTCTAAATGTTCCGTCTCTTCTTGACACTGGTAGAAAGGCTCTATAGATCTCAAGCCTTCCCTCCTCGCCTAGAGCCAAGGTCAGTCAGTGTAGATAAGCATTCTAGACAGTCTGGAGATAGTTCATTCATTTGTACCAAGGAACAGACTGTCATTGTTCTAAACTCTTGACTACATTATATTCAATACTGGGAGCAAGAGAGAAAATTCATACATGTACAGTAACATAATAGTATTCGGATTAGTCAGTCCTGATTGAAATACATAATTAGTCATCATTGATAAAAATTCCCTTAACAATCACCCACGTGGGTATATGCTCCTAAAAATCAATGAGGAGATGGGTGAGGCAGTTCTTGCAGCGCTTCAAGCATCACAAATAGAACCAAGTTCTATTTTAGTGTCTGGCTTTGCAGACGCTCATTGACAAGCAAGCAGTTTGGACGCAATGATTGAATAACATGTATGTGTACATTTATTTTGTAACTCGAGTGGTGTGGTCAGCACATAATGACTCGGTCACACTGAAAGTGCTGTTGCAATTTGGTACACCAGAAGTACATTAATTTCCAATGGAACGCTATGTTTGTCTTGCAGCATTCTGTTGCAGATTCAGTTGCAGTGTGTTCTGTGTGGTGCCTACCTTGTATTTATCAAACATATGCCTCAAACTGTATGCGTAGCCGGCTCGACAGAAATGGTAGCAGAAGGTGAATGTTGAACTTCTGTTACAAACATATTCAGATGATGCTGCATACTATTTTGCGCAATAAATCTATCAGTGGATCAAGGCATAAGAGCCTATTAGACTACCTTTTCATGGCATGACCCCTAAAAATATATATTTTTTGCTAATTCAGCATTGTTTGTTTGTGCACCCCAATGTTTGTTAAAAGCATTAGCATATTTTAATATTCCATTTCTTAGTTATTTCGTGTTCAGCTTTCTTATTCGTGTTACCTTGGGCTTTGTCTTGTCTTGATGCAATACAATGCGTCACATAAGGGGATAGAGGCTCTATCAGCGTGCATCGGAGGTTACTGCAGGTCAGCAGAAGAGAAGGGATCATTAACAAGAGCATATTCATATGCCCCCCCACACAAATTTCTGGCCACTGACTTCTGCTATTCCACAGGCGATTAAGTACAGCTAAGCCTATCACTCTCAACCCGACTGATAATTATGCTCCTTTGTGGTGAAAAACTGGCTCATAGTATGTTGCTATTCAAAGAGACAAAGGGGACACTAAGATTATTTTACGGACCTCTTTAGTTTGCATGTTAAATTTGAAGTCGCATTGCACTATTCTATACTGAACAAAAATAGAAATGCAACATGCACCAATTTCAACGATTTTACTGAGTTACAGTTCAGATAAGGAAACCAGTCAATTTAAATAAATTCATTAGGCCCTAATCTATGGATTTCACATGACTGGTCAGGGGCGCAGCCATGGGTGGGCCTGGAAGGGCATAGGCCCACTCACTTGGGAGCCAGGCCCAACCAATGGGGAGCCAGGCCCAACCAATCAGAGAATGTCCCCACAAAAGGGCTTTATTACAGACAGAAATATTCTTCAGTTTCATCAGCTGCCCGATTGGCTGGTCTCAGACGTTTCCGCAGGTGAAGAAGCCGGGAAATGGAAGTCCTGGGCTGGCGTAGTTACACATGGTCTGTGCTTGTGAGGCCGGCTGGACGGACTGCCAAATTCTCTAAAACGACGTTGAAAGCGGCTTATGGTAGAGAAATGAACATTTAGTTATCTGGTAACAGCTCTGGTGGACATTCCTGCAGTCAGCATGCCAATTGTACGGTCCCTCAAAACTTGTGTAGCATTGTGTTGTGTGACAACACTGCACATTTTAAAGTGGCCTTTTATTGTCCCCAGCACAAGGTGCACCTGTGTAATTCACATGCTGTTTAATCAGCTTCTAGAAATGCCACACCTTTCAGGTGGATGGATTGTCTTGGCAAAGGAGAAATGATTACTAACAGGGATGACAAACAAATTTGCACAAAATTTGAGAGAAATTCTGGGATCTTTTATTTCAGCTCATGAAACATGGGACCAACACTTTACATGTTGCATTTATATTTATTTTCAGTATATGTCCTACATACAGCTGAAGTCAGAAGTTTACATACACTTAGGTTGGAGTCATTAAAACTAATTTTTCAACCACTCCACAAATTTCTTGTTAACAAACTATAGTTTTGGCAAGTTGTATCGGACATCTACTTTGTTCAAGACACAAGTAATTTTTCCAACAATTGTTTACAGACAGATTATTTCACTTATAATTCACTGTATCACAATTCTAGTGGGTCAGAAGTTAACATACACATTAAGTTGACTGTGCCTTTACACAGCTTGGAAAATTGCAGAAAATGATGTCATGGCTTTAGAAGCTTCTGATAGGCTAACTGACATAATTTGAGTCAATTGGAGGTGTACCTGTGGATGTATTTCAAGGACTACCTTCAAACTCAGTGCCTCTTTGCTTGACATCATGGGAAAATCAAAAGAAATCATCCAAGACCTCTGAAATGGTTTTTTTAGACCTCCACAAATCTGTTTCATCCTTGGGAGCAATTTCCAAACGCCTGAAGGTACCATCTGTACAAACAATAGTACGCGAGTATAAACACCATGGGACCACGCAGCTGTCATACCGCTCAGGAAGTAGACGCATTCTGTCTCCTAGAGATGAACATACTTTAGTGCGAAAAGTGCAAATCAATCCCAGAACAACAGCAAAGGACATTGTAATGATGCTGGAGGAAACAGGTACAAAAGTATCTATATCCACAGTAAAACGAGTCCTATATCGACATAACCTGAAAGGCCACTCTGGGGTTTGCAACTGCTCATGGGGACAAAGATCGTACTTTTTGGAGAAATGTCCTCTGGTCTGTTGAAACAAAAATAGAACTGTTTGGTCATAATGACCATCGTTATGTTTGGAGGAAAAATGGGGAGGCTTGCAAGCCGAAGAACACCATCCCAACTGTGAAACACAGGGGTGGCAGCATCATGTTGTCTGTGTGCTTTGCTGCAAGAGGGACTGGTGCACTTCACAAAATAGATGGCATCATGAGGGAGGAACATTATGTGGATATATTGAAGCAACATCTCAAGACATCAGTCAGGAAGTTAAAGCTTGGTCGCAAATGGGTTTGCCAAATGGACAACGACCACAAGCATACTTCCAAAGTTGTGGCAAAATGGCTTAAGGACAACAAAGTCAAGGTATTGGAGTTGCCATCTCAAAGCCCTGACCTCAATCCTATAGAAAATGTGTGAGCAGAACTGAAAAAGTGTATGCGAGCAAGGAGGCCTACAAACTCTGTCAGGAGGAATAGGCCAAAATTCACTCAACTTATTGTGCGAAGCTTGTGGAAGGCAACCCACAAAGTTTGACCCAAGTTAAACAATTTAAATGCAATGCACTTACTAGCCTGCGGAAATCCGGTGCAGAAACATTCTGGACAGTGCCAAGATTAGGGCACCACAATTCAGCACCACGTCCATTGAACAGTGCGGCGCCCCTGGCAGGCTGCTCATGCAATGGTTGGGCCTGTGGTTGCAGGAAGGCCTGCTAATAAGACATCCTGCCATGCTTTTACTATTGTTCTCGTTCCTCTTTCCCCTGAAAATTTGAATTGTGAATTTATTGGAAATAAATAAGATAGAATGTTATTATTGCAATACTGTTCTTAGACTCTTGTTAGGCCCATCCCGTTACTAAACATTAATTCACACATCATTGCATAGGCCTAGGTCTAAACAAAAATCTGCTCAAGTTTTCTTTTTCTAATGTCCCGTTAACATCTTGACTTATTTCATTATGCCGTATTTCATTACGCTGTAAGTCATCTTCATGCAATCTCGTTCCGCTACTGGACAGAGAGCATAGGGAGCGTTTCACAACGCAAGACAAGATGGAGGAGAGTCAAATATTTTTTATAACTAAACCAAGATAGACCATTGCATGTAATTTCCAATTGGAGCAAATTAATCATAGTGGGCAAAAAAAAAAAGGAAACTTTGGCAAAGGGTAAAGTCTACAAAACGTAGTCCACTCTGTTTGTTATAGATTCTAATTTTGGAAACAGAAAACTGTATTGAGATCAAATGTTTCATCGATGAGAAAATGTGCAGAATGTCGGCCAAAATCTATCTCACTCCATCTTCTCCCATCGCCAGCCACTGGGATTATGCTCATCAGTCACCATATTTGGTAGTGAGTGGAAACGGCAACCAGATACTTCACATTTATACATCCGGTGAAATATCTGGCTAATTGTTCGATCTGTGGCTGTCATGTCCGCTCCAGCTCCCCCTCTCTGGCTCTCAAGGCCACCAGGCTGCTCATCATTACGCACACCTGTCACCATAATTACGTGTGTTAGCGCTTCACCGGACTCACCTGGACTCCATGATGTCATAGATTGCCTCCCCTGTATCTGTCACTTCCTCAGTTTCTTCCTCGTCTCTGCATTAAATGCTGTTTTGTTTATTTTGTCCAGACGCTGTTTTTGCTTTGTTTCATGTCTATTTATGATTAAATCTTGACTCTGTACTTTCCTCCCGTCTCCCAGCGTCTGTCGGCTCAAGACCGTTACAGTGGCCTAGTCTCTCGTCAGGGATTGCATTTATTTTGGGAGATTGTAAAAGGTGACCTTTTCATTTAAGACAGGGGAAACATATTGTTTCAGTTGATAATAAAACATGTTTTGTTCAGTTAGATTACTTTTTCCTCAACTTGTTTCTATAACTTTCTAGCAAGTTAAACTAGCTTACAGAGCCGCTAGCTAAAAGCTAGGCTATACTGTAGCTAGCGACCTCCACTCTACCTAACAATTATCATCAAAAACTAAACAAAAGTCATTACCAACACAATAAACTAAAACAGGAGGCAACATTCATAAAGTAACCTATAATTGGCTTAACAGCCAATATGTATTACTTTTTAACATACTATTAAAATAGTACTCATTTACAATGGCGATTTTAGCATGTAAATCTTGGTGCGGCATTCTCAACAAAAACATTTTTAGAGGCATGCCAGCAAAGCCACTACACAACACATGAATTGCACTATAATGGTGACAATCGGTGCCCACAAACTGTTAGGGTCTACATAAACCTGTCCCAACAGCAGAGCTTTATTTTCAGCACAATGGAGTGAATCCTTACCACTGCTACACCTGGCTATCAGTGAAGCCTTGTCTGGCAGCAAAACAGTTCATTCTGACTCATTTACTGCCTTTAAAAAAACATAGCTGTTATGGCTGACTTGCTTAAACAAATGTGGTTTCTACTGACAATTGAAATTAACAAACAATGTCATAAGGGGATGACAAATGGATAAGAGGCAATCCATAATTTTATTTCAGACAGTAATGAGCGAGCTAGGATGGACGTAGTCAATATAACTATTTGTTAAGCACTTTTGAAATGTACAGCAACAGAATACAGAACACGGGCCGTTCTTACAGTATTCTCCCTGTACACCAATTCAGGACCGTAGGATGAATAAAGGGTGCATATAAGCAGACAATGCAATCTCTTACAATATTTGATCATTACTTTTCTCTAAAACATGCTATAGGCTACATGTGCACCACCAAGTCAGAACAATAGGCTAAGGGACCAAAGGGGGAAAGGGACCAAATTCTTAGGGGGAGTCACATGGGCTACTAACAGCTTACGATACAACATACATTTAGTATTACTTTCTTAGCTAGAGTATAGATATCTCCCTGGCATATTACATAAGTAACTCAGCAGCATAAAATACATGTTTGGACTCACCTTGTTGTGATGTGCTCACATGAACAGGAAGGTGGCGTGGTGGTCCTTCGTGGGCTAATTTTAGACTTGAACTATGCACCCACTCCACTGAATAGCAGGCTAGTGATTACTTTGCAAAACTTGCAGTTAGCCACTGATTCCTTCCAAACCACTCATTGTTGAATTTGCGATTTCCAACTTGTTGTGCAATGTTTATGTTTATGTCCAATGGCCGATGAGCACCGATACGTTTTATCTTTAATTTCTCTTTATAATTCCTCTTCATATGACAAGGATTGAAAAGGATTTGCCAGTTGATTGTCCACTTGATTCATGATGATGACTGCTAGTTTACTAAGATTTTGAAAGTATGATTTTGAGATGATCAGTCCAATCAAAGTTACGGTAGATATAACGTGATGTGACATAATTTTATCTGTGGCCAATGCCCTTGTGCCTTCATGGATGGGCACTTCTAATGTAACTCTATGGCAGCACCCAAGGGGCTTGAATTTTTTAGAGCTCTACCTGTATATTTTGCGGTGATGTAGTGTTCCCATGAGTGACAGAACACTGAGCCAATCACAGCACAACAAGAGAACATTACCAAGATTACCAGAACATTACCATTACCATTATTTCCGCTGGCTGCCCCACTACCACAGTAAGCACTGAGCTAGGCTGAAACACCTGCATTTTGGAGATGCCTTACTCAATTAAGCAAAAAAGTGACCATGTTTGTATACGGCTTTGTTAACTCAATTATGTTTTTTCTTACATTGTTTGCAAACATATATGTGACACGTATTAATGCCAAAATAACATGCTAAAAATGTGGGTCTCAAAACAGGTGGGGTAGCCCTGAATGATGGGTCGCCACTGCTCATTTATAGGAATGGGTAATTATTCATAAGTTGCTAGCTATCCCCTAAACCCATTTTAAGGGATAATCTTCTTCAGTAGTTTGGTAACTTCCTGGTTGGTCCCTTTACACCTGTCACATGCTACACTGTTTAAATGAAGTGCTTTGAAACACTAAAACTAGTGGCAACTGAGATGCCACCAACTTAAAGGAGACAAAACCTTAACTTTGTTGGAGTATTAATAAAACATGACCCTGAGATGTTCTGAAACACGATACAGTGTGTTGTACCACTTAATTAAGAGTTGTGCAAGACCTTGCCAGAGACAGGGAGCACTACCGGAAAGGGTTGAAAACATTATGGTATTTCAAGTCCTGTTTAGTGCAGAATTAAATTATTTCCCTTTTGGTGTTGTTTCCTCTCTTTAAAGATTCTAAACACTGTTATAGTGTGTCGTTTCCTCTTTAAAAGCTTCAAAATATTATAATAGTGTGTAGAATCCTGTCTAGCACAGAATTAGTTCCATTCTCTTTTGGTGTCGTTTCCTCTTTAAAGCTTCTAAATACTATGTGTTCAGAATCCTGTCTAGCACATAATTAGTTCCCTTCTCGTTTGGTGTTGTTTCCTTTCTTTAAAGCTGCAAAACACTATTTTGGTGTTTCGAATCCTGTGTAGTGCAGAATTAGATCCCTTCTTCTGGAGTTTCAAAATAGTGTAAATGAGAGTCGCTCTTATTGTGTTCCCTGCTCTTGTATGGGGTGCTGATAAACCTCTCATTGGTAATTCCAAAAGGTCAAACAAAGTATTATGCTCAAACAAAGAACACGAGAAAGGATTGTTTGGTGAAAATATACTTTTGTAAGTTTGTCCAGAGTAATATTTCATGAGTACATTGAAGCTTTAAATGCTTTATTTTCTTTGCATTTTATAAAATGACAACAAAACCTTAACAGGTCATTCACATTTATCAATTTGTAGATTGATAAAGACCGTTCCAAGATCTGAAACATATTTAGCGTATTCGTATTCTCAGGATTGGATGTTGTTGTACAGTAAATTGCAGGTCCAATGCTTGATTGGGGAAAGTACAGGACCTTCTCAGCGTCGGAGCATTTCCCTTACAAGGCAAAAGGCGACGTGGAATGGCTCCACTCTAATGTAATTGGAGTCCTGAATAAGGGCTACCTCTAAAAGCCCAATTTCCAATTACGGCCAAATTCGAGTTGGGTCGAGTGACGGGCTGGTGACGCCATTACTATACAACCACCAAGGTTGTTATATATATATATATTTTACAACCACCAAGTTCATTACTGCTGGATACTGACAACATTTAGATAGCTATTCTGGGCTTGTTGCTGTTAGCTAGTTCATGGACAAGCAGGAATGCAGTAGTCAGACATGACACAAATTACCACCATAGCTGGATTATTCATTCATTTTTGCACTACACAATAAACGCGTATGAGACCAGTCAGACCTCAAATGCTAGCTATCTAACGTTAGCTAGCCAATCAGAGTTGAAAAAAACTAACAGGCGAACTAAGCAGGAATTTTAGCTGTCCTGGTCGCATTGAAAGCTAGCTAACTAACTACATTTTTATCAAGCCTGTCGTCTGGTTTGCTTGGTTAGCTAGCTAGCTAATAGCCAATGTCAAGGTAGGAATTAAGCTAGCTAGCTAGCCTGTAATGCTAGTGTTGATAATGGGATATGATAAAGGGTGAGTCGGTCAAGGATCGATGCAGACAAGGTGGTAGATTGTACGACAAGCGACAGGTTTATTTCAAAGTGGAGATATCTGGTACAGCGTATATACGGGCCCCTCTGTTAGCTCATCAGAGACTAGCAAAAAAGACACTGCTAACAATGGGTACAAGCTTCATATACAGAACAGAAAGTAGGTTGATATCTAGGAGATCGGATTTATTGGATCAGGCTGGGGTGTAGTCATGCATTGGCTCTGTTGTCTTCCGCTAGAATCCTGCCATGCCTGTTCTTGGTCGTACCCTGTTCAGCTGAAAAGGAGATGCTATCTTCAGTCACACAATGTTCGGCAGGGAGATTATGTGTGTGTGTTATAAGTCTAGGCTTTCTGCCAATCTGTGGGTGTCTTAGCAGCTATGTACATGTGCGTCAATGCGTCCCTATCTTCAGGGGAGTTGTGAACTGCGGCTAGCACCTGTGGCTAGGAGTATCCTGTTGTGACAGTGTTCTGATGATTACAGTGAGTGTGTGGATTATTCTGTTTTACTATTCATTTTTGCACAAAGTGCCAATAGGAATTAGCAGTCCTCTACAGAAGCTAGCTAACGTTAGCAAGCTAAAGCATGGCTCGAGTCTGACTGGCACTGACAGCTTAGAGTAAAGTTAAACACAATATACAGCTAGCAACATAAAGAATGAGTCACATATTGTCTATCTAGCAACATGACATAATTTCTCATTTCTGGAGATAGGGCAATGCCAGCCCAACCTGGGTTGACTTCAAAGTGCCAATAGAAAGAGGCTTACGTGGACTACAATATACATGTAAAGAATGAGGGGTATAGATAGGGCTGCTGAAAGATGACCATCTACGGTGGGATTCTGGTTAGAGAAGATAGGCAGAGATGTAGTTATGACTCTTTACACATGTACAAACTACATCGCTGACCTGAGTATTTATATTCAGATGGTACATGTTGCAATGGATTGAATCACAGTACAGTTGAGCTAGATGAGAAATTGACATTTCAGTCGGCATTAGTCTGATCCTTGTCTTGATTGGCTTTGGTTAGAATTGACCCATATTCATGATTTTCTGGGTGGAGACAGAGAAATAGTATCACAATACATCATTACTTATTAACTGTTATAATATTAATACATCGATATATGAATACATACATCATTACTTATTAACTGTTATAATATTAATACATCGATATATGAATACACAATTATTACACATATCATTATCAATAAGCAAAATCCAAATATTTGAATAAAGCTATGCAAATATAGCAACAAGATAACATTACATTTTAAAGTAGGGTATAATGTGGCATGAAAGGCGAAACCTGACTAGCAGTGGCTATTCACTGTAGCAGCATGTGGGGCATGCATAAAAAAATGATGAAGCTCATAAAGCTAGTAGGCAAACAAGCCAGCAGTATTAACTAAAACGGATGCAATTTGCATTAAAAAAACATGCACAAACGGTGCAAACAACAAAGTGTCAATTGACAACTACATTTAGGTTAAAGAAAACTGATCAATTAATCAAAATGGCTGCTTGGCTTGGACTTATTACACTATTGACTTAAACCTGACTTGAACCATTAGCGTCCGAAATGCTACACAAAACACATGTTCATGTTGAGTGAATTCCTTTTCTGTTTCCTTCTTCAATGTGAAAACATTTTGTACTCAAGTTTTCATTGACGCACACTTTCTTGGATTGTTTTGGAAAGTCTCACCTGAGCGTTTGGTGTGCTCTCGCCTGTCTGAGTTTGCGAAGGACCCGAAGAGAGGGGAGGCACACAAACTTGCCTGTTTTTTTTTACACAAGAACAAAGAATAATCACTCCTGCTGTGAATGCCCTCTCTCCACCTCCCATGCCCCAGACTGTGGGAATTCTGATCAGTATGGCAGCACAATGTTTGAAATTCACATTTGACCTTTAATCTAAACATGTGTCTTCTGATATGGGGACCCAGAGTTTAACTCAATGTGATTTACAAGTTCCTTACAAGTCATGTGGATATATGCTTGAGTGGGTTTAATCCCCACTTCCGCATATCTCACCTTCACTCCTTCTGTTTCTAATCTGTCTAAATAAAGTATTGAAAAAAAATATAGGTGCACATATGTTGATTTAACATGGATCAAGTAAAACAAATGTCCATGTTTTATTGACTCAAATCCATGTTAAGTCTATTTATCTCAAGACTGAATCGGCCCCAATGTGCTCAATGTAACAATGGTGGTCAGCACAGCTGTTAAGACTGAAGACTGGCTGAATGGACTAAGGCAGTGTTTTGACAAGCAGGAGACCCAGGTTCAAATCCATATTATCACACATACACCAGCTTTATACATGTGTCCTCTACTATAACTTACTTACTTGAAGTATTTTGATTGTAACATAATTTATAATCTCACAATGAGCCTGGAAACTGTAATAATCTATACCTAGTGCCATTGTCTACCCTAGGAAAAGTATTACATTCCTGTATCCTCTTTAAAATATGAACATATTTCAGCAAACCATGGAGAAATATATCAGCTCTGGCTCTTACACTTAATACATTTCTAAAATGAGTCACTGGAAAGGATTGTGTGAGAGTCTGCAAAAATATTTTTGTACTGAAACCCCACATTTTTCCCCACAATACTTTTAAAAACACCAATATTCAGATTGAAGATCCACTTTTGAGTGTTTAAGAGTACTTCCATTCTGTTTTAAAACAAAATACTTACATTAGGTTTACATTCAAAGCCCATCCAAACACCAGATCTTAGTTTAGGTGCAACTACTTTTCATGGTTTCAGTACACAATGATGGTGTTTTGAGTCTTTCTATTTGAACAGTGTACGTTTTCCATGTTTTTGGTTAACATTTCATCCCATCAGAACGTTTTTCTTGTAATTAATATATTTTTCTTAAATTAATGAATTTATGTCCTGGGGATAATGTTAATTTGGTGCTTATTGCAGACCATTGATGCAGCGGCTGGGTTGGTTCTGCTGCAACCTGCTGAAAACGTTCTCAGAGAGAGGTAACTGACACATGTCTATTGGCTATCCTTTCGAGATACACATGTAGCCTATTACAATAGCAATACATGCATGCAGATACACTAAATGTACTAAATTCATCGGGGCATGGAATCTACAAGGTGTCGAGTGCTCCACAGGGATGATGGCCCATGTTGACCCCAATGCTTCCTACAGTTATGTCAAGTTGGCTGGATATCCTTTGGGTGGTGGACCATTCTTGATACACATGGGGAACCGTTGATGGTGAAAAACCCAGCAGTGTTGCAGTTCTTGACGCAAGCCGGTGCACCTGACACCTACTAACATATCCCATTCAAAGGCACTTAAATATTTTGTCTTGCTCATTCACCCTCTGCATGGCATACATACACAATTCATGTCTCAAAGCTTGAAAATCCTTCTTAAATCAGTGTAGATGAAGGGGAGGAGACAGGTTAAAGTGAATTTCACAAGTGACATCAATAAAGGATCATAGCTTTCACCTGGATTCACCTGGTCAGTATGTCTTGGAAAGAGCAGGTGTTCTTAATGTTTTGTGTACTCAGTGTATTTTTCTGCATTATTGTAATCAATGAGTTTCTGGGTTATTTTCTCTTTCCACAGATTTAATTGAGTTCAATGTTAACAATATCAATAGGTATTCCTATGAACAAGAGAAAGGGGAGTTCAAGGCTGCTGTGAAGCACTGAATACACATCTTACTTAGGCCTACTTCTTAATCCTGCTCATCCCCACTGGGACATAATGCCATTATATAATAGGCTGCTACACATCCAAACCAAAAGAAAACAAGCCATCAGCACTCATTTTATTAGCTTTATTACTGAACCCCAGGAGTCTTGTGCTTTGTAGACTTAACTCATCCCACGTGAGAAGGAGCTACAATTCACAAGTCGGCTGAGCAGTGAGTGAGATAATCTGTATAAGATAACGTAACAGCCTAAAACACATAAAAACAGATTCTTGTGGAATGTATGAAATGTACACAACAACAAAAAAACTGATAATGTTACCCCTACCCCATACATTAAGGAAACATGTGATTGGTCGTTTTTAAACTCAGTTCACTCACATCCTGCCTTTAGCATATTTATGTCAGAGATCTGATTGGCTGCTCAAGTCTCTGGACACAAATCAAATGTCAAGGTTGCCATAATTACTACATCCCCATTTGAAGACAAGTAAACTTCAGGAAAACCCCAAATGTATGTTAATAGTTGGACCTGGCTTCCTCTCCTCGCCTCCTTCCCTCCTTTACCTTCCCTTCAGATCAGTGCAGATGAGGAGGCAAGGAGAGGAAGCCATTTTAGACTATTGACATACAGTCCATCAGGAGGTTGTGTTAGATTTCTTAGAAGAATCTTCGGCCTCCATTCTCTCCCTCTCTACTTTGCCCTTCTCTCCCTGGAAGTAGTCAGACTCGATAAAACGAGACATGTGGGACAGTGTGACATAAACGTCCCCGTCAGTCTCGGTCACCGTGTGGACTCTTTGCTTGATGCCCTTGGAGTACCACCTTTTTGTGGGCACTGGGGCATAAGGGTTGGTGGCCCTGTAGATGCCCTCCCCCTCAGCGAGAGAGATCTTGTACTTGTGCTTTGGACACACTATGCACAGCTTGCCGTCAAATTCCTGCAAGAAGAATGAAATCAAGATAAGGTATTTATCAGATAGATTATATTTAGATTGGGCGTGCACGTAGAGGAAAAGGTATGTCGCTAGTACCTCGTTTCCAACCAGGGTACATGAATAGTGGAGCAAACTGTAAATGTGAAACCAATTACTTCTTTGCTGACACAGTTACCAACCTGGAACACACACAGGGCCGTAACTACCTATGAGGACACTAAGGTATTTTTTTCTAATTTGAAAAAAAGTACAAGAATAAAAATAAATATTTTGTACACAATAAAGAAAATCAATTACGGTTATGTTGGTCCCAGCGGTGATCAAAGCTCAGAATGCTTATATTTTTGATCTGACTGAGTTCTAATCGCGCCTGCCTCTTTGCGAACAAGTAGACAAGAATCATGAACAGTGGATTGTTCATTACATTAGCCTACATCCCCCGGATTTACGTTTTTAGCAGTAGCCTACATTCACCAATCTCTCAAACGGTTAACTCCGTGAAACCAACAACACCAGCTAAGAGTCGGCTCAAGTAAGCGAGATGTGTTTGCGAGATGCCGGATAAAAGGCCATTTTTAAACCGACTCTCTGGAAATTAGTGCACAACTGGTGAATAGCTGCGTATGAATAGTCAGGTGTCAAGCAGCGGGCAGAGATTTATATTGTAGTGGAAGGCGCTACATGGTCAATCCGAAGTCTGCATTGGCCGTGCAGCATTTAAGGTGATCTGGCCTATGCAGCGGTCAGGGCATCATACTTCTTGCATTTCTCGGAGCAGCTCAGAGCTGTTGTGAGGGAAGTTGTCAAGGAAGTGAGTTTGTGTTATACAGGACCTCCCGCCCTCACCTAACGTCAACCAATCATGTCAATGCAGAGCTACACGAAGCCCACCGTATTGTTAAAACATTTGAGAGGCGCTCGGTGATGCGGTACAGAGCTCAATTTGCGTCACACCATCCATAATGCCTCGACAGCGTTATTGCATTTCGGTACAACAGAAGTACATTCATTTCCAATGGAACGCTGCGTTTGCTTTGTAGCATTGCGTTGCAGAGGCAGTTGCAGTGCGTTCCGTGTGGTGCATACATTTCACTTATCAAACATATGCGTCAAACTGTATGCGTAGACGTTTTGACAGTAATGGTAGCAGAAGGTGAGTGTTGAACTTTTGTTGCACACAATATCCAGATGATGCTGCATACCATTTTGCGCAAAACACTGTAGGTTTGATCAAGACGTAAATTCGATAAATCCAACCAATGCACCACACAGAACCCACTGCAACTACCTCTGCAATGCAATGCTGCAAGGCAAACGCAGCGTCCCATTGGAAATGAATACTTCTGGTGTACCAAAATGCAAAAACACTGTCGGTGTGATCGAGGCTGGGGTCATTTTTGCTTGTTTTTTCTGTTCTCCCAATAGCATTTTAAAGTGTTTTAATTGTATATAAATGCAGTAAATGGGGGGGTGGGGGACCTCACTAAACTCAAACCCTGGTTACAGCCCTGCTGAACACACACTCAGGCCGGGAGAGGCACAGGGCCAGCTGCAGAGCAGCGACCCTGGAGCAGTTTGGGAGTTAAGTGCCTTGATCAAAGGCACCACGGCTGTATGTGGCACCTGAGATATTTATTCATCTGGATCATTCATTTGGATCAAGCTTACAATACTAAGTCACTCACCTCTATGTCTCCATTTTGCAATGGTCCCCCAGCATCTGTCCAAGGAGGAAAGGATCAGAGTATTGCAGAATAAGAAAACAGTTTATGGCACTGTAACAATTTGCTGACTGGACACACCATTCAGATGTTATGTGGGAAAATATCCCATAGAAAACAAAGTAAATCTACCACACCGGTATAAAGATGCTCCCCAGTGCAAACCCCTTGACTTTCTGTCTTGTTCTAAAATGGATTAAATTCCCCCCCCCCCCCCCCCCAATGTACACACAATACCCCATAATGACAAAAAAACTGAAATATCACATTTACATAAGTACTTAGACCCTTTGCTGAGGGCTTTGTTGGAGCACCTTTGGGAGTGATTACAGCCTCGGGTCTTCTTGGGCATGACACTACAAGCTTGGCATACCTTTATTTGGAGAGTTTCTCCCATTCTTCTCTGCAGATCCTCTCAAGCTCTGTCAGGTTGGATGGGGAGCGTTGCTGCACAGCTATTTTCAGGTCTCTCCAGAGATGTTCAATCGGGTTCAAGTCCGGGCTCTGGCTGGACCACTCAAGGACATTCAGAGACTTGTCCCGAAGCCACTCCTGCGTTGTCTTGGCTATGTGCTTAGGTTCATTGTCCTGTTGGAAGGTGAACCTTCACCCCAGTCTGAGGTCCTGAGCAGGTGTTCATCAAAGCTCTCTCTGTATTTTGATCTGTTCATCTTTGCCTCGATCCTGGCTAGTCTCCCAGTCCCTGCCTCTGAAAAACATCCCCACAGCATGATGCTGCCACCTCCATGCTTCACCGTAGGGATGGTGGCAGGTTTCCTCCAGATGTGACGCTTGGCATTCAGGCCAAAGAGTTCAATCTTGGTTTCATCAGACCAGAGAATCTTGTTTCTCAAGTTATGAGAGTCTTTAGGTGCCTTTGGCAAACTCCAAGCAGGCTGTCATGTGCCTTTTACTGAGGAGTGGCTTCCCTCTGGCCACTCTACCATAAAGGCCTGATTAATGGAGTGCTGCAGAGATGGATGTCCTTCTGGAAGGTTATCCCATCTCCACAGAGGAACTCTGGAGCCCTGTCAGAGTGACCATCGGGTTCTTGGTCACCTCCCTGACCAAGGCCTTTCTCTCCCGATTGCTCAGTTTGGCCGGGCGGCCAGCTCTAGGAAGAGTCTTGGTGGTTCCAAACTTCTTCCATTTAAGAATGATGGAGGCCACTGTGTTTTTCGGGACCTTCAATGCTGCATACATTTTTTGGTACCCTTCCCCAGATCTGTGCCTCGACACAATCCTGTCTAGGAGGTCTACGGATGATTCCTTCGACCTTATGGCTTGGTTTTTGCTGTGACATGCACTGTCAACTGTGGGACCTTTTATAGACAGTTGTGTACCAATAGAAACAGGAGGCATCTGAGCTCAATTTCGAGTCTCATAGCAAAGGGTCGGAATACTTATGTAAATAAGGTATTTCTGTTTTTAATACATTTAATACATTGCATGTCTAAAAAACTGTTTTCGCTTTGTTATTATCGGGTATTGTGTGTAGATTGCTGAGATTTAAAAAAAAAAAAAACATTTTAGAATAAGGCTATAAAGTAAAAAAAATTACGAAAAAAGTCAAGGGGTCTGAATACTTTCTGAAGGCACTGTACATTAACAACCGCTACTGAGAATGTTCCAGAATGCATCTTCGAATTAGCTTGAGTCAAAGATCTGTTTGTGCAGACTTGCCCAACTCCTATCATTGGCACAACAAACAAAAGTGCTGTTTATGGAAAGGGTTCTACATGGAAAGAGTTCTATGTTCTATCTGGAACGTAAAGGGTTCTACCTGGAAGCAAAATGGGTTCTTAAAACCCCTTTTGGATCTAGATAGAACCTTTTTTTAAAGAGTGTACCTCCGTAGGTAGGCAGGAAGATCTGATCACAAATAGATCACAATATTAATTAACAGTCTACACCTATCAAAAAAATGTGGTCACAATCATAATGTTGACAATATCAGTACAAAAGGCGCATGTTAGCGCCACATATACAGGGTGCCAGGAGTTGGTAATGGCAATTGTCAAGACAGCACAAACAGATCTGGGACTTAGGCTATCTTTAAAGCACAGGAAGGACCATTTATTCTACTCACGGTAACAGTGGAAGTCCAGAGCATAGAAAATCTCCTGGTGATAGAGCACCAGTATGTCCCTGCCCTCCAGGGTCCTGAACGACCGCTTGGCTTTTATCAGGTCTTCCTTCGTGCCCACAAAGTGCAGACCGGCTGCAGGCTCTCCCCCCTCTCCCCTGTCCTCCATGGGTATGATGATACTCCAAACACTGCTTGTAGTACAAAATATAGTGCCAGTTCAATATTTAATGTTGTATACATCAACATCAACAAAATGTTTTGGATTAAAAGGCAGATGCAATTCATAATGTATTTGATTTCTCACATCTTCAAAACATTTGTCTGTGAGCATGTCCATATAATTAAAAAGTGACAGTATAAATCTGTCATGGCTACTTGATGGAATCTGACCCTTAAGTATTTTATGCATTACAAATAATGAGCATATTTGATGTATTACAGATAATGAGCATATCAGTTCAAGTTGAGTAATTTCTGAGAGCACATAAATAGTATGAGTAGTAGGAGCCTGTGCCACATGTCCAACACCCTCTGGCTAAACCATGTCATTTAGTAAACTGCATATTTCATGTCGCCCTGATGCATTCTATTTAATAGGCCTATTTAGATACACAACCATAATCAATTGACGCTAACAAGATACATGTATTTTATCCTTAATGAAGATTGTTTGAATAAAAACAAACTATCTCCCTCTCTCTCCATCAGAAAGTGAAAACAAGTTTCCATTCCCAGTTTCAAATCAATGTTAAATTGTGTTTTTTAAATGTTTACCTTGGTAGCAGCTTGTTTCCTCTCTTGCAGAAGTCGTAATGAGCTCATTTTATATGTAACCCAGAGGCCTAGTCTAATAAGGCGGTATACCATGTCGTTATCTTGCCCCTCCGGTCCATTTCAGTTGTCCCTATCTACCCATCTCACTTTCTGGAGGGGGGGATGTTGTTCTTATCTCTGTCTAACACAAGGTGGATATTCACACAGACAGACTATAATTTTCTCTGTAAAATAAAGGATTACGTATTTGAAAATGAATCAATCAGTATGATTTAGTAAATGGATATATCATACATGAATTGCAAAGTGATAGCCTGCTAAAGATTTCAAAATACAACAATCATCTTAACTATCAACATGTTAATTATCTTAAGATGTGTGCTGTCATTTTTCTTGTTGTTAATTAATTCGTATATATTTTTTGTTTTAGTGCGATGACCTTCGGAGAGCGGACCTTTAATCAATGTTCACTATGAACACTCCAGACCCCTTTTTCAGATGACATAGCCAGTAGCCATTCAGCCAATCGGAACGCGAGAATGAGGAGATCTACGTCCAGTGTCTGAAATCAAGAAATGTATTTCTAAAAAAAGTGGCTAATTTCAAAGTAAGTGTTGTGAATGTATACAACTTCGTGTAAAAATACATTTGAGATTATTGTGGGAACAAACTAGCCAATTGCTCAACATACCCCATACAAATACTGATTACATTTGTCCGTTTTATGCATAATATGCATAGTGTTTCTGCAGTTTGTCATGCATATGAATTTATTGTTAACAGAGCAGACACCATCATGGCCCGTGTATACAAACGTATAACAAGCAGAAGTCTGGCCCCTCTTGAGGTTCTTAAAAGAGCAACCAAGAAAGTGAAAGAAGAGAAAAAGTACATACGATCAGCAGCAAGGGATTTTAAAAAATTGACCGAATGACACTGATGAGGTACATTGGCATTGAAAAAAATAAAATTACCATGTACCTGTGCGAAAGAGAGGCTATGGTAGAGTCGCAGAGGCACACAAGATCTTGTCTAACAACATGGATTCTGGGCATGCTAAACATATCAAGAATTTAGCGGACAAATAAGGCGGCTCATCTTACCATGTCCCGATGCTCAATTTACCCAATTTTTGGACAAACTATGTTTACATGACTTCTGATTATTTCCAGGGATACACATCTTGAAATATATGTAGATATTTTTGTTTGAAAGAATACTATATTTCCCTTGACGTAGTGATGCTGACTGTAAAAATGGCTCAACATACTCCACTCTCCCTTCTGTGAGCTATACACCCAAGGAATAGACAGCAAACGAATGGGCAGAAAATGCTAATGTACTTTCCAATCATTGACTACCAGTTTTTGTGTTAAAGGGTAATTCCGCCACTTTTCAAACTTATAGAGTATCTCCAGGACAATACCAGTGTCTACATATGTGAAAACGGCGCATTTCTGTTTTGTAGAAAGAAAAAAAAGAAGAAAAAAAATGAAACCATGAATACCTATGGATTGTGGATCAATGACATGGGGCGGCAGATATCCTAATGGTTAAAGCGTTGGGCCAGTATCCGAAAGGTTGCTAGATTGAATCCCAGAGCTGACAAGGTAAACATCTGTTCTGCCCCTGAACAAGGCAATTAACCCACTGTTCATAGGCCGTCATTATAAATAAGAATTTCTTAACAGACTTGCCTAGTTAAATAAATAAAAATATGAATGTCAATACGCACTGACTGGTGATTTCCCACAATAAGAACTAAAATGCTCATATTTGCATAAATTCTTCACAGTTGTGTTCTGTGGGTGTCATTGAGTACTTATTTATAATTGAATTGCTCCACACTCTAGCATTGTTTAACCTGATCTAGGCTACATATGGCGTGATTCCATCAATTGTAGTATTCTGCATCACTTTCAAATATGAACTTTTATTTTGAAGGCAAAACGCAAATTTCACTATTGTGCCTAATCCTTATTGTGGCTATTTTCACAACACATAACCCGGTCCGGTCGAGCATCACTAGCCAGATGAAGCTAGCTGGCTGCTCATAAACGTTAGCTTTGGGCAACAGGGTTAAGTCACTGGCTAGCTTTTTATTTAATGAACTGAAGTTCAATTTCAATGGGCGAACAAAAAAAGTCGTTCTGGATAAGAGCGTCTGCTAAATGACTTAAATGTAAATGTAAATGAACAACAAGTGGCTACCTAGCTAATACTTACAAGAATTCCAAAATCATGGCTAAGATTAATAAAAATGACTGCAGTTTCTACTGTTCATTGTTTTCAGGGTGGTTGTATTGGTGCTCGCTAGGTACCAAGCTAAAGCTAGCTACCCCTGAAGTTGCGGTCGAACAAATAATGCCTTATTACCAACGCTGTATTGTAAACACATATTTCGTGGCCGGTGTGTGCTATGCCTTCTGGCTAATCCTATACCCTGTGATGTCACAAACCACGTTTCCATCCAAGCATGTCATGCCGATGAATTACCTGATGCATGAAAAAAGTAAAGACTGGATAGTGGAAACAGTCAAATGTAAGTTATATAGGTTATATTGTGCTAACGCAACAGTTGTGACAAAACCGATGGAAATCCATTTAATTTGTATTTTTAATTCAGTACATGGGAATTTAACCCAAGTTATTTTATGTGACCTACGTCATCACGCACAGCCTTTTATCCGCAATAAGTCATTTTGATAGAAAAATCTCTGGTGGGAAAATGCACATATAGTTTTGAGCAGATTTGAGAATATTCGCATTCAAATCTGTCTCCAATAGGATGGAAACCTAGCTACAGAGGAGCATGTTTTAGGACCTTTATCTTAACCATCGATCATAGAAACGCACCGTTTTCACATACGCAGACACTGGTAGGGTGCTGGAAATGAGGTTAAAAAGTGGCAGAATTGCACATTAACATTGTTATGCCTAATAGCCTACTTGTCTTGCACTTTAAACAAGAATAAAAACCATCTCTTCAAAATTGACCTTTATTACATAACTTGTCTCCAATATTCCAGCTTTACTCCTGAGATATTTATTGAAAATACACAGTAAAATGGTGATTTAGGTTTATGATCTCAATGTCAGCAGTAGTTACCTTATCCAATTAACTATCACACAGTAGTGTATAAATCCCAACTCCACTGTCAGCAAGATGTGCTCCTGCAACAAATATCAACACTAGGTGGAGACAAAAAGTTGTATTTCACAGGAGGTGCACCAGTTAAGTCTCAGGCCAGCCAGGGTATCATTCAGCCGGTGGCTCATTTCATGCTTGCGAAATCAGATGAAGGTACGTACTTTTGACAATAATTAATCTTGATTCATATTTAAATGATCAGGTCTTTACATCCATTGGGGACATGTGCACTCCTGTGGTAAATGTATTTGAGAAGAGCCAAGAGCAGTGAGCCAGTTCTCGACACTGCAAAAGGACATGGTTGATATCACCTTAAATTAATTTTCAGTTAAACTGTGTCCTTTGAAAGTTGGACAAAAAGTTGGGAGTTTAAACTTACTTAATTGTCCTACACTTTCCCTCTTCAAGCTTAATTTCCATAATTGCATAGCCCAATGGTTCATACCATTTTAATTAGGAATTTTATTAAAAAGGGCAGGAGAATTGTGTTGCACAGTTGTGGTAAATTCAGTGAGAAACTGGGGCAGTGTTTGGATACTTTCAAGATGAGGATACAATCTCATGTCAGATCAGTGTTTTAGTATGTAGTGTAACCCCGGTTTTCACCTACACAATCGTGATGATTCAGTAATGGTTCAAGGAAAGACTCATTTGAAAACTACTCAAACAGGGCCCAGTGTCTTTACAACGGTTACTACCTGCTTTGAAAAACAATTTGTCATTCCCAGTTTTTCCATGTCAAAGTACAGCGGCTGATGCTTTCTAGGAAACAAATGTCATCATTCACAACAGATAATAAATGAACATTTGAAGACATTTCAGACAATCCTGTCCATTCAACATTTTATAATATACATGTTATAGGTGACATATGCATCCTCAACACAAAAGGTAGAGAAAATGAAATTAAAAAGGAGGACTGCATTGTCCACATCACTGGCTGTGACAGTTGATTTTTGTCCAAATGAGACCATTTTCAGCCTCAGAGGGAAAATCTCCTTTAAAAAAATAATAAAATAAAAATCACCACACACACACTTACCCACACAATACATGAGAAAAATTGTCCACTGCTCTCCACCTTTGCAACACTGAGTCTGGCAGCTTAGCATGTGGTCCTTCTAGTCGAGTGTCATTTCAACCAGGTAAACACTGTTCCAACAGTCTCCTACTAGTTAATACACACAAGGCAGAATGCCAGATAGCATGAGACAGTACCCCCGGCTGCATCTCAGGACTCTTCAATGGCTTCCTTCCCTCTTCTCATTGCCCTCTTTATTACCACAGATCTGAAAGAACATGGCAGGTTGGGGGGAAAAAAGCAATATGGTGGAAATGCATCCACTCCTTTCACCGATCAGTGATCATGAAGAAAAGGGGGTGAAGAGAGGAAGTCATTTTAGAGTATTGAGACATGGCTCACCCAGGTCATTGACATCACATCCCTGAACAGCCAGTGGCTGAGGAGAAGAACAATCCATGTGATCCATCGGTCAACTCATTTTTGACTTGACGCCAGCCCCAGTTCAACAGAGCAAGGTAGGAGGAAAGTTCTCATTTTGATTCTGTTAGTCTTCCTCAGACTGAATAGTCAAGTCTCTCCCGCTTACAAACAGAAAATGAATACTCCACACCTATCTATAACTGATTGATTGTAGTGTCACTGGAAGCGGTGATGAAACGTAATCTCCTTGGCATACAATCCAGGCCAGCACATCCATGTGAGTGAAAGGTGTAACGGGTCCTGTGTTCCTTTAAACAGGTAATGGTAAAACACACACGCACCCATATGAAAACTGCAGCCTAATGAGCACAGTTGATGGGTTGGCCTGACTGACTTTGCCCCACTTACACAACTTCAACATTACTACTTAGGGCCTATGCTGTTCTTTAGCCAAAGTATTTGCAGCAGAGTTTCAAGAAACATCCTTTTTCACACACAAAATGCAATGGTGCCCATGTAGCTCTGAATCACCAATGTGGCATGTGCTCAAGTCATAGCTGATAAATGTTGAGGACAACTAAATGTGCTCTTTTAGCTATATGTGCTAACTAACAAACAATGGCTAATGCCTCTTGGCATGTGTAAATAGTTGATTAAAATACAGAATCCCACTCATTTAACTTCACTTTCCATTTTGACCACCTAACTGGCTTGCTAACTAGAATTCCAGGAGTTTGCGCCAATTCCAAGAAAGCATATCAAGCATGTATGATGAGAAGCCTTTTCTGGTGTAGTTTTGTGAAGCATGGCCAATGGAAGAGGGCAACACACAGAAATGGGTGGCGATGAGAAAAAAAACTAAAAAACACACTGAATCCAGAGGAGGCTTGTGGGAGAAGCTATAGAGGACGGGCTCTATAGCTTTTCCAAACACATCAAATATATGGAAGCCACATGTTTGAATCTGGTCCATTTATCCCATTGCAGCAATAACAATGAGCCCATCCTCCTATAGCTCCTCCCACCAACCTACTCTGACTAACTCACAAAGAGGTTGGAAGGGAAAAAGGTAGGAGACATGGGGACCGATGGTGTTGGAGATCTGAAGTTCCCTCTAAAAACACCCCCCTGCAAAAAATACACCCTTTAAAACAATACCAAGCTCAAGCTGAGGAGCAGTTTGAGTGTGAGCTCTCTCCAGGGATGTAGTAGTAAAGAAATAAGGTGGGTAAACGCTGAATGAATGAATGATGCGGACGCTAACAACGCTAATTTAGCGTAATAGGCGCAGGAACACTTTTCATAACATATAGTTGCGTAGACGGTGTTAAGGTGCGTTTGTCCTCCACTACATCCCTGGTTTTCTCCCAGTGAGAGTCTATGGAGGCCCTGAGGTTTGGAGGCAGGGACAGGATGGATAGAGAGGGAGGGAGGGAGGGCGGGAGAGGAGAATGAACTCCTTTGGTTCCATGTCCGAGACAGCACTTCCTCCTAGTGCCATATACAGGGTCGTACTCATTAGGGAACACCGTAGCAAACTGTTTTGCAACAGAAAACAAAAACAAGTGGTAGTCCTTCCCCGTTTGTCTGTTTTCTGCCGTTTGGTTCCTAAAGAACACACCCCAGCTCTGGAGAGGTCAGAGGTGAAAGGAGGTGTGGGGTGAAAGTGGAGTCAGTCAGGGCAGTTTGTCTGTAGATTTGGGTGTTTGTCAAACAGACATAACGACTGAGGCTGGCTGGCTGACAACGAGGGTGAGACAAGCCAGAGACGGAAAGAGGGGCACATTGACTGAGCAACACAGCCTGCCAGGCTAACAAAAATACCAAATTTCAGCCATCCAGACAGAAAGCCAACCAGCTTACACTTGAATATGAAAGACTACCAGGGTGTGAAGGGGCCAAGAGGTGTCTGGGTTCTGAGAATTTGGTTAGAAAATTAAAGACTTAAGCCCGGAACATACTTAAAGCAAATGCGTCTAGTGACATGATAAAACGCAGACAGTTGAACAGAAACAATAGCAACCGCAGTAGCACACATTCCATTCAGCTGCATCTTTTTGTGTGTGCTCCGTTCCCAGATGCACTGCAATACTGGGTCGTCACATGGAGCAAGCACCTTTTCCGACTCCTTGTTCATAAATTCCATTTGGATATTAAACTGGTATGAACAGATACTACACTTGATCCTCTCCAAAAAGCAGATATCTGCACATCTCGCAACAAAACAAACTCCTGTGGGCTCGGCTGTTTGTTTGTGTTCATCATCAACTGTCTGCTTTCTATCAATCCATCAGACGAGGGAGGCATGCTTTGACTATGTGACCAAAACCATGCGGTCAAGTCAAATATCAAAAGGACAAATTAAGAAATTTGTCACTGCTCTCATAAAGACAAATTATATTTGGAGATATTTTTGTTTTATTTTGCGGTCGACCACGCCTTTATTTGGAATCCACTAATTTGTCCAGTTATTAATTTACTATCAATGTACCAGATGTACAAGTATTTGTTTTAGGTGATGATCCAGGCTTAACAGGATCAGGAGGGAGCTAGGATCGGATGTGGCAGGGAGTGGGGCGTCAATTTGGGGCGTTCATCATCATCATCAAGAGTCCTCGTTTCCAGAATCCTCCTGGTCGTCGTCATAGCAGCCAGTAGTGACCCCTCCTTCTCCTCCACTGGTCCCCTCTGCCTCTCCTCCTGACTCCATGTCGCTCTCCTCGTCTTCATCTTCCTCTTCCTCCTCCTCCATATCATCGTCATAGAGGTCATCGTAGAGCAGGTCTGAGCTGCTGTCTTGGGAGGGAACCCGAGTCTGAACGCAGTACTCAGCCAGCGTAGTGGGAACCTTGACACCGTCGCGCTCCGCCTCTGCCACCGTGGACACCACCTGCTTCCTGTTGGGGGCGGGGTTGGGGAGAGAAACATCGCAAAGGGTTCACTCACTGTGACTGTGTGTGTCAACTTTGTTGTGAAAAAGGTAAATCAAATGGTTGGGTTAGTGTGCATGTGTCCTTCCTACCTGATAATTTCAGCGTATTCTTTGTCCTTGCCCTTGCTGTCCCTCCACTTGCGGAACATAACGGAGGCATCCACGTTGGCCGGTGAAAATGTGTTGGGCTCGTTCAGCAGAGAGATCACACTCAACAAGATGGTCCTGTACACACACGTTACTAATTTGACTTTATGTCCTCTAAAACATTACCTGAATATTTCATTTACAATGGGTCCTTTACCTTAGTTTCTAAGTAATGTGGCTTTACTTGATTTCCTTGAATGATTGAGTTATTTGCACTGACTTCCTCTGTGACAGCAATGTTACCTCACCATTTCACCCATGTGGCTCCATTAGATGCTACTTCCTCTCTGGATGTTTGGTTAAACACACACTCAGCACTTTCAACCTGCCCCGGGGGTTGAGAAAGTGTCTCGCCGACTGGCATGCATTATCCTTTTGGCACTTTGACTGTTAGGGACTGTCTACTCCCGAGCACTGCCCTTTAAACCTTTGACACCCCCAATTGAGGCATTATGATGACATTCCATATTGTCTTTTGGTCTCCCCCAAAGATCTGGAAGGTTGTGATGTCAATGGCTTTTTCTGCATGTGTAGTCCTCTGTCATTTGTTTCAACGTATAGTCTAAAAGTTGATTGTCTTTTCATTTACATTTTTTTGGGCTCAAAATAGGTAAACATGTGAAGTGCGATAGACCTGACCTAGGTCAAGTACAAATGGGAAATCATTAGAAATACAGGTGTGCAATGTTTGCCCTTTTGGAACTACTCGCTTGATTCCACCATTTCATCAAGCTATATCAAGTGCATCTTGAGTAACAAAGTGTTTGAGCTTTGTGGTTGAGCCAAAGTGTACTCATTAGGCAGCAAATAAAATTCTTCTTAAAAGCTTATTTTTGTTTTCCGTAGCGAAACACTTAAATGTTTTCAATTGCATGCCATAATTAAAGAACACAAGGTTTGTAGCGGGTTGAGGTACCTGATGTTCTGGGTGGGGTTCCACCTCTCTGAGGGTAGCTCCCCGCTCTGGGGGTCATCAACGGGAGGGTGGAGGATGGAGATGCACACGTCGCCGTTCTGTTGGAACACAAAAAAGTCCAATTCTGGATGGAGAAAACTCTTGAAATATGTTAAGATTCATATACTTTGGGAATACACTTACCTCGTAGATGTTAGGATGCCACATCTTGGTGAGAAAACGGAAGGTCGGAGGGGAGTAGGGGTAGTCGATGGGGAACTTGATGTGAGACTGATAGAGACAACAGAAATGACCATCAGCTTCAGACATATTTAATTCCATTTATTAAAGCCAAATAACCCTTAAAATTAGTTGGATACAATTCAGAGAGCATGAGAATGATCCCCTAGTTTGTCATGTTAGTGTGTATGAGCTATTGGGGGCCAAGTGTGTGTCCGTATGTATGAGCAAGCATGGAGGTCTGTGAGAACATTGTGTCCAGCAGCGCTAGCCCTTTCGGGAGAGGCACTGCTCTGCTTCACATCAGATAGTATTATCACCGTTTCAAAACATGCCCTGTGCAGACATGATAAGCTCGTTGTGAGTTTTACTTGATACACTTCACTGCTTCCCTTTTGGATCAGGTCCCTGGAAAAGTTATTAAAAGATTTTTGTTGTAGCTTTTGTCCATTAAAATTACATCAAATTGATCAGAAATACTGTGTAGACATTGTTAATGTTGTGAATGACTATTGTAGCGGTAAACGGCTGCTTTTTCTATTGATAACTACATAGGACCACTATCAACAACCATCACTCCTGGGTTCCAATGGCACGTTGTGTTAGCTAATCCAAGTTTATCATTTTATAAGGTCAATTGATCATTAGAAAACCCTTTAGCAATTATGTTAGTACAGCTGAAAACTGTTGTTCTAATTAAAGAAGCAATAAAACTCTCCTTTAGACTAGTGAGTATCTGGAGCATCAGCATTTGTGGGTTTGATTACAGGCTCAAAATAGCCAGAAACAAAGGCCTGTCTTCTGAAACTCGTCAGTCTATTCTTGTTCTGAGAAATGAAGGTTTTTCCATGCAAGAAATTGGCAAGAAACTGAAGATCTCGTACAATGCTGTATACTAAACTTGGATTAGCTAACACAGCATGCCATTGGAACACAGGATTGATTGATGGTTGCTGATAATGGGCCTCTGATAGGCATACAATAAAAATAAAAAGTTCAAAAATCTACCGTTTCCATCTGTAATAGTCACTTACAACATTAACAATGTCTACTGTATTTCTGATCAATTTGATGTTATTTTAAAAATTGAGAATTTGCTTCTTTAAAAAACAAAAAGGTCATTTCTAAATGACCCCAAACTTTTGAATGGTAGTGTATACAGATACGTTGAATGAGTTTATCAGGAAGAGCATTGGAGATGTTGTACCCACTGTGACTATTAAAACCTACCCCAACCAGAAACCGTGGATAGATGGGAGCATTCATGCCAAACTGAAAGCGCGGACCACCGCAATTAACCAAGGCAAGAAGACTAGGAATATGGAAGAATACAAACAGTGTAGTTATTCCCTCCTCAAAGCAATCAAGCCGGCTAAACGTCAGTATAGGGATAAAGCTCAGTCACAGTTCAGCAGCTCAGACAAGACGTATGTGGTAGGTTTGCGGACCGCTATCAAGGACCTGTGGGCTCTTCTTCTCCATGCCCGACGTGAGTAAGACATTTAAGAGTGTTAAACCTTGCAAGGCTGCCAGCCCAGATGGTATCCCTAGCAGTGTCCTCAGAGCATGCGCAGACCAGCTGGCTTGTGTGTTCACAGAGCTATTCAATCTCTCCCTATCCCAGTCTGCTGTCCCCACATGTTTCAAGATGGCCACCATTGTCCCTGTACATAAGAAAGCAAAGGTAACTGAACTAAATGACAATCAACATGAAGTGCTTTGAGACTAGTCAAGGATCTTTCTTACCATCCCAATAGATCCACAGACGATACAATCACCACCACACTGCCCTGTCCCATCTGGACAAGAAGCATACCTATGTAAGAATGCTGTTCATTGACTATAGCTCTGCATTCAACACCATAGTACCCTCCAAACTCATCATCAAGCTCGAGGCCCTGAGTCTGAACCCCGACCTGTGCAACTGGGTCCTGAACTTCCTGACGGGTCACCCTCAGTGGGTGAAGGTAGGAAACCACATCTTCGCTGATCCTCAAGAATGAAATGGGGCCCCGCAAGGGTGCGTGCTCAGCCCCCTCCTGTACTCCCTGTTCACCCATGACTGAGTGGCAAAGCACGCCTCCAACTCAATCAAGTTTGCAGACGACACAACAGTAGTAAGCATGATTATCAACAACAATGAGAGAAGGGGAGGTCTCGGAGTGTGGTGCCAGGAAAATAACGTCTCACTCAAAGTCAACAAAACTAAAAGGAGATGATCGTGGACTTCAGGAAACAGCAGAGGGAGCACCCCCCTATCCACGTCGATGGGACCGCAGTGGAAAAGGTGGAAAACTTCCTTGGCGTTCACATCACTGACAAACTGAAATGGTCCACCCACACAGACAGTGTAGTGAAGAAGGCGCAATAGCGCCTCTTCAACCTCAGGAGGCTAACGAAATTAGGCTTAAAACCACCACAAACTTTTATAGATGCACAATTGAGAGCATCCTGCCGGGCTGTATCACCGCCTGGTATGGCAACTGCACAGCTCACAACTGCAAAGCTCTCCAGAGGGTGGTGCGGTCTGCCCAATGCATTACTGGGGCCAAACATCCCCCTCCTGGACACCTACAGCACCAGATGTCACAGGAAGGCCAAAAAGATCAACCACCCGAGCCACTGCCCGTTCACCCTGCTATCATCCAGAAGGCGAGGTCAGTACAAGTGCATCAAAGCTAAGACCGAGAGACAGAAGCTAGTTTTCAATCTCAAGGCCATCAGACTGCTAAACAGCCATCACTAGCATGTCAGGGGCGGCTGCCTATAGACATATTAGGAATCACTGGCCACTTTAATAATTTCTCCGTATCTTGCATTACTCATCTCGAGTGTAAACTATACACTATTCTACAGTATCTTAGTCACTTTACCTGTTTAAATATTGCATCAGCCATCTCATATGTATATACTGTACTCTATATAAATGCCACTTTATAGTCCAATGCCGCTCTGACATACATACATATAAATATGTATGTGTGTGTGTGTGTGCGCATACAGTTGAAGTCGGAGGTTTACATACACTTTAGCAAAACACATTTAAACTCAGTTTTTCACAATTCCTGACATTGAATCAGAGTAAAAATTCCATGTTTTAGGTCAGTTAGGATCACCACTTTATTTTAAAAACGTGAAATGTCAGAATAGTTGAGAGAATGATTTCTTTCAGCTTTTATTTCTTTCATCACATTCCCAGTGGGTCAGAAGATTACATACACTCAATTAGTATGTGGTAGGATTGCCTTTAAATTGTTTAACTTGGGTTAAACGTTTTTGGGTAGCCTTTTTTTTTTTTTTACATTTATTTTACTAGGCAAGTCAGTTAAGAACAAATTCTTATTTTCAATGACGGCCTAGGAACAGTGGGTTAACTGCCTGTTCAGAGGCAGAACGACAGATTTGTACCTTGTCAGCTCGGAGATTCGAACTTGCAACCTTCCGGTTACTAGTCCAACGCTTCTACAAGCTTCCCACAATAAGCTGGGTGAATTTTGGCCCATTCCTCCGGACAGAGCTGGTGTAACTTAGTCAGGTTAGTAAGGCCTCCTTACTCGCACATGCTTTTTCAGTTCTGCCCACAAATTTTCTATAGGATTGAGGTCAGGGCTTTGTGATGGCCATTCCAATACCTTTAATTGTGATAGTGAATTATAAGTGAAATAATGTGTCTGTAAACAATTGTTGGAAAAATGATGTGTGTCATGCACAAAGTAGATGTCCTAACGGACTTCCCAAAACTATAGTTTGTTAACAAGAAATTTGTGGAGTGGTTGAAAATGAGTTTTAATGACTCCAACCTATGTGTATGCAAACTTAACTAATATATATATGCACATACATATACTTAATCCATTTTGTACTTAGATTTACGTGTTTTTTGGTGTATACGTTGTGAAACTGTTAGATATTACTTGTTAGATATTACTGCACTGGCGGAGCTAGAAGCACAAGCATTTTGCTACACCCGCAATAACATATGCTTAACACATGTATGTGACCAATACATTTTGATTTATATGGCCCCTATATTTTTTTTACTAAACAGAGCACTTTTAACACGTGCAAACAATAGACTTCATGTTATTTTGCTAACTAACACCTTTCATCTGTGGTGTTAGATAGCTATATTAGCTACTATACTAGCAAGCTGACTAGATAAACATGGTGCTAAGATCAGATAGGAGCTAATACCCAACATAGTTAGCTAATGTTAGCTGGTTATCATTTTGAACATGCAACCTTTTTGGCAACGAGCCATCTGACTTGCAGTGTAACATTAGCCATTTCCTGGTGCGTTGATCTGACCAGCCGCAATCATATCCGTAAATTGACAGTTAATAGTTGGATTAGATGATTGTCGTAACAGGGAAAGTAGTGTTTTAAAATACCAAAATAAAGGTTGACAATAGGTTTAGCTACCTAAGAATTTTCCTGCATGTTTATAGACCAATAAGCGTTAGATCAGCAAGCATGTGTGCATTCTCACTTCTCAAACTATGGGCAGATTAGAGTCATTTAGACAGAACGTGCATCGTCGTTTCATCTGTTTTCCAACCCTCGCTCTAATTGTTAGATATTATCCATATTTATGGCTTGGAAGCAAATGTCATCGCCATTGAGCTAGTTCTCATAGTAGCAATAAACAGTAACAAGTGATATGAGCAATGGAGAGAGCTGTGAGGGGATGTGAAAGAGAGCGTGGTTACAGCCTCGCTCTAGCCAATCGTAGCAATAGTTTCAAGTTACAACCTGCCTGTTTCATGACAGATAGTTGAACTAGCCAACTGAGTCGTTTCTAATTTTGTCCTGGCAGCTGAGTTGTTTAGAGATGTGTCCTGACAGCTGAAAAAAAAACATGTTTCCCCGATAACAGAAAATTAACAAAAATACTATCTGTGATCACAAATCATGACGTTATGTTGGACCAATTTCTATTGAATATATGTTATTTTATATTCTCAAACTAACAGCAGTGCCTATATGATGTCCATACATACAGGCACGTCATGCTGGAGTGGTGCTTCTACACAAATGTTGTTTGTCATCTGTAGCACCATAGACACCACTGGTGAGCCAAAACAAGCTCAGTAACTCAATGCATGCACACACTCCTATTAAATATGTATTAACCTATATTGTGAGTAAGACTATGCAATCTTAATTTACACAGTTTATCAAGAGATTTACCATTATAAAATATTAAATTATTACCATGCTGGTATGTAGTTAGATTGTTGTTGTTACCAAAGTTAAATGTATTGTTTGATTTTCAAATTGATTCATTAATGCATACATGGCTGTTTCTGGCAAATTGTCACCAAATTATTAACATTTTTATTATATTGAATATCAGTCTAAAATATCAGCCTCCTTGAGGCCCAAAAATCGGTAGAGACACAAAAATAATAATAAAATAAATCAAGATTGGTCGTTCTCTAATTGTAAACCGGTTTTCTGGTTGAGAAGACGTCATGCAACTAGATTAGTCACATGGCATCTTTGTTCCTCAGAAATACGTCACATTTTAGTTGTTAGGCTATCTGATAATACTGGTAGTTATTAGAACCGGGACGATACCAGTATCGCGATACTTGTTAGTATCGCGGCAAGGAAACAAATCACGAAGCGGATTTAACTTCTTTAGCAAAACAACCCTAATGCTGGAAACAAACATGTTGTCATCCAGAATCACATGAGTAATTATTTATTTTCCAAGCTTCGGCTTTCATTTTTGAAAAAAAATATTGCGACACTGGTATCATCACAGCCCTAGTAGTTATTTGGTCCGATAACCAGATAAATAGATATTTTGTGGTTGCTAGAAAAACATTTACAAAACTTCACTTTACAACCAGTATACAACCTGACAATGACATCACTCACAAAATATGTTATAATAATCATTGCACTGATGTCATTGCAACCAGTTTTGCCCACTTGGAAGAGTACATGCCATGGCCTGGATGTGGGCTCCCGCTCACCAGACTTTTATGCTAATGTGGTGTACTAGACACACTGAATAAGTCACTCAGGGGAAAGGAGAAGAGTCTCATCATGCCCTTCTCTTCCTCGCTCGCTCTATGCTTAGGTGCCATTTATATCCGTCCACAGCTAAAAATAGGAGTCTGGAGCATAACGATCAAACTGCAAGGGGGAAGGAGGCTGGTGAGGGAGGGGGTGAGTGGGAAAGAAAGGAAGCGAGAAACAGACAAAGCGAGCGAGATTGGAGGGAGAAACACCTGAAGACATACACAAACCTGCTACACCCTTAGGCAACAAAGCAGCTTGTTGTACATCCCACCCATGACCCACCCCCCTCCCTCCGCGGTTGGCTCACCACACATAAACCTGCTACACCCCTACACAGTAACCTCACCTTAAAATAGCCTCCCTCGTACAGTGTGTTGGGGGGGCCAAAGATGGCCACCTCCCAGTTGTAAAGGTCCGACTCCTCCACCAGGCCGATGCGGAAGCCCTCCACTGGCTGCTCCTGCAGGGACTTCAGCTCCATCATCAGGGCCTTCTGGGAACTGGGCGTCGAATGGTGGGCCATGGCTATCCCACTTCTGACACCAGGGGACATTTCAGAATTCATTTATTTCCTCCTTCTAAGTTTACTGTTTGACGTATAATGACAACCAAATCAACTAATAACTCGACCTTGTTGACTTACTGGCTACAAAAAAAAATACACAGGCCATACATGTATACGGTTGGCTCCTATACAACCTCAGAAGCAATATTAAACAATAGTTTAATTAGGCTATTAAGGAAGATTTGCATGCAGTTTGAGTACAGAGAAAGCAGTGACAAGGCTGGCAAATAGCGAATTCATGTCGGATTCAAAGTAGGACATGTTCTGTATCGTGTAGCAAAGCCTGGGGCTGACTGCAACGATTAGGCCTTTGACAACTCAAATGGATTCAAGCTAATTAAACATTAATTACCTATATCCACGCAGTGTTTGTACTCTCTTGTACTGTTTTCAATGGGATATAGCAAGCTATTTAGTTTGTAACTGGTGAAGCATACAGTCAAATCATGTCAAGTTTCATATTGACAGAAGTGTTCTATCTTGACAAGCTGGACAGGAACACATTGGGGGAAAAAAATTCTCTCCTCGCGTGGTATTTTTCTTCTTTGTGCCACTGCTGGCACTTGGCATGGGGATAAACAACAACGTTAGAAAATTATTTGAGACATTCTTGGGTCCAAAACTCTAGCGACGAATTGGTCTCGTTGATATTTCCCCCGTGTCCCCTGCTTAGCCCCCGTTCGGACAGTCGCTCAGTTGATTAATCCGCTGGCTGTTTGTTTGTCTGCTCTTTTCTGGCATCTCGAACTTCTCCCCACGTCAGCTCAAACCCCACCGAGTAACTAAGTCGATAAAAGGAACTGCCTTCCCCACAGCATTTCCTCCACCGCCACGTCGAGAGGTCTGTATTTTATCGAGCTAACTTTCGTGAAAAAGAAAGACAGTGAAAGCTTTGCACTTACGAAATACAGTGAATTTCATCGAATTATAGTCTCACCCTATCGATGCTTCCGGCTATCATTGCGCGTGTCTCCACGACGTACTTGCGTAGCTAGACTCACGTCCAACGTGCGCGGGCTTCTCAGAATGATGTGCACTTTGGCATGTTTTTAATGTATCGACAATAACATAATTTCATGTAATTAAAGCCTATAGTTTTTCCTCACGTATAATTTACAGATAGAGTTGATAGACAATGGATTTTCAATAGTGACCACAAAATATGGTGAATTGGCACCCAGATGATGGGTATAAAACCCTCAATGGTAATTAGTCTCTATACCCTAGTCTCGGGAAATCACAGACCTAGGGCAATTAATGTGTGAGGAAACCCTTCTTAATTTAGGCCCGCTTCCATACCGCCTGCCATGCACTGCACTACAAGTCACAGCAAGCACTGCCAACGGGCTGCACGTCAAACCACAGTGTATTTCCACACACATCATCCCAGACACACACCTTCACATGAGGAATCTTCTACAAGACTGAAAGTTTAAACGTGTTGTAGGCTAAAACATTTCCTTGCCAAGATTCGGTTCCAACGGGTTATTGCTGTAGCCTACAGAAAATGTAATCTTGGTTGTCAAATAGTTATAAGATAAAGGATTCACACATGGTTATAAATTACTATTAAAGTACAATAGGACAAACACGCTAGTATAAATGAGACAACAGTTAAGTCATCTACTTTATGAAATTACAGCCTGATGGCTTCCATTGGTGAATTCAACATAACTTGCGCTGCTTTCGTGTGTCTCGGATATTTATTTGTGTCTGTCTTTAATCCTCATGCTTATTGCTTGTATTTCTCATATTGCTTCATAAATTATTAATAGCCTACCCGAGAAGAGAATATTTCATCTAAAAGCTGAATTGCAGTATATACAGTACCAGTCAAAAGTTTGGACACACCCACTCATTACAGAGTTTTTCTTGATTTTTACTATTTTCTACATTGTAGAATAATAGTGAATAGATCAAAAATATGAACTAACACATATGGAATCATGTAGTAACCAAAAGTGTTAAACAAATAAAAAATATATTGTATATTTGAGATTCTTCAAAGTAGCCACAATTTCCCTTGATGGCAGCTTTGTACACTGTTAGCACACCTCCTGTAACGGCTGTTGGAAGGAGAGGACCAAGGTGCAGCGTGGTATGTGTCCATATTTATTTAATGAACACAGAAATAACTACAATAACAACGAGAACAACCGAAACAGTTCTGGCTGGTGCAGACACACAACAGAAAACAACTACCCACCCCCATAGTGGGAAAACAGGCTGCCTAAGTATGGTTCTCAATCAGAGACAATGATAGACCGCTGCCTCTGATTGGGAACCATACCAGGCCAAACACCTAGAAATACAAACATAGAACAAAACATAGAATAACCACCCACATCACACCTGACCAAACTAAAAATAGAAACATACAAAGCAATCTACAGTCAGGGCGTGACACCTCCAGGCTGTGTAAGGGCTATTTGACCAAGAAGGAGTGATGGAGTGCTGCATCAGATGACCTGGCCTCCACAATCTCCAGACCTCAACCCAATTGAGCTGGTTTGGGATGAGTTGGACCGCTGTCTGAGAGAATACCAAGAATGTGCAAAGCTGTCATCAAGGCAAAGGGTGGCTACTTTGAAGAATCTAAATGATAAAATATATTTTTATTTGTTTAGCACTTTTTTGGTTATTACATGATTCCATATGTGTTATTTCATAGTGTTGATGTCTTCACTATTATTCTACAATGTAGAAAATAATAAAAACAACGATAAACCCTTGAATGATTAGGTGTGTCCCAACTTTGACTGGTACTGTATATTGCACATTACTGTACATATAAAGAATAAACTATAATACATTTTATAAAACCCAATGGACAATATGCACTATTTAATTTGATTTTTTTTGTCAAATGAAAGAATATCAAGAAATATTGGCAGATTATTTTATTCTCTCACACACACACACACACACACACGAAACACAGCTGTCTATTTAGTTTATTGCGTTGAAGGAGGTGAGGTGTGGAGGTGTGTCTCTCTCTCGACAGTATAAGTAAGAGTTATTCCTCTGGGAAGCCATGCAGACAAAACCCTGATTGGAACTACATCCCAGTAAGTACCCTACTTCTAAATATTCCTTATTTTAACACTTTAATTTAAAAATAAACATGTTTTTTTAAAGAGACTTGTAAACGTGATTGATAGAGTTTAACAGATCGCACTTTGATTGAAGTGTTACAGTACTTTGAAGCTATTGGAGACTTTTCTAGGCGTGTAGATATTTCAACATGTCCAGGCGATAACAAGGCTTCACTGGAGCTCGGTTCCCAAGTTTGTAAATTATACCAACCACATAGCCGCAGGTAGTAGGGGTGCTGAGGGTGCTGCAGCACCCCCTGAAAAATCTGAAATATATATATATATATACAGTACCAGTCAAAAGTTTGGACACACCTACTCATTCCAGGGTTTTACTATTTTCTACATTGTAGAATAATAGTGAAGACATCCAATCTATGAAATAACACATATGGAATAATCCAAAATATATTTGGATTTGTTTAACTTTTTGGTGTGTTATGGGTTATTTCATAGTTTTGATGTCTTCACTATTATTATTTTTATTCTGCATCTCCCCCCTCCTTGATCAAAGCATTGGAATGAAAGGAAGTCCAGTTTGGCTGATAGTACTATTAAAGGCACAATCTGGGATATTTCCTGTTCTTCAATGGTAATTTCAATTAGCTGATAATGTTGTAGCGGGCTTACATCAACACCCAGCAATCTCGTTAAGAGACTCGGATTGAGACCCCACGAATTCACTATATTGGTGTTAGAAGTGGGATTTTCACCCTTGTAAAGTATGTCCCCAAGGTATGGCCACAAGGGACTTGTGAGAGTGAATTAAAGGGACATGTTAGTACAACACCTAACCTGGACCTCTTTGTGTAACGGTTAAGCTATTGGACTAACAGTCGCAGGGACCTGGGTTTGGATTTGAGAGTAGTTATATTTCCTCAGCCCCATCCTTTAACTTTATAACAAACCAAGTGGTGGGGCTGCTGTTGGGCTGAAACACAAAGTCAAGGACTGTGGCTTCAAAGAAATTTGTAGTCGGGATCAGATGAAGATATATGCTTTGTCGCATGTGCTATTTTGTTCTGAAAAGGTCATCTTGCATAATGCTGAATTATCTCATGGTGATATGCTTTTGCGCAATCTCCTACCCACATTGGATCCCCAAGGTTGGTTTTATAATCTAGTCACTGTTTTATGAAAATTATCAATAAACTCAACGACGTTGGCAATGGGCGCTCAAGGGAAAACTAGCTGCTCTTTCCAGGCCTATAGTGGTCCACGGAAACACTTGACTGACTAGCCATCACATTCTCCTGACCCCAGTTCAGAATATATTTCATGGGCTTAAATAAGTAATGAATCCAGGTTAGGGTGACACAAATCTTATAAAGAAAATGTTTGGGATGATGGACCCAAAAAATACTATACATTGCACTGGGATGTGAAAAAATGTGATTGAATTGATTTATGATTTTTTTAAATAACATTTTGTATTTTCTGAGAGAATGACATTCTTTGTCCAATTTCTGTCATGTTTGTGTAATACAAAAGTGTAGCATTTCCCACTTTTTATTATATTTTAGAAAATAAACATGCCCAACTATTATGTGCAATTCAATTGAATGTTTTATCATTTTTATCAGAGAGAATACTATGAATAAAATTGCATGCCATCCTTTTTTACATTTAATTGTACATTTTTATCAACAACAAATATGATATAACACAATATAGAAACACATCTTACAAAACAGTATACCAAATAACAGAGACAAAATGTATACACAGGGGTATACACATTTAAACAAAAATACAGGGTTTGCTTTGCTTTACTGTTTTTCAGACTTTGCAGCATTATATATATATATATATATATATATTATATATTTTGCCTACTTGCATTTATGTATGTATGTAATATTTACCTTACATAATGAAGAGATTCATTATACACTACATGACCAAAAGTATATGGACATCTGCTCGTCGAACATGTCCTTTCTAAATCATGGGCATTAATATAGAGTTGTTCCCCCCTTTGCTGCTATAACAGCCTCCACTCTACTGGGAAGGCTTTTAACTAGATATTGGAACGTTGCAGCTGGGACTTGCTTCCATTCAGCCACAAGCGCATTAGCGAGGTCGGACACGGATGTTGGGCGTTTAGACTTGTCTTGCAGTCAGTGTTCCAATTCATACCAAAGGTGTTCGATGGGGTTGAGGTCAGGGCTCTGTGCAGGCCAGTCAAGTTCTTCCACGCCGATCTAGACAGACCATTTCTGTATGGACCTTGCTTTGTGCACTGTGGCATTGTCATGCTGAAACAGGAAAGGGCCTTCCCCTTCCCCTGTTGCCACAAAGTTGGAAGTACAGAATTGTCTAGAATGTAGTTGTATGTTGTAGCGTTAATATTTCCCTTCACTGGAACAAAGGGGCCTATCCTTCCTCCACCAAACTTTACAGTTGACATTATACATTGGGGCACGTAGCGTTCTCCATATTTGTCTGTCGGACTGCCAGATGGTGGAGCGGGATTCATCACTCCAGAGAACGTGTTTCCACTGCTCCAGAGTCCAATGGCGGCGAGCTTTAGACCCCTCCAGCCGATGCTTGACATTGCACATGGTGATCTTATGCTTGAGTGCGGCTGCTCGGCCATTGAAACCCATTTCATGAAGCTCCTGACGAACAGTTCTTGTGCTGACGTTGCTTTCAGAGGCCGTTTGGAACTTGGTAGTGAGTGTTGCAAGTGTCAGCACTCTGGGGTCCCATTCTGTGAGCTTGTGTTACCTACCACTTCACGGCTGAGCCTGTGTTGCTCCTAGACGTTTCCACTTCACAATAACAACACTTACATTTGACCAGGGCAGCTCTAGCAGGGCAGAAATTTGACGAACTGAGTTGTTGGAAAGGTGTCATCCTATGACAGTATCACGTTGAAAGTCACTGAGCTCTTCAGTAAGGCCATTCTACTGCCAATGTTTGTCTATGGAGATTGCATGGCTGTGTGCTTGATTTGACACAAATAGCCGAATTCAGTCATTTGAAGCGGTACTTTTGTATATATACTGTATATACTTTGTTCTGATCTACATCCTTATCATCAAACAAAAGTCAAACATTTTTACCATCAAGCCGAACCCTAGCATCAGTTGATCTAAAAAAATATCTTATTACAAATACATTCAAAGAATAAATGACTTATAATTTCATCTTCAATATTGCAGGGCAAATCTCCTACTTCCGAGTTCAGTGGGTTTTTTGTTGTTGTTATTTTAGTTATTTTATTTAACCTTTATTTAACCATGCAAGTCAGTTAAGAACAAATTATTATTTACAATGACGGCCTACCAAAAGGAAAAGGCCTCATGTGGGGACCGGTGCTGGGATTAAAAATACAAATTAATTAAATAAAAATATAGGACAAAACACATATCATGGCAAGAGAAACAACACAACAGTACATAAAGAGAGATCTTAGACAACAACATAGCATGGCAACAACACATGACAACACAGCATGGAAGCAACACAACATTCAAGACCACTGGAAACTCGGAAAAAAAGAGTTCCGACTGGGAAAAAAACCGTTGTGAACAGTCATTCAACTAGGAATTTCAATTCGGAAACTTTGGCATCTATCAAGAGCTCCGACTTTCCATCCGGATTATCACCGACTTCATGATTTGACCAAAATGATTATCTCCGAGCTCCCAGTTGTCCCGAAACAACTGGGAACTCAGAAAATACGAGGTTAGATCATGATGTCAGTGATCTTCAGGTCGGAAAATCGAAGCCCTTGAATTAGGCCCAAGTTCCCGAGTTGGATGACCGTTCACATCGATTTTTCCCAGTCGGAGTTCCCAGTTGTTTTGAAAACTCGGATTTCCGAGTTCCAAGTAGGTTTGAACGCAGTAATATTTATCTTCGGCTGTGTCGTCATGATGTGAAAATGTGACATCAAACAGGAACCATAGGAAGGCTGACAAATCAAGATGGCGTCCAACGATGAGGCAGGAAAGAGATTTCGATTCCAATAAAAACGTACTTCTGTCTAGAGAAAGTTTAAAAACAGTGTTTTTTGCCGGGGGGTGTAAATACGTTTTTGGAGACGCAAGACGGAGCAGATACTGGTAAGAGGACTCGTGGAAGATGTTATGTCAGTTTTCTTTCAGGGGCGGTGGCAGGGGGAGTGAACGAGTCAGCAGCAGGCCAGCTAGTTAAATAGCTAACTATTTAGCTAAGATGTGGACATTTGATGTTCTGTATGTCTGATTGTATTCGTAACCTAGTTATGTACTTAGTTAGCTATGTGCCATTCTTTTGGCTAAGTAACGTTAAGGCCTGCGCGTTAGCTTGGTTATTTAATATCATCCATTTAACGTCGTTACTCGTTTGCCAGCTAATGTTAACTGGTCATGAAACTTAACATCCCGACTTGCTAACTAACTATATGTCGTCCTCTATGTTAATCTACTCGTCAATTTAATTGTTTTCCAAACATACCCTCCAGGTCCCTCTTGCCTTGGTCGCATTACGTTGAATCACTCATTCAAAACTAGATAACGCTACCAGTAGCTAACCAGGCCAGGCGGAGCTAGCAAGCTAGCTGTCAAAGTGGCTAGCGGGTTAGCCCTTACTGCACTGTAGCCTACATCATATCTACGTTTTCTACTAGCTTGCTAACTTTACACTGCAGATGTATATAATGAATTACCCAACTGTCACCTTAAAGTTGTAGATATTCTTGCTAACCTCTGATGCAGGTGGCGAGTCATGCAAGTAACGTTATGACTCGTTAAATGTTTCCCCGATGAGCTAACACCGTTAGCTATGTACTTCAAATTTTCAGGTGTTTTTGTTGTTTAGGGTTTGAGTAAACTACACTACACTAAGCTATGTTGCTGTGGTGGACATTGCATTGACTGTTTATAGATAGAACATTCTGGCTGATCGAGCTAGATCTCACTCCATGGTACGCCAATGAGTCCTCTCATGACAAACTGTACCTGGGGGCCGCCTTATGTAACCGTATAATAAAGGCGATGGGTCTGGGCTTGCTGAACAGTGGTGTGGGTCATGCAATTAGTATTGCTCCTCTCACTTACTAAACTTTGTGTGTTCATTTCTGTTTATGTGCGTGCCAGGTTTTTACTCAACCCATCCAATCCATCGCCTTGTCAATATTGAAAAACTTCTCAGTAGCCAATAGCCACAGGCCCTTAAACATCAAGATATAGGCTACAGCTATTTTGCTGAGTGTAACACATTACTGTCATCTCTAGGGGCCTATTTTCGTTCATAGTAGCCTCCTGCTGCAAAAAGTACATTTTAAGTCCACAATTTGTTGTCAAGGGGATGGAAGCTCAAACTATTAGGAAGGTATGTGGCAGACCGAGGTAAAGTAGGTTTTACAACAGACATTTGCCGGTAGCCTATGTAAAAGTTGACAACAATTTCCATTACTTTCTGATCACTACAAAGGATCTTTCACAATAAAATGTTTTTGTTAGGGACCAGCAGATTTCTTGGTTAGGTTTTTTTGACTGGAGTGAAAATGCAATCACTATACATGCCCTCTCAGTGATGTGGTTAATTATACTCATACTAATAATATACTAATATATACAGTACCCGTCAAGTTGACTCATTCATTCCTTTTATTTTTTACTATTTTCTACATTGTAGGATAATAGTGAATACATCAAAACTATGAAATAACACATGGAATCATGTTGCTGGTTGAAGTGTGCAAAGCTGTCAAGGCAAAGGGTGGCTTCTTTGAAGAATATAACATATATTTTGATTTGTTTCACACTTTATCTATGTAACATCTGAGGTTTCAGAGTTGGTGGAGGAAGTTGTAATGTATAAGTCTATGTAGATTTGATGGTCGCTGACACACTATCTTGGCATAGGTCTGACCCATAGCCCCTCATCAATTGTAGTATTCAAATTGGATTCCCCTCGCTGTCTTGACTTATATACATCTGGTTTTGGGCATTGTTGCATTAACAATGAGTACACTCTGGATATAAATCTATGAGTCATGGATATCATGGAGTAGTTGTTCAATCCAGGAGTCTGTTTTGTCACAGGTGTGTTTATGAATTTCATACCAAGATCTTACTAAATTGGGTGGGACATGGATTGCTTGTTTTTGTTAATATAGTATTACTCCTGACATCATTAAGAGCATACATTTCCATCTGAGTCCACAAAGGGGCTGGTTCAGTTTCAGTTGAGAATTAAATGAATCTAATATGTGCTGCCCAGTAATACATCTTAAAATTTGGTAGCCGGAGACCTCCTAGACCATAATCCCATGTTAATTTGTCCAGACTCGCCCTTGGCGTTTTACTGTTCCACACACATTGTCTTATGGTCTTGTTAAGGGACATAAAGAAACTATTAGGTAGAGATATGGGTAAAGATTCAAATAGGTACATAATCTTACTCAGAACGTTAATCTTAGTACAGCTAATTCTCGCAAATAATTTAAGAGACAGATCTATCCACCTATTCAAGTCATCCACCACCTTCTGAACCAAGACAGAGTATTTAAGCTTGTACATTAAGTCTTTATCAACTATGATTCCTAGATATTTGAACCCCTGTGGCGAACATCTGAAGGGACTTGTTCGTTCGCAGATGCTGTTGTCAAAGCTAGTCAGTGGAAGCATTTCACTTTTGTCCATGTTAACTTTGTAACCCGATATAGAGCTTTATGTACCCAAAAGCGTCTGAAGTCTTGAGGGGTCGGGTCCGAGAGGAACAAAATACTGTTGTCTGCGAAGAATGAGATCTTGTGCGTTATCTGGCCCACCTGAAAGCCCTTTATGCCAGGGTCCACTATGGTCTCCGCCAGGGGTTCTATGGCTAGCACGAAAAGGAGTGGAGAAAGTGAACAGCCCTGTCTACCTATAAAGAGTGGGAATATGGCTGACATCATGCCATTAGTGGTGATCTTGGCTTGCGGTTTATGGTATAAAGTGTTCACCTAGTTGACAAACGAAGGACCAAAGTTCAATTCAGCAAGGACATTGAACAGGTATGGCCACTCCAGCCTACCAGCCTATCAAATGCCCTTTCAGCATCTAGCGATACTGCTATACTATGATCGCTCCTTCCACTGGCCATGTGAATCACGTTGAATAACCCACGCAAATTATTGGTGGAGGATCTTTTCTGTATGAAGCCCGTTTGATCTGTGTTAATCAGGTTTGGCAAACATTGTCCTAATCTACTAGCCATCGCCTTAGAAATGGATTTATAGTCCAGATTGAGGAGCGAGATCGGCCTAAAGGAAGAGCATTGTCGGAGGATCTTTATTTTTTGTAGTATAATTGTTATAATGACAGTGGAAAAGGATCGTCTCCTGGTGATTTGCCAGATTGTAGAGAGGAAATTGCTTTCTCTTCCTGTGTGAGGTAGTTCAATGGTAGGCAGAAATGTGGCTATCATTGCTGGTTCCGTTCTATCAGAAGTGTATAATTTAGAATAGTATTGTTTAAATGAACGAATCATCTCTTCTGGGTTGTGAAACGTTCTGTGTTGATAGTTCTCAAATTCTCCTCAGCTTTTTTCTGCCAGGCTAGGGCTGGGCGGTATACCATATTTGACTATATACCGGTATTTATGCATGGACCGCTTTGGTTTTTACTTTACCTTCTATAACGCTATTTTAATGTTTGATTTGTTAAATGTGATACGCTGTGTATAACGTCCATTTTTATAGTTTACTCCGCTGCTTGGGTCATCCCTCTCCGCTCTCTCTCTCTCCATGCCGCTTTCCACACAGACCTAGTCCCACCCCCTGTCACTCAAGGAGCGCATTTGTTGTTGCTTGACCACAAGACACTTTCGTTCAGTCTGCATGGTACATGCAGCACATACAACAATGTTGATGACAACAATGTTTCTACTTTGATCTTAATATAAATCCACATGCAATACCAAAATATGATGTTTTGGCCATATCACCCAGACCTATGCCAGGCCAAGACTTTGTGTTTTTTTCCCCAATTCATAATACATTTGCCTAGTTCTAAAAATAGCCTTTTCAGTTTTGTAAGTACTTCAGGTATTATATACTTTATTCACCATGACCGGTATGTTTCTTCAGAGTCAGATTTTTGGTGTTATTTCTGTAGTAAAAGGATTTCATTCTCTAATTCAGAAGTGCATTTTCTTTTTGACCTTTTGGTATAGGAAATGATTTGACCCCTAAGAAAGGCCTTTAATGTATCCCATATTACAAAACTAGAGGGAGAGGATGGACAAACGTTATTTGGTGTTTGATAATTTGACAAAATTCTGCCTACTTCAAAAGACTTGGGTTTAGGCGGCATCTATAGGTCCCTTGAACTCCATCTGGAATCCATGCTCCTCTCACACTTTCTGTTTGATCTGAGATAGTTCTGGATAAATACTAAGTTTCCACAACTCTATGGGTTACCTGTGTTGATAGGAGAAAAAAATACATCTGGGTTATGCGGGCAGGAGTAGAATGAGTCATCCCTATCTTGGGGGTGGAGCTGTCTCCATGTGCCTTTCAAATGGAAGTCTTTCATAAATGATAATACATTTGGCTGACTTAGTCAATAAGGTTGCTTTAGTTGAAGAGCTATCCAGAATCAGATCCAGACAAAAATCTAAGTCGCTCCAAACTAAGTGTTCCCTGAAATTCCACTACCTTGAGGAATATATCTAGAATAAAAATGATGATGATCATCATAATTAGGTGCATATACATTAAGCAAGGTCCAAGATTCAGAATACATTCTTCCATGGACCACTACTTAACGTCCCAGTGGCTCAATAATTGTTTTCGTTACACAGAAGGGTAAATTCTTATTAATCAACACAGCTACTCCCTGTGTCTTTGTTTTATATGAAGAGGCAAATACCTGGTCAACCCATTCCCTCTAACTTTATTGTTCTTCCCCTGTTAGTTGTGTTTCTTGTATAAACGCAACATCCAGTCTTTAGCCTTTTCAAGTACATATGGTCTCGTTTTCATTTAACAGGTCCATTCAATCCATTAACGTTCAATGATTTACTATCTTAGCCATATTGTTATGATTTGATTATTTCTATCAAGTCAAAAGTTGGTTGTAAAAGTGGGCCAGGCTTTTTCAAAAACATTTGAGGTTGATGTAACAATCATTCAAAAAGATCTTGCAGTTAAAAGGTACATATATATATTTTTTAATTAAAAAATGATTTGGTGGAATTAACCTCATCACTGAGACACTCAAGGGCCCTCATTGTGATTGTTCTTTTTGACTGGGATGAAAGTGCAATCTGCCCGGTCCCTAACAAAAGCATTTGCTTGTGAAAGATCCTTCATAGTAATCAGAGGAATTAACATTTTCAACGTTTAAATAGGCTAACGGCAAATTTCTATTGAACGTCTGATATAAAACCTTATTTTACCTCGGTATGTGGCAGAAGCATTCATTGGAGCAGTTGCTTCTGTTTTATATTCCAGTATCAATTGCACGTTGACATCTGTAATGCTATAGCCTACTTAGGATACAGCCGAAGCAGCACCCAACGCAAACTCCAATCAAATCTGAACACTTAACACACACGCCTCTATTTATAATGCCAAGGATTGTGGCGTGGCGTGCGGCAGAATAACCAATTTACCGGTTTGTGACTTCAAATGCAAATCAAAACACATTTTCACAGAAAAAGAACCTCAGGAACAGAAAGAGGAATGTGCAATTACTATGGCAGATATGGTTCTTCAGTAGCGCACTGTCCTTGTTATGCTCTGGTCATGCAGATATAAAAGGAAAGCCCATTACTTCACTGATTTCAACCAATTTTCTTGGGGACTGAAATACTAGGCAATTCCCCAGGATGTCAAAGGAGCACTAATGTCCTAAGGGGAGTTCTGTCAGATGAAACAAAGCCTCATTGCTCACCACTCCTACTTTTAAAAAATTTGGATTTGGGCTTGAAATGTGCATTTCTCATTGAGATGTTTCCTGCTCAGTTGCATCTTCGTGAAAGTTCCAATTTCCTTCAGAAAACATCTTGTTTGGGTCAAACATTTTGGGGAGCCTTCCACAAGCTTCCCACAATAAGTTGGGTGAGTTTTGGCTCATTCCTCCTGACAGAGCTGGTGTAACTGAGTCAGGTTTGTAGGCGTCCTTGCTCGCACATGCTTTTTCACTTCTGCCCACAAATGTTCTACAGGATTGAGGTCAGGGCTTTGTGAAGGCCACTCCAATAGTTTGACTTGGTTGCCATTTTGCCTCAACTTTGGAAGTATGCTTGGGTTCATTGTCCATTTGGAAGACCCATTTGCGACCAAGCTTTAACTTCCTGACTGATGTCTTGAGATGTTGCTTCAATATATCCACATAATGTTCTTGCCTCATGATGCCATCTAGTTTGTGAAGTGCACCAATCCCTCTTGCAGCAAAGCACCCCCACAACATGATGCTGCCACCCCCGTGCTTCACGGTTGGGATGGTGTTCTCCGGCTTGCAAGCCTCTCCCCTTTTCCTCCAAATATAATGATGGTCATTACGGACAAACAGTTCTATTTTTGTTTCATCAGACCAGAGGACATTTCTCCAAAAGTGTGATCTTGTCCCCATGTGCAGTTGCAAACCATAGTTTGGCTTTTTATGGCGGTTTTGGAGCAGTGGCTTCTTCCTTGCTGAGCGGCCTTTCAGGTTATATCGATATAGGACTCGTTTTACTGTGGATTTAGATACTTTTGTACCTGTTTCCTCCAGCATCTTCACAAGGTCATTTGCTGTTGTTCTGGGATTGATTTGCAATCATCTCTGGTAGACAGAACGTGTCTCTTTCCTGAGCGGAATGACGGCTGCATGATCCCGTGGTGTTTATACTTGCGTACTATTGTTTGTACAGATGAACGTGGTACCTTCAGGTGTTTGGAAATTGATCCCAAGGATGAACCAGACTTGTGGAGGTCTACATTTTTTTCCCCCGAGGTCTTGGCTGATTTCTTTTGATTTTTTCCCATGATGTCAAGCAAAGAGGCACTGAGTTTGAAGGTAGGTCTTGAAATACATCCACATCTTTAATTGACTGAAAATATGTCAATTAGCCTATCAGAAGCTTCTAAAGCCATGACATCATTTTCTGGAATTTTCCAAGCTGTTTAAAGGCACAGTCAACTTAGCGTATGTGAACTTCTGACCAACTGGAATTGCAATACAGTGAATAATAAGTGAAATGATCTGTCTGTAAACAATCATTGGAAAAATGACTTGTCATGCACAAAGTAGATGTCCTAACCGACTTGCCAAAACTAGTTTGTTAACAAGAAATTTGTGGAGTGGTTCTAAAACGGGTTTTAATGACTCCAACCTATATGTATGTAAAACTTCAACTTCCACTAAAACTTCTGCGATTATGCTGCAGGCTTAGTACTGTACCCTGCGTTTAGTACGGTACGCTGCGTCACCACTTCATTCCTCCAGACCAGCGCAAGGGTGAGTTAGAGCACTGATTATGCGTTTTGGGTCCTACTGTGTCACTAACTGACAATGAATGGGTGACATAAACCTAAGTAGAAACTGATAATTGTGCATGACTTCAGTATTACTTACTGAAAGGGCTATTACACTAAGGTTTTTATTATTTTATTTTGTTAGGATTATTTTGCTCTTGCTGTAGTACTGTAGGCCACTCCCGACCGGTCACGTTGTACAGCGTGTGACGCAATGGTCTAAGACACTGCATTGCAGTGCAAGCTGTGTTGCTACAGATGCTGGTTCAATACCTGTGCTGGCCTCGACTGGGAGACCCATGAGATGACTGTAGACCCCCACCTATGTAGCACAGAGCAACACGAAGGGACATTGCACAAATAATGCAGCTGACTTGGGAAACGTTCCCGCCTGTTCTTAGTTCCAGTCTGCACGTTCAAACTAAAACAATGTAACTAATAATGGCATCTTTATGCTTTCGTTAATAAAATAATAAAGACTCTTTCAAAATGCAGATATTTATTTTGTTATGGATCCATAATGAATTACTATGGGAATAAATATCACTTAATACAGAAATATTAGAACAAAGTTGTCTAATGATGGTGAACAAATTGTTGCTTACTGGAAAATACTCTTTCAAACACATGTTCATGTTGTACAACGCCATTTTGTCTATTAGCAGGTAGCTGGACGGTAGACTTGCCTAGAAGGAGGGTAGGGGGAGAATTCTAACTTAGCCAACTTATCATCAAATGTATTTCTATCACAACCGGCTGTGATTGGTTGCAATTTCAATTTAATCCACCAGAAAAGACCAAAACAAATAATACAACAAGTATTATGTATCACATCGGACCGTGATTGGGAGTCCCTTAGGGTGGCGCACAATTGGCCCAGTTTTTATCTCCCTCTTAAAACAGAAATAAATGTATTGGCCTTTTATTCAGATTACAATCGTTCACTTACGTATTTTTTCAAACAAAATAACATCATATATAATCAAGTTGATGGCACAGTCATATAGCCGGCACCTACATAAAGCTGTGACTCGCTCATTCAAAAATAAGTACCAACATTCTTTAATGTTTTGGGTATCCTGACCTGGACACCATGTACAGTATTATAATAGCCCATTATGGCCTATTAGAAGGACAATATACCTTTAACAACAACACTCTGTATTTTTGATACTTTGTGGATGGGGGCTCCCACAGTACAAACAGGTGCAGGTTCTATACCCGTGCCGGCCAAAACCGGGAGACCCATGAAGTGGCTTTTGGTTTTAATTTAGAATTCTCCAATATTCTATGTAATTGATGGCGGCGAGTCACGTCATATTTTTCGATATACTCTAGGCCTACCGTAGGCAACATGAGTCTCACTAGTGTTGAGTAATGTGGTGTAGGTTTTATTTATTTAAAGAGCATATTGAAGTTGGAAGCAATGCTACACTGCTCAAAAAAATAAAGGGAACACTTAAACAACACAATGTAACTCCAAGTCAATCACACTTCTGTTAAATCAAACTGTCCACTTAGGAAGCAACACTGATTGACAATAAATTTCACATGTTGTTGTGCAAATGGAATAGACAACAGGTGGAAATTATAGGCAATTAGCAAGACACCCCCAATAAAGGAGTGGTTCTGCAGGCGGTGACCACAGATCACTTCTCAGTTCCTATGCTTCCTGGCTGATGTTTTGGTCACTTTTGAATGCTGGCGGTGCTTTCACTCTAGTGGTAGCATGAGACGGAGTCTACAACCCACACAAGTGGCTCAGGTAGTGCAGCTCATCCAGGATGGCACATCAATGCGAGATGTGGCAAGAAGGTTTGCTGTGTCTGTCAGCGTAGTGTCCAGAGCATGGAGGCCCTACCAGGAGACAGGCCAGTACATCAGGAGACGTGGAGGAGGCCGTAGGAGGGCAACAACCCAGCAGCAGGACCGCTACCTCCGCCTTTGTGCAAGGAGGAGCAGGAGGAGCACTGCCAGAGCCCTGCAAAATGACCTCCAGCAGGCCACAAATGTGCATGTCTGCTGAAACGGTCAGAAACAGACTCCATGAGGGTGGTATGAGGGCCCGACGTCCACAGGTGGGGGTTGTGCTTACAGCCCAACACTGTGCAGGACGTTTGGCATTTGCCAGAGAACACCAAGATTGGCAAATTCACTCCTGGCGCCCTGTGCTCTTCACAGATGAAAGCAGGTTCACACTGAGCACGTGACAGAGTCTGGAGAACGTTCTGCTGCCTGCAACATCCTCCAGCATGACCGGTTTGGCGGTGGGTCAGTCATGGTGTGCGGTGGCATTTCTTTGGGGGGGCGCACAGCCCTCCATGTGCTCGCCAGAGGTAGCCTGACTGCCATTAGATTCCGAGATGAGATCCTATGCTGGTGTGAGACCATATGCTGGTGCGGTTGGCCCTGGGTTCCTCCTAATGCAAGACAATGCTAGACCTCATGTGGCTGGAGTGTGTCAGCAGTTCCTGCAAGAGGAAGGCATTGATGCTATGGACTGGCCCTCCCGTTCCCCAGACCTGAATCCAATTGAGCACATCTGGGACATCATGTCTTGCTCCATCCACCAACGCCGCGTTGCACCACAGACTGTCCAGGAGTTGGCGGATGCTTTGGTCTGGGAGGAGATCCCTCAGGAGACCATCCGCCACCTCATCAGGAGCATGCCCAGGCATTGTAGGGAGGTCATACAGGCACGTGGAGGCCACACACACTACTGAGCCTCCTTTTGACTTGTTTTAAGGACATTACATCAAAGTTGGATCAGCCTGTAGTGTGGTTTTCCACTTTAATTTTGAGTGTGACTCCAAATCCAGACCTCCATGGGTTGATAAATGTGTGATTTTGTTGTCAGCACATTGAACTATGTAAAGACAAAAGTATTTAATAAGAATATTTCATTCATTCAGATCTAGGATGTGTTATTTTAGTGTTCCCTTTATTTTTTTGAGCAGTGTATTTGAAGCAATAGCCTACAACTATTTTAGCACAGTTTCGTGCTGCTTTGAGACAATCATGGTGACTGGTCTTGATAAATCAATGAGAATTTTATTTTCACTGTTCTCCGTTTGGGTATTGGTTAGACTTCAATTAGGGTGTAGAAATGTTATGCTCTTAGTGTAAACTTGATTTAACTAGGCAGGTTAGCTAAGAACAAATTCTTATTTTTAAGGACAGCCTACTCCTTCTTCCCCGCTGGGGAATTGAACCCCGGTCTCCCGCATGCCCGCACGACACAGGGATTCTTTAGCTAAATAGCCAAGTACTGTAGTCTACTCCCGACTGTCACGTTGTACAGCTCCGTATTTTCCGTTCCATCCTAACGTAAACCGAGGGCTTTTCATTTTCTTGGAATCAAAACACCATAATATTTATCAAATGAATTCAGCAACATCAGTCCTGTATACTATGTTCTTGGTTTTAAATTCTCTAGTACAGCCACTATTGATGGCTATAAAATGCTTCTCATAGATGCCCTCCGGTCGTCTAACTACATTTACATTTAAGTCATTTAGCAGACGCTCTTATCCAGAGCGACTAGCATTAATGGTACCAGTGGTTCACACTTAAATAACCTGCCATAGAATTCTGCGGCATCATGCAAGTTGCGCTGCAGTACGCTGCAACATTTAACTTCTTGCGTCGAGCAATCCCGTATCCGGGAGCGTAATCATAGCCTCAAGCTCATTACCATAACGCAACGTTAACTATTCATGAAAATCGCAAATGAAATGAAAGAAATATATTCACTCACAAGCTTAGCCTTTTGTTAACAACACTGTCATCTCAGATTTTCAAAATATGCTTTTCAACCATAGCTACACAAGCATTTGTGTAAGAGTATTGATAGCTAGCACAGCATTAAGCCTAGCATTCAGCCGGCAACATTTTCACAAAAACAAGAAAAGCATTCAAATAAAATAATTTACCTTTTGAAGAACTTCGGATGTTTTCAATGAGGAGACTCAGTTAGATAGCAAATGTTCAGTTTTATCAAAAATATTATTTGTGTAGGAGAAATTGCTCCGTTTTGTTCATCACGTTTGGCTAAGAAAAAACCCAGAAAATTCAGTCATTACAACGCCAAACTTTTTTCCAAATTAACTCCATAATATCGACAGAAACATGGCAAACGTTGTTTAGAATCATCCTAAAGTGTTTTTCACATATCTATTCGATGATAAATCATTCGTGGCAGTTGGGTTTCTCCTCTGAAGCAAATGGAAAAATACACGCAGCTGGAGATTACGCAATAATTTCGATGGAGGACACCAAGCGGGCACCTGGTAAATGTGGTCTCTTATGGGCAATCTTCCAATGATATGCCTACAAATATTTCACAATGCTGCAGACACCTTGGGGAAACGACAGAAAGTGTAGGCTCATTCCTGGCGCATTCACAGCCATAAGGAGACATTGGAACACAGCGCCTTCAAAATCTGGGGCATTTCCTGTTTGAAATTTCATCTTGGTTTCGCCTGTAGCATCAGTTCTGTGGCATTCACAGATAATATCTTTGCAGTTTTGGAAACGTCAGTGTTTTCTTTCCAAAGCTGTCAATTATATGCATAGTCGAGCATCTTTTCGTGACAAAATATCTTGTTTAAAATGGGAACGTTTTTTTATCCAAAAATTAAAAGAGCACCCCCTATATCGAAGAAGTTAAAGGGCGAACCATTGTACAGCCTTATTCTATAACAGATTAATTTGTCCCTCCCCATCTACACACAATACCCCATAATGACAAGCAAAAACAGGTTTTAGAAATGTTTGCATGTTTTTTTTTCTTTCAATGGATCACATTTACATAAGTATTCAGACCCCTTACTCAGTACTTTGTTGAAGAACCTTTGGCAGCGATTACAGCCTCGAGTCTTCATGGGTATGATGCTACAATTTCGTTCGGGTTCAAGTCGGGGCTCTGGCTGGGCCACTCAAGGACATTCAGAGACATGTCCCAAAGCCACTCCTGCGTTGTCTTGGCTGTGTGCTTAGGGTTGTTGTCCTGTTGGAAGGTGAACCTTTGCCTCAGTCTGTGGTCCTGAGCGCTCTGGAGCAGGGTTTCATCAAGGATCTCTCTGTACTTTGCTCCCTTCATCTTAACCTCGATCCTGACTGGTCTCCCAGTCCCTGCCGCTGAAAAACCTCCCCACAGCATGATGCTGCCACAATGCTTCACCATAGGGATGGTGCTAGGTTTCCTCCAGATCAGAGTTCAATCTTGGTTTCATCCTTGGTTTCATCAGACCAAAGAATCTTATTTCTCATGGTCTGAGTCCTTTAGGTGCCTTTTTGGATAACTCCAAGCGGTCTGTCATGCCGATTTGCTCAGCTTGCCCGGGCGGCCAGCTCTAGGAACAGTCTTGGTGGTTCCAAACTTCTTCGGTTTAAGAATGATGGAGGCCACTTTGTTCTTGGGGACCTTCAATGCTGCAGAAATGTTTTGGAACCCTTCCCCAGATCTGTGCGTTGACACAATCCTTGGTTTTTGCTCTGACAACTGTGGGACCTTTTTATACAGACAGGTGTGTGCCTTTCCAAATCGTGTCTGTTTATCATCTGTTTTATTTTTTAATACATTTGCAAAAATTTCTAAAAACCTGTTTTGGCTTTGTCATTATGCGGTTTTGTGTGTAGATTTGAGGACCTTTTTATTTAATCAATTTTCGAATGAGGGTGTAATGTAATAAAATGTGGAAAAAGTCTAGGTGTCTGCATACTTTCCGAATGCACTGTATACATCATTGCCTGCATGCCGCTTCCCACAACAAGCCCTGACCCATTTTACTAAAGGAGAGCAGTTGTTGGTGCTGCTCGAGCACTTCACATGCCGTTCACTTAGTCTGCATGGTCAAACGCAACAAGATGTTGGTGACGACGATGCTGCTTTCAAAGCGTTCTATAATGACACTTAGTTTGTATCGTACTCTCTGCATACAGATAGTCACAAACTTGCAAAGACTAACAATAAATCATGTTTGCCTCTAATGATTTTTAGTTAGTTAGTTGGATGGCTAGCTAGCTAGTTAGCTAAAATGTAATAGGTCAGATAGGTTTTATCTGATATCAGCCTGATTATGAGTGCTGGTGTAGGCCTCGATCAGCATGTTGTTGGTGCAGTACAGTATCTTCTAAATCAAAGCGGAATAGACAAAGCATGACTATGTTGGCTAGCAACACAATGAAGGGGTATTTAACATTGTATAGGGTCCCCTGGGAAATGCTGACCAACACCTTTTTTAGGTATTATTGTGGAAGGGTAGGACAATCTGGCTTATTCATTTGTCATGTCAAACAACAATGTATTCATAGTGCTGCCTACTATATGTGACCGGCCGCCTTGGTTCGGTCTTATGTAGCAAAATTTGAAATTGTGTTTTCTACATTGGATAAAAGCAGAGACACAGAGCTACAAAATGGTATATCATACACTGCATTTGAGGAACAATGGGAAAGTTATTCTGCTTCAAAAGTTGATAAACTTGTAACCCCCACTTTGGCTCTTGAATATTTTGGTACACCTACTGTAGAGCTCTTCTTTGTCTACACCCATTCAGCATTCTTCACAGCCTCTTAAGCCAGCCCCACCCATCTCTTTAAGGATTGTGAGGTCATGTACTAAACAGTGAGTAGTGTAGTAAAGATTTAAGACTAAGTGGTAAAAGTAGTAGCCTGCAATAGGGAACAATTTCAGGTAAACAAAGTGTCCAGATAAAAATGTTTTATAAATATTAGATGACGCACTTGTCTAAATTGATGGGTCTTGTGAAAGATATGCTATAACCCCCAGACGCATCTTGCTAAGTGGATGGGTCTCTACAGAATGTGTAAATGGTACAGCGAACTGGTTCCTTGCATAGTAGCAAAATCAAAAATAGTGTCAATGCCAGTAGAGAAAGAACATAATATACCGTGTGTACAAGAACAATATAAATAATGAAATCAGTGATATGGTAGATGAGGTAGTTATATCAAGGGAAAAGTGGCTGAGCAGCAGGACAAAAGAGAAATTGTAGCATACCATGTGTGTTAGGAGAGAGCCATGTGAATAGAGGCACTGCATAAAGTGATGATGACTGGGAACTCGCCCCCAGTGATGAACTGGTCTGTCTGAACCACGGATGAACAAGGGATCTATATTCGGAGATCCTGTTTCTGTCCTGCCCTTGACTTTAGTGCAGGGCCTGAGATGTCCATCGCCTCTTCATCGCAAAATTCCATGATCTTCTCAAAAAGATACGTTTGTCTAGCTGTGTCCAGTCCAGGTGGTGCTTGTACATGCAGACCATCTATGGGAGGAAGGATGTCAGCGTTGCGCAGCAGCTGAAACCTGGTCCCGACTGAGTCCAAACGCTCCTTGGAGACAACACCATGCTCCATCCAGTGCATTGAAGCTGTAAAACAGGAAATCACTCTAAATAATTTGAAATCATAACTTTACAAACATCAATTCACCTCCCAAGTTTAGATAAGAAGAATAACCTCACGCAATGAAAATGATATTCGCCTGAAGTGCTGGTACTGCTTGATCTGTGGCAGCGTCCTGAAGTACGAAGTGAGGTGTTGTTGCCAGCCATAGCTTTCCACCAGCACCATACCATCCTCCAGTCCAATCAGCTGTGGGATTTTGACCCCTGCCACAGTGCTGTCCTTCACAACCCCAGCAATCTCAGTGTTAACCTGGAAATTTCTGAAGTGCTGCTTGATGAGGCCGATGCATCAGTCGGGGGGATGCAAACTTGGTGTGGCCTGTGAGCAGGAAGTGAAGGTCCAGACTGCTGGAGCATGTGCATGGTCACGATCATCCTCGCAGTGGCAGACCACGTGTAACAACACCTGCACAGGATCGGTACATCCGAACATCACACCTGCGGGACAGGTACAGGATGGCAGCAACAAAAACTGCCCGAGTTACACCAGGAACGCACAATACCTCAATCAGTGCTCAGACTGTCCGCAATAGGCTGAGAGAGGCTGGACTGAGGGCTTGTAGGCCTGTTGTAAGGAAGGTCCTCACCAGACCTCACCGGCAACAACGTCACCTATGGGCACAAACCCACCGTCGCTGGACCAGACAGGACTGGCAAAAAGTGCTCTTCACCGATGAGTCGCAGTTTTGTCTCACCGGCGGTGATGGTCGAATTCACGTTTATTGTCGAAGGAAGGAGTGTTACACCGAGGCCTGTACTCTGGAGCAGGATCGATTTGGAAGGGGAGGGTTCGTCATGGTTTGGGGCAGTGTGTCACAGAATCATCGGACTGAGCTTGTCATTGCAGGCAATCTCAACGGTGTGTGTTACAGGGAAGACATCCTCCTCCCTCATGTGGTACCCTTTCTGCAGGCTCATCCTGACATGACCCTCCAGCATGACAATGCTACCAGCCATACTGCTCGTTCTGTGTGTGATTTCCTGCAAGACAGGAATGTCAGTGTTGCCATGGCCAGCGAAGATCCCGGATCTCAATCCCATTGAGCACGTCTGGGACCTGTTGGATCAGAGGGTGAGGGTTAGGGCCATTCCCCTTAGAAATGTCCGGGAACTTGCAGGAAGAGTGGGGTAACATCTCGCAGCAAGAACTGGCAAATCTGGTGCAGTCCATGAGGAGATGCACTGCAGTACTTAATGCAGCTGGTGGCCACATCAGATACTGATTGTTACATTTGATCTTTAACCCCCCCTCCTTTTGTTCAGGGTCACATTATTCCATTTATGTTAGTCACATGTCTGTGGAACTTTTTCAGATCATCTCAGTTGAATCTTATGTTCATACAAATATTTACACGTTAATTTTGCTGAAAATAAATGCAGTTGACAGTGAGAGAACGTTTCTTTTGTTGCTGAGTTTATATTTTGTGTGCATTAGTCAGTATAAAGGAGGACATATTGCTTACTTGTTGAGCAAAATCAAAGCTGTAAATGCATCCTGATTTCTTTCCTTGCTGGTTCAGTAGGGCCCACCCAGAGACAACTGTAGGTCTTGACAGGTGGTCTTGCAGTCAGCAACCATCTTCAGCTAGATAGACCGCTCACTCTGAACAAGTGCTTGGTTGGGCCAGCTCTCTTTTTTGATGGGAGGCATTAGACCATTCTCCTTGTATGGATGGTCGGTCAGATGTGTTCTATTGATGCTGAAAGACAGATTCCAGATACAATAGATGGCTGTAATCACCATCACACACCTGGCTAATTTGAGGGGTCATGTTATCATCAAGTGGAGTCTTTTTATTTAGACGTGTTGCTCGCTAGCTAAACAATGAACCATCATCCCAATTTATAGAGTACTAGCAATACAAACCATTTTGTCATAGCTAGCTAAAGTTAACCAAATGGGTCCAATGTTAGCTCGCTAACATTAGGCTATAACTAGCAATGCGAATGGCTTCGAGATACTACTCCATAGATCATGCACGTAATGTTAGCTAGCGAGCCAGACACCTAACGTCAGCTAGCTAGCTAACAGTAAGCTTTAACGTGCAATGAAAACAACCTTCTGACAAAATTAGAAACGCATAATGTCTGAAACTGTAGCTAGACTCTTACCCGTATACATGGATGAACACTTCCCTTTCAGACTGCAACCCCTTTTATTGAATAAGTCGTCCTGTGTCATTTCCGGTTTTGTTTGTACAGCTTGCTTGGCCCGTTGTGTCAAGTCACCCTGGTTCACATGGTCTGATTCATTTTCAGAGTCTGAGAGAGCCAGCATGGGAAGCTTGTCCTCCAGAAAGTAGTCCATCACAACCTTTTCCCACTGACCTTTGTTCGATAGCGCCTGATAAATTCAGGGCAGGAATGTTATTGAGAGCCATAGCAACACTTTTGCCGTTCTCCATGGCTAAAGTTATATCTTTAGAAATAATTATCTACTGACAACAAGCAGCTCATTTTATAGACAGAAGATGTTTACACGGCAGACCAATACGTCCAGCACATCAGCCAATCATGGTTAGCGGGACGGTTCCTGTCTTTTTATGTGGCTAAACCAACTTGCCTTGTAATATAACAACTTTATTGGTATTTACAGATGGTTTGATATTAACCTCTATGGTATCGGTGTGTCGTCGCCTCTTCGCTGTTGACGTTGAGACTGGAGTTTTGCGGCTACTATTTAATGAAGCTGCCAGTTGAGGACTTGTGAGGCATCTAACGTTTCAGTTCCTTGCTCAGAACATGAGAAAATATGAAAGCTGGTGATTCCTTTTAACATGAGTCTTCAATATTCCCAGGTAAGTTTTAGGTTGTAGTTATTATAGGACTATTTCCCTTCTATACCATTTGACCTTTGACTATTGGATGTTCTTATAGGCACTTTAGTGTTGCCAGTGTAACAGTATAGCTTCTGTCCCTCCCCTCGCTCCTCCCTGGGCTCCAAACCAGCAACACAATGACAACAGCCACTACATCGAAGCCTTGCCCATGCAGAGCAAGGGAAACAACCACCCCAAGGCTCAGAGCGAGTGAAGTTTGAAACGCTATTAGCGCGCGCTAACTAGCCAGCCATTTTACTTCGGTCACACCAGCCTCATCTCGGGAGTTGATAGGCTTGAAGTCATAAACAGCGCAATGCTTGACGCACAATGAAGAGCTGCTGGCAAAACGCACGAAAGTGCTGTTTGAAAGAATGTTTACGCGCCTGCTTCTGCCTACCACCGCTCAGTCAGATACTTGTATGCTTGTATGCTCAGTCAGATTATATGCAACACAGGACACGCTAGTGATAGAGGAATTCTAAATTCCTTTATGCTTTAATTGCCAAAACCAATTTCGCACTCTTTTCTAATTCATTAATGATGTGTAAGTTCATTAATTATGCATGAAGTAGATCGAGACCAGTCTCAAAAGCCAGGTAAGAGCGTTTAATTCCAGAGAGTACTGAATGCTTACACACATTTCCACAGGTTATAAACTGAAAATGACGTCAGCGTTTTCCAAACGTTCTGTTTCACAAACAGAGGGCCCCTCTAGCTCTCAAGCCTTCGCGTTATCAGCACGAAGTCAAGGCCAGTCAGCATAAATCAACATTCCCGACCATTTGGAGATGGCCCGTTCCCACCACCTAGAGATTTGTACAACTGAATGAACTAAGGAACAGACCTACATTGTTACTAACTCCTGACTACATTATATACAATTGGGAAAAGGAGCAAGAGGGAAAACTCACATGTACAGTACATTATAGCATTTGGACTAGTCAGTTTCTGATTGGAATGTATACATAATTAGTCATTTCAACCATATTTTCCTCTATCAGCTAGCTCTGGATAAGAGCGTCTGCTAAATGACTTAAATGTAAATGTAAATAATATCTAGTAATATCATCAACCATGTGTAGTTAACTAGTGATTATGATTGATTGTTTTTTATAAGACGTTTAATGCTAGCCAGCAACTTACTTTGGCTTATTGCATTTGCGTAACAGGCAGTCTCCTTGTGGAGTGCAACGAGAGGGAGGCAGGTCGTTATTGCGTTGGACTTGTTAATTGTAAGGTTGCAAGATTGGATCCCCCGAGCTGACAAGGTGAAAATCTGTCTTTCTGCCCCTGAACGAGGCAGTTAACCCACCGGTTCCTAGGCCGTCATTGAAAATAAGAATGTGTTCTTAACTGACTTGCCTAGTTAAATAAAGGTGTAAAAAAATAGAAGAAAAATGGCAAATCGGCGCCCAAAAATACCGATTTCCGATTGTTATGAAAACTTGAAATCGGCCCTAATTAATCGGCCATTCCGATTAATCGGTCGACCTCTAGTCTACACTGTATTTCTGATCAACTTGATGTTATTTTGATGGACATGAAATGTGCTTTTCTTTCAAAATCATTGACATTTCTAAGTGACCCCAATCTTTTGAACGGTGGTGTGTGTGTGTATACATACATTTGAAGACGGAATTTTTACATACACCTTAGCCAAATACATTTAAACTCCGTTTTTCACAATTCCTGACATTTAATCCTAGTAAAATGACCTGTTTTAGGTCAGTTAGGATCATCACTTTATTTTAAGAATGTGAAATGTCAGAATAATAGTAGATAATTATATATTTCTGCTTTTCTTACATCACATTTCCATTCCCATCACATTTTTCTTTCATCACAGTCAGGTTTGTAGGCCTCCTTGCTCGCACACACTTTTTCAGTTCTGCACACAAATGTTCTATAGGATTGAGGTCAGGGCTTTGTGATGGCCACTCCAATACCTTGACTTTGTCCTTAAGCCATTTTGCCACAACTTTGGAAGCATGCTTGGGGTCATTGTCCATTTGGAAGACCCATTTGTGACCAAGCTTTAACTTCCTGACAGATGTCTTGAGATGTTGCTTCAATATATCCACATAATATTCCTACCTCATGATGCCATCTATTTTGTGAAGTGCACCAGTCCCTCCTGCAGCAAAGCACCCCCACAACATGATGCTGACACACCCGTGCTTTCTGGTTGGGATGGTGTCAGATTATGTCAACATAGGACTCGTTTTACTGTGGCAAAAGATACTTTTGTACCGGTTTCCTCCAGCATCATCACAAGGTCCTTTGCTGTTCTGGGATTGATTTGCAGTTTTCGCACCGAAGTATGTTCATCTCTAGGAGACAGAACGCGTCTCCTTCCTGAGCGTTATGACATCTGCGTGGTGCCATGGTGTTAATACTTGCATACTATTGTTTGTACAGTTGAACGTGGTACCTTCAGGCGTTTGGAAATGTATCCCAAGGATGAACCAGACTTGTGGAGGTCTACAATTTTTTTTCTGAGGTCTTGGCTGATTTCTTTAGATTTTCCCATGATGTCAAGCAAAGAGGCTTCGAGTTTGAAGTTAGGCCTTGAAATACATCCACAGGTACACCTCAAATTGACTCAAATTATGTCAATTAGCCTATCCGAAGGTTCTAAAGCCATGACATAATTTTCTGGAATTTTCCAAGCTGTTTAAAGGCACAGTCAATTTAGTGTATGTAAACCTCTGACCCACTGGAATTGTGATACAGTGAAATAATCTGTCTGTAAACTATTGTTGGACAAATTACTTGTCATGCTCAAAGAAATGTTCTAACCGACTTGCCAAAACTGTAGTTTGTTGACAAGAAAGTTGTGGAGTGGTTGAAAACGAGTTTTAATGACTCCAGCATATGTGTAAGTAAACTTCTGACTTCAACTGTACACACTTTTAAATTTAAAAAAAATATACCGTTATTATTCCCCACAAACCCTACCACCCCTCCCCCAATTGGAGTCAACTAATAAACAATAACACTTAGGCTTCTACCTTCATATTATGCACATTTTACAGACATAATCTATTTTACAATAGTGATATTGTTTGATTTTAGTCCTTCCTCTATTTCTGACTCTATCCAGTTTGATTTCTCTTTGTAACTGTACTATTATTTTAAACATTTCTGAACCTATATACATTTTACAGACCCCGTATGTTTTACATTGGTTATCATATTTTATTAGTCCCACCCTTCAGCTCCATTCAACCCCTCCCATCTATCTCTTAACACCATCCATTTACCATATATTTTTAAATGGTTAAAACATGATAATAATAGTCCTCCTGAGTATATCAAAAAAAGTTTGGTATACTTCCACTGGTATGCCATCCAGCCCTGGAGTTTTCCCAGCCTTCAAGGCTTTAATTGCATCAAGAAGTTCCTCCTCTGTAATTTGGCCTTCACATGAGTCTTTCTGTACAGATGTTAATTTTAAATTATTAATAGGGAAAAAATCCATTCAATTCGCTTCGGTTAGTGGAGATGGAGACTGAAACGAAAACATATTCTTAAAGTACTTCCTCTTTCAAAATATAATTTGGTGACTCATGCGTGACTCCATTTGTAACAAGTTTCAATACATTTTTTTTGGTAGCATTTATATGTTTAAGATTGAGAGAGAATTTGGTGCATTTTCCATCCAGTTCACTTTATTTGATTAATATATTACACTATCTTTCTTGAATAAGTTCCTCCATGTCTTTTAGTTTTTCCTCTAACTTATTCTGTGCCTCTATGGTGCAGGTTTTATTTCTATCTAACTGTACAGTTAGTCCTTCAATTTCCTTTGTTAATATGGACTCTTTTGATCTAAATTGCTTTTGTTTTATAGATGAGTACTGAATTGCATGGCCTCTAAAGGTACATTTTAAAAGTGTCCCATACAATAAGGGGATCTGCTGTACCTATGTTATGTCGGGAAAACGTTGTTTATAACTAGGACATAATAATATCTAACTAAGTTATCATCCAGTAGACTTTGATTTAAATTTCCAATATCCTCGTCCACGTGGAAATTCTGTAAGTGTAATATATATGCTGATTATGTGATGATCCGACCACATTCTGTCCACTACCACCACTGCAAAAGATAATGACGTAATGAAGACGTCGAGCTTGATTAAGCTTCTTAGACTTGCTTTCATTCAGAATCACATCTATAACTCACATGTCTATGTGAATTTGGTTGGGTTTCCCAAAAAGTTACATATTGCAGCTTTAAAAAACACAAAATACCATTAAATATGTCATCACACTATTTTTCACATATTTGACAGTATGTGTTATTTTAGCTATATTGCCCAGCCTTAATTGGCCCTGTGCACCCGGGGACATGCCACTGTCTGCACAGAGGGGGGCTTGCTTAGCTGTCTTTGAGCTTTTTGGGAGAGGGTGGGCTCACCAGAAGCACGCCACCTTATAGTCATTCTGATATAGGCAACATGACGGTTGAAACATCTACAGTTTTAATAAAGAAAATAAAAAGGTGACTGTGATATGTGGTGTTACCTGATGTTGCCTAACTTTAGTTGAATGCATTGCTCTAGATAAATGTCTGCATTTATGTCATTTAGCAATGTTCAAATGTGATGAGATGTGCTTATTTTTTATGTATCCAAAACCTGTAACCTTAGCATGATGCAACTCTGGTCAGGTATGGACAGGCAGGGATACAGTTGTAATGGTAGATGTGGTGTTTGATATCTTGTTTTTGTTTCACTGCGTCCACTCATGAGCCCTGTGTGTGTTTTAGACTCTAAATGGCTGCGAGGAAGTCTGATACCCACAACAATGGTGAGTGTGTGTCTCTTTCTGCCTCTTCATTTTCTCCATCCGTCTGCTCATTTTGGTGTAATTTTCATTCAGGCCGCCTTCTCAAACTGTTTTTCCAGGACCCATTAGCTACCTTGATGACGTTCCCTTCAAAATCAACGATAAGTTCCGCTGCCCTGCCAAAGTGGGGCTTCCCGTTGGCATCTGCCTGCCTGACTGTGACACTCTGCTCTCCAATCTGCAGGTAAGTCTTCTGACTTTGACACTGTTTCATCAAGGGTTTCAATGACTGGGATGCTTGGAATCGCACCCTCTTTATATTAGTCTGGGATCCTTAACGTTAAGAAAAATACTTAACCAAAACACTTAAATTACTCAATATTTTAAAAAATGACACGATATATATTTTTTTACACAATATTTAAAAAACTACAATCACAGTGTAGTTCACAAAACATTATTTTCTGTGTTATAGCCTAACTAGACGAAAGGCTATAAAGGCCTGGGGAAAGTTGGGTAATTGAAAGGTAGACTCAGCCATATGATGTAGATGCAGAAAACAAACGACATAGACCTAGTAGGACAATTTCCGTTACAAGTAAGAGCAGTGAAGCGCGAGGCTCAACTTCTCCTCTGTTTTGGTGCCCTCGCTACCGCACTGAACAGCGTGATGAAAACCCATGCACATGCCCAGATACTGTGTGTGAGTGTGTGAGAGCGAAGTCTTCCATCTCACTCATCAAAATATTGTAGCCTATTCATTGATGCTAACCTGCTTTACTGAAGTTCCGAGACATTGTAAGCCAAGAAATTGTGAGATACAGCATTCTATTGCGAGATGCAGATCGGCCTAGTGCACAGTTCTGACTATCTGCCTGGTGGCCGACCTGCCTATTCTGTGCCCCTCCCCTTTCTCTCCGTCCCTTGCTAGTTCGCTATGAAAGATGCAAGTGTTTTTGTTCTCAGAAGTACCACAACTAATTAGTCTCCTCCGTTTTCAAAAACACTTAATCTTAGGAATCTTGACACTCAGAGATGGGAGTCGACATTGGTAGTCAACGTGCAAGGAGTAGAGGAATCAATTATTTTGGAGTTGATGTCCACCACTTACAGTGGGGCAAAAAAGTATTTAGTCAGCCACCAATTGTGCAAGTTCTCCCACTTAAAAATATGAGAGAGGCCTGTAATTTTCATCATAGGTACACTTCAACTATGACAGACAAAATGAGGGGGAAAAAATCCAGAAAATCACATTGTAGGATTTTTAATGAATTTATTTGCAAATTATGTTGGAAAATAAACTTGTTATTGACCAAATACTTATCTCAATACTTTGTTATATACCCTTTGTTGGCAATGACAGAGGTCAAATGTTTTCTGTAAGTCTTCACAAGGTTTTCACACACTGTTGCTGGTATTTTGGCCCATTCCTCCATGCAGAGGTGAGCGGCGATGTTTTGGGGCTGTTGCTGGGCAACACAGACTTTGAACTCCCTCCAAAGATTTTCTATGGGGTTGAGATCTGGAGACTGGCTAGGCCAGGACCTTGAAATGCTTCTTACGAAGCCACTCCTTCGTTGCCCGGGCGGTGTGTTTGGGATCATTGTCATGCTGAAAGACCCAGCCACGTTTCATCTTCAATGCCCTTGCTGATGGAAGGAGGTTTTTACTAAAAATCTCACGATACATGGCCCCATTCATTCTTTCCTTTACACGGATCAGTCGTCCTAGTCCCTTTGCAGAAAAACAGCCCCAAAGCATGATGTTTCCACCCCCATGCTTCACAGTAGGTATGGTGTTCTTTGGATGCAACTCAGCATTCTTTGTCCTCCAAACACGACGAGTTGAGTTTTTACCAAAAAGTTATATTTTGGTTTAATCTGACCATATGACATTCTCTTAATCTTCTTCTGGATCATCCAAATGCTCTCTAGCAAACTTCAGACGGGCCTGGACATGTACTGGCTTAAGCAGGGGGACACGTCTGGCACTGCAGGATTTGAGTCCCTGGTGGCAATAGTGTGTTACTGATGGTAGGCTTCGTTACTGATGGTAGGCTTCGTTACTGATGGTAGGCTTCGTTACTGATGGTAGGCTTTGTTACTTTGGTCCCAGCTCTGCAGGTCATTCACTAGGTCCCCCCCGTGTGGTTCTGGGATTTTTGCTCACCGTTCTTGTGATCATTTTGACCCCACGGGGTGAGATCTTGCGTGGAGCCCCAGATCGAGGGAGATTATCAGTGGTCTTGTATGTCTTCCATTTCCTAATAATTGCTCCCACATCTACCTATTGCAGATTCAGTCTTCCCAGCCTGGTGCAGGTCTACAATTTTGTTTCTGGTGTCCTTTGACAGCTCTTTGGTCTTGGCCATAGTGGAGTTTGGAGTGTGACTGTTTGAGGTTGTGGACAGGTGTCTTTTATACTGATAACAAGTTCAAACAGGTGCCATTAATACAGGTAAGTGGAGTGGAGGACAGAGGAGCCTCTTAAAGAAGACGTTACAGGTCTGTGAGAGCCAGAAATCTTGTTTGTTTGTAGGTGACCAAATACTTATTTTCCACCATAATTTGCAAATTCATTAAAAATCCTACAATGTGATTTTCTGTTTGTTTTTTTCTCATTTTGTCTGTCATAGTTGAAGTGTACCTATGATTAAAATTACAGGCCTCATCTTTTTAAGTGGGAGAACTTGCACAATTGGTGGCTGACTAAATACTTTTTTTGCCCCACTGTATGTCATTGTTGTTAACAGTTGAAAAATGGCAGAGAAAGGCAAGATGGTGGATCAGCTTTAATATTCCATGTAGATTGTGGCTTCTATCAATGTAGTTGTCTGCATCATTTCCAATCCTCATTTTTTTCCTTATTTTCCTCCTAACCCAACCCTAGAGTAAACTAATGGACAATAACACTAAGGCTTCAACTTCCAGCTTATACAGTTGAAGTCAGTAGTTTATTTACACTTTAGCCAAATACATTTAAACTCCGTTTTTCACTATTCCTGACATTTATCCTAGTAAGAATTCTCTGTCTTAGGTCAATTAGGATCACCACTTTATTTTAAGAATGTGAAATGTCAGAATAATAGTAGAGAATGATATATTTCAGCTTTTATTTCTTTCATCACATTCCCAGTGGGTCAGAAGTTTACATACACTCAATTAGTATTTGGTAGCATTGGCTTTAAATTGTTTAACTTGGGTCAAATGTTTTGAGTAGCCTTCCACAAGCTTACCAGAATAAGTTGGGTGAATTTTGGCCCATTCCTCCTGACAGAGCTGGTGTAATTGAGTCAGGTTTGTAGGCCTCCTTGCACGCACACCCTTTTTCAGTAATGCACACAGATGTTCTATAGGATTGAGGTCAGGGCTTTGTGATGTCCACTCCAATACCTTGACTTTGTTGTCCTTAAAGCCATTTTGCCACAACTTTGGAAGTATGCTTGGGGTCATTGTCCATTTGGAAGACCCATTTGCGACCAAGCTTTAACTTCCTGTCTGATGGCTTGAGATGTTGCTTCAATATATCCACATAATTTTCCTTCCTCATGATGCCATTTATTTTGTGAAGTGCACCAGTCCCTCATGCAGCAAAGCACCCCCACAACATGACCGTGCTTCCCGGTTGGGATGGTGTTCTTCGGCTTGCAAGCTTCCCCCTTTTCCTCCAAACATAATGATGGTCATTATGGCCAAACCATTCTACTTTTGTTTCATCAGACCAGAGGACATTTCTCCAAAAAGTACGATCTTTGTCCCCATGTGCAGTTGCAATCCGTAGTCTGGCTTTTGTGTGGCAGACTTGGAGCAGTGGCTTCTTTCTTGCTGAGCGGCCTTTCAGGTTATGTCGATATAGGACTCATTTTACTGTGGATATATATACTTTTGTACCCGTTTCCTCCAGCATCTTCACAAGGTCCTTTGCTGCTGTTCTGGGATTGATTTTCACTTTTCGCACTAAAGTACGTTCATCTCTAGGAGACAGAACGCATCTCCATCCTGAGCGGTATGATGGCTGTGTGGTCCCATAGGGTAAATACTTGCATACTATTGTTTGTACAGATGAACGTAGTACCTTCAGGTGTTTGGAAATTGCTCCCAAGGGTGAACCAGATTTGTGGAGGTCTTGGCTGATTTCTTTTGATTTTCCCATGATGTCAAGCAAAGAGGCATCGAGTCTGAAGGTATGCCTTGAAATCCATCCACAAGTACACCTCCAATTGATTCAAATGACGTCAATTAGCCTATCAGAAGCTTCTAAAGCCATGACATTTTCTGGAATTTTCCAAGCTGTTTAAAGGCACTGTCAACTTAGTGTATGTACACTTCTGACCCCCTGGAATTGTGATACAGTGAAATAATCTGTCTGTAAACAATTTTGGGAAAAATGACTTAGGACATCTACTTTGTGCATGACACAACTGACTTGCCAGAACTATAGTTTGTTAACAAGAAATTTGTGGAGTGGTTGTAAAACGAGTTTTAGTGACTCCAACCTAAGACCTAAGTGTATGTAAACTTCCGACTTCAACTGTACATACTATATACATTTTATGGACACAGTATCTTTTACAATAGTTATCATTTTGTTTGTTTTTAGTCCCATCCTTCAGCTACCTTCAACCCCTCCCATCTATCTCTGAACCCCATCCAGTTTTAAATTTGCCATATATTTTTCAATTATGCTGTCGTGTTTCACCAAAGTTCTGAACCTGCCTTTTCTCATAGTTTCTACAGATTGTAAATTAAAGAAACATTTCTAAGAGTATTGTTTATCAATTGACTGACTTTTCAGATCACGCAGCAATACTTTTGAGAAGTTTAAATGAGAAAGAAATGCGAACTTTGTGAGGTGGAATTGAAGTACGGTAATGGTAGTACTGTTGCAATGCTTAACCATCTGAAAGGGATGCACTGTGAGACCCAAACCATTGCTGACAGCAGTGCAGCTGCATTGTGAATTCTATTGTTTTAATGGAAAACCAATAAACAAATGGAAGTTTAAACATGAAGACATTTTCACACTTGTCACAAACCAGACGGCACAAATTTGACAGATAGCCAGGGGCACACTCCAACACTCAGACATAATTTACAAACTAAGTGTTTGGTGAGTCCGCCAGATCAGAGGCAGTAGATGACCAGGGATGTTCTCTTGATAAGTGTGTGAATTGGACCATTTTCCTGTCAAAATGTAACAAGTACTTTTGTGTGTCAGGGAAAATCTATGGAGTAAAAAGTACATTGTTTTCTTTAGGAATGTAGTGAAGTAGAAGTTCACAAAAATATAAATAGTAAAGCACAGATACCCCAATAACTACTTTAGTAAAGATACTTTAAAGTACTACTTAAGTACTTTACACCACTGCTCATGACTTGACCAGATTCAGCTGGATTGATTAATCTCCATTCCTTTGATCCCATGTCTGCTGCTGCTCACTAACTAGTCCCGGCGGTTCTCTCTTCCCTCTTCTCTGGGCACTGCAGTATGATTTCTCCCTGGAGAGGCGGAGCGTGCGCTGGGGGGCGGAGCTGGCTGAGGCCCGGGCTGCAGAGGTGGCCAGGGCGGAGCTAGAGAGCAGGGAGCACTCGCCCCCTGCCCAGGACCCTGACAGGGGATCGGCCTGCGGGGGGAAGAGACCATGCCCTGCCGAGGAGCAGGACGCTCTCCCACCTGCAATGAACCCGCTGATGGCCAGCTTGCGCCACAATGCTATTCTCACCCCTCTGCCTGCCCCAGCCAGGCAGACCGCTCCCAGCATCCCGACCCCACAGTACCTTAACCTGGCTGACTTTGAGCGCGAGGAGGACCCCTTCGACAAGCTGGAGCTCAAGACACTGGACGATAGGGAGGAGCTGCGCAACATCCTCCAGAGCCAGCCCCAGCCACAGACTCCATCCCCACCTGAGGCACCCCAACTCAGGCCAGCATCTCGAGGCAGCACCCCTCCACCCCAACTCCCCGCCACCAGCCTTCCAGCCAAAACGGTCTTTGCCCACAAACCCAACGGGCTTGTGGTGCTACAGGACATGGACAGGGCCGGGGATCTGGCTCGGGGACAGACAATGGACCCTGACCGGCCCTGCAACATCCGCTCGCTGACCTTCCCCAAGCTGTCAGACCCCGGGGACTCAACCTTTGACTCCTACTGTCTGGCCCCTGTACCACGTAGCCTACCCAACGGCAGCCCGCCGGCACCCCAGCAGAAGAGAGAGGAGCCACCCAGTCATACCCAACAAACCCAAAATGGGGCACCAAAGCAGGTGAGCTTTGCACACGCACACACATGCCTTGCTTAGTTTCAATTACTGAATGTTTTGCTTAATTCTCTGAAACTTCTCAAAGGCTTTGAGGTTTTATGAACAAGAGGAAGATGTATATATTTTTTTTTTTACCCTTCTACAGATATGACTCTACAAAAACTCTCTCCCTCCATAGATAAATGCAGGTCCTCCCCCTCTCCCGTGCAGCGGGGCACTGCTCAGCCTGTCCCCCAGTGAACGGCAATGTGTGGAGACCATAGTGTCCATGGGCTACTCTTACGAAGGGGTCCTGCGGGCCATGCAGAGGCGAGGCCAGAACGTGGACCAGGTGCGCCCCTCCGATCTCCCTCCTCCAGGCCACAGCAGCCTAAGCCCATTTCTCCATAGAGATCTATTATAAAGAAATGTTCTATTTGATTCTGAAGTCACTCACTCACTCACTGCCCATTGCCCCCATGGTTGACTCTGAAATCATCAGGTGCCTGCGTTATGTGATTGTGTGTGTTCACAACATGTGGCTTTAGAAGTCCACCAGGCAACAAAATGGGGATGGTGGTTGTGAATAAATCTATTTGAATTTATGTAGCATTTTTTGTCTCGACACCATCCACCACCTTGGTTTAATGCCACCCTCAACACTATGATGGCATCGGACACAACAGACATGTTAGGGGCTTGTTAATGGTGAATAAACATTAGCTAACAATGTAGTGATATGCAGTGGATGTTTATGGTAGTTTTCCTGCTAGCTTTATTTGGATACCCATCTTCAAGCATCACTCGGGGGGGGGTTGAGTTTCTTTATATATTGAGGCATGGAGGGATAGTGCTTTTATTTCATGGTTTACCTTCCCCCTTTTTTCAGGGTTGACTTTTCTGCGCGCTAACTACACCACAGTTCAATGTAGTCTACCAGTCGAATGGTTTATCCTGCCCTCTATCCACCATTCATAGTGACAATAGTGTAGGTGGATCGTTTGTCCAGATCTGCAATAGGCTAACTAGAAATCATACTACACACAAAATCATTAAAAGCTGCACCAATTTTCAATATAAAGTGAAAACATGAGACAGACAGTTCAAAAAGCTCCCCCATTGATACTTTTATTTCCCCCCCAAAAATATTATGTAGACTAGCCTACAACACCACAATGCAGTGAATATTTGCGTTGTTGTATTCAAGTGAGTACAAAATTATACTCTTGGCTGTAAACGGAAATTAAATTGCATTTTAATATCGGAATGGCACATTAGCAGGCCAGTCTGGCAGTTAATTTTTTTAATTCTGATACTGCGATCTGCTGTGTGTTGCAGCTGATTATTCTCCCAAGTCAACCTATAATAATGTGGCCACATATGCTCTCAGCATACCCAATTATTCAGGAAAGCTCAACTCACTCTCTGTTCTGTGTCCTGCGATCCAAGTGGCTATTCCTCGCACACCTAGAACCTAACACTTCAATATAGCCTAAATATTTATTTTTCATGTTTAAAATGTATACCTTTTTATGTGTAATAAACACAACCAGTCACAATGTTTGTATCTGATTAGCCTACAGCAGACCTTTGAAATAGCCTATCTGTGCACATTCGTCCAAAATATAATTCTAGCAGCCAAACTGTGCACCTGTCATGCCATTTGATGAATGAAAAGGGACCTCTGTTACAATTTTCTAGCCAAACCTTCAATACTGGATACAAGGTAGGGAGGGATGTATTTTCTGTCTGTAGAGATTAACGTAATCTATTTGATTGTGGTGTTGAAAAAAAAACTGATCGTAGTTTAATGACAGGCAGGGAGAGCGAGCTTGTCTGGTAATTGGCGAACCCTCAACTTTCTGGCCCGTAGCCCTGCGACTGTGCCACAAAAGTATGCTGAAAAGGCAAAGTCGATATCCTCGTTTTATAAACACAGGGTCACTACAATTATTGTTATTTGTGGTCAAACATGTTGAGGTAATTTAGTGAAGGAAGGAGAATGTGCACTTTTTTTCTTTTTTTTACAGTACCTGGGGGATCGTGATGTGAAAATATATTTTTTTAAATTACGTTTGGGAGGTTGTTTAAATTTATTATTTTTTACCTGGAGTTATGATGGCTAGGTGGGAGTCACATACAGTCACATACAGTGCCTTCAGAAAGTATTCATACCCCTTGATTTATTCCACATTTTGTTGTATTACAGCCTGAATTCAAAATGTATTAAAGATGCACTATGCAGAAATCGCTCCGCCATTTCCTAGTTGCTAAAATTCTAATAGTTTGCCTAATTTCGGTTTGTGACAAAAACAGTAAGTATAGTGTAGAAAATAATTGTACAGTCTAAACCAGTGTAAAATAGTTTCCTTAACCAAAAATATTGTATTTTCAGCTGTTTGGACCTGATGTTCAAGACCGGAAGTAAAAGATGCAAAAACAAAACTTAACAGGAAGCATAGCGCACATGCAACAGATTTACTGCTTCTTAGACTTGAGGATAACAGATGCGAATCAAATCAATTTTTTATTGGTCACATATTTAATTAACAGATGTTATTGCGGGTGTAGCGAAATACTTGTTTGTGCAAATAATTCAAACAATAACACCCATTATTATCTATCGTGTTGCCTAGTCACTACATACCTACCTTTTTTTTATGTATGTACAGTGCCTTTAGAAAGTATTCATACTCCTTGACTTATTCCACATTTTGTTGTTACAGCCTGAATTCCAAATGGCTTAAAATGATTCACACACATTACCCCATAATGACAGTGCAAATGTGTTTTGGGATTTATTTGCAAGTGTATTGAAAATGAAATACAGAAATCTAATTTCACATCTCTGAGTCAATACTTTGAAGAAGCATCTTTGGCGGTGATAACCGCTTTGAGTCGTCTTGGGTATAGCTATTACATTAGTTAGCAAGTTACTTGGTCAATCCGGTTATGGGGAGAGTCAAGTCCAGCAGTTTTACTCACTGCAGGGGATTCAAGTAGATACCTCTTCAATTGAAAAAAGCATCTGTCAGCTGTGAGAAGCGGAAAGAACTTGACTATTCCAAAGCAACTAGCCTTGACAACATTCCTGACAGATTTAAGGGATGCTACAGTAATTATCTCACCCCCTGAGTAACTCACATTTTGTAAATCTGTCTATTGAACTCGGGATTTTTCCCAGTGAACTATAACTTGCAAGGGTCATTCTTTTGTATAAAAAGGGGAGTAAGTTAGGCTGATTTAGTTTCTATGATCGGTCTCAATCCTGTGTATTTTATCGAAGTTCATGGAAAAGATTGAGCAGATTGAGTCATATTTCCTTACAATATCTACTATATGAGCTCCAATCTGGCTTCAGGAAATCCCATTCCACCGACACTTGCCTACTATACAGTGCATTCGGAAAGTATTCAGACACCTTGACTTTATCCACATTTTTCTACATTACAAACTGAAATATAAAAATAAAAAAAGAATCTCATGCTACACACAATACCACATAACGACAAAGCGAAAACAGGTTTTTTAGAAATATTTGAAAATGTTTAAAAAAAACAGAAACCTTATTTACATAATTATTCAGACCCTTTGAGACACAAAGGAATTGTCCGTAGAGCTCCGAGACAGGATTGTGTTGCGGCACAGACCTGGGGAAGGGTAGCAAAAATGTTCAACTGCATTGAAGGTCCCCAAGAACACAGTGCCTCCATCATTCTTAGATGGAAGAAGTTTGGAATCACCAAGACTCTTCCAAGAGCTGGCCACCCAGCCAAACTGAGCAATTGGGGGAGAAGGGCCTTGGTCAGGGAGGTGACCAAGAACCCGATGGTCACTTTGACAGAGCTCCTCTGGAGAATTTTCCAGAAGGAGAATCTCCACAATCATCGCTGCAGCACTCCAATCAGGCCTTTATGGTAGAGTGGCTAGAAGGAAGCCACTCCTCAGTAAAATGCATATGACAGACCACTTGGAGTTTGCCAAAAGGCAGGTAAAGACTCTCAGACCATGATCAACAAGATTCTCTGGTCTGATGAAACCAAGATTGAACTCCTTGGCCTGAATGCCAAGCGTTACGTCTGGAGGAAACCAAGCACCATCCCTACGGTGAAGCATGATGGTGGCAGCGTCATGCTGTGGGGACTGGGAGATTAGTCAGGATTGAGGGAAAGATGAACAGAGCAACGTACAGAGATCCTTGATGAAAACCTGCTCCAGGGGGCCCAGGACCTCGGATTGGGGCGATGGTTCCAACAGTACAACGACCCTAAGCACACAGCCAAGACAACGCAGGAGTGGCTTCGGGACAAGTATCTGAATGTCCTTGAGTGGCCCAGCTAGAGCTCGGACTTGAACCCGATCGAACATCTCTGCAGAGACCTGAAAATATGTGTGCAGCGACTTTTCCCATCCAACCTGACAAAGATTGAGAGGATCTGCAGAGAAGAATGGGAGAAACTCCCCAAATACAGGTGTCCAAAACTTGTAGCGTCATACCCAAGAAGACTCGAGGCTGTAATCGCTGCCAAAGGTTCTTCAACGAAGTACAGAGTAAAAGGTCTGAATGCTATGCAAATGTGATTTAAGTTTGACCCTTTAATACATTTGCAAAAATTTCTAAAAACCTGTTTTTGCTTTGTCATTATGGGGTATTGTGTTTAGATTGAGGGGAATAAAAACATATATTTTAGAATAAGGCTGTAATGTAACAATGTGGAAGAAGTCAAGGGGTCTGAATTCTGTCTGAATGCAATGTATCTGACTGACCACATCTGGAGGGAAATTTTGTGGTATGGTTATTGTAGATCTATGTTTCTCATAGGAAGAAAACAGATGGTGGATATGGATGGGACCCTGTCTAAACCCAAAAATCTTGAACTGCAGTGTGCCGGAAGGGTGTGTGCTGGATCCAGTTCTGTTGAATATAAATGATCTGAAAACTGCTTGAACATGTGACCTTTTCCCCTATGCAGATGATTCTGCACTGTTTGACAAAAATATGGTTGAGGAAGCCCTGAGTGCTTAACTTCTGAATGTCAGTAAATGGCTATATTACCATAAGCTGTCACTTATTGGACCCATCTTGTAAGGGTCCAAGGTGAAACTGAGGGAATCCCCTGATTTTAAGGGAAGAAGGGGTAGTAGGTGACCATAGTCACAGCAAAATAGGCAGTTAATTATCTTGGATGTGTGCTAAATAACTTCTTGTGCCATGCTCTCCCCTGTCAGATGGTTATCTCCATCGTTATCTAGTGCCCCCAAGATAATTAAAAATAAACTGCAGACATCTCCGATCAAATTAGTCAGGATTGTTCTTAAACTTTCAGCACATACTCTTGACCATTCCCACTTTGAATGCCTCAGATGGCTCAAAGTGGAGGAGAGAGTCTCTCAAATGAAATTGTCTTGTACTTAAGATTGTCCACAGTATGGTACCTATAACTACTTTAACTTGGTTTGGGATAACCGTAACTATTCCACTAAAAAGAGTGTAACTGACGTTATTTTTACATTTTAATAATGGTATGGGGAATTCAACTTTTTATACTCTGCTGTCCTTTTTTCGGAATAGTCTTCCAAAGAATTTGAGATGTATAACCCCCATATGCACTTTCAAGTACACTGAAGAAATTGCTAAATAGTAGCATGTCTCAAAAGTGAGTCATAAGATTTATAGTACGTGGGTGAGAAAAATGCCTGGGATAAATAAGTGTACCCCTTGTGGTCCCGAGGACAGAGTATGGGAAACCCTGCAATAGCATGATGCTGCCACCACCATGCTTCATAATTGGGATGGTGTTAGATGGGTGATGAGCTGTGCCTGGTTTTGTCCAGACAGCGCTTTGCATTTAGGCCAAAGAGTAAAATGTTGGTCTCATCAGACCACAATATTTTGCCTTATGCTCAGAGTCTTCCATGTGCCTTTTTGCAAACTCCAGACGTGCTGTCATATGACTTTTTCTCAGGAGTGGCCACTCCCATAATGCCCAGATTGGTGAAGTGCTGTGGAGACTATCGTTCTTCTGGCAGGTTCTCACATCTCAGCCAAGGAACTCTGTAGTTCTGTCAGAGTGGTCATTGAGTTTTTGGTCACCTCGCTGACCAAGCTCCTCCTCGCACAGTTTCTCAGTTTGGTCGGAAGGCCAGCTCTTGGCAGAGTCTGGGTAGTTCCATATTTTTTTCCCATTTCCAAATGGAGACCACTAAAACTTTCAACACTCAATTGTTTTATACCCTTCCTCAAATATGCCTCATCACAATTATATCTCAAATATGTATGGACTTGGTATAGTTTCTGCTCTGACATGCACTGTCAAATGTGGGACCTTAAATAGACAGGTGTTTCTTTCTAAATCATGTCCAAAGAATTGAATTGGCCACAGGTGGATTCCAATCAAGTTGTAGTGCCGTCTCAAGGATCATCAAAGGAAATTGGATGCACCTGAGCTCAATTTGGAGCATCATTGCAAAGGGGTTTGAATACTTATTTAAATGACATTTCTGTATTTCATTTTCACTCATTTAGCAAACATAATGACAAAGTTTTCACTTTGTCATTACGGGATATTGTGTGTGTAGATGGGTGAGGGGGAAAAACCTATTTAGATATTTAGGCTGTAAAACAACAATGTGAAATAAGTCAAGGGGTGTGAATACTTTCTGAAGGCACTGTATCTTAGAAATATTATAACTTTGTTCTGTGCTTCTCTGAGCATGCACTTCGTAGCCTATAGGCTATGGATAATTTCATTGAGACCACACTAAATAGCCTATAGGCGCACTTGTATTGCGCACCCAGCGGCGAATCAGAGATGAGGGGTGGCATCAGGCACACATCTATATAGCCTAATAAGCAACTAATTCTAAAACAGAAATTTCATAAATTACAAAATACAAGACCCTCCCCCATTTTCCTTCAGGTAACCATTCTGTAAATGTCGATTCAGTCCCTTAGCTAGCAGATAAAGTCTGGGCTTAAAGAGCAACAATATCTGTCATCCTGTGACCCAGGTGCTGGAGTACCTGTTTACTCACGCGCGTCTTTGTGAGCGGGGATTTGATCCTAGTGCCATAGAGGAGTGCTTAGATATGTTCCAGAACTCTGAAGAGAAGGTGAGTCCACCCACAGTCTCACTCACTCACTCACACACACCGAGATGTGCATGTTTATACAGATGCACTCAACATGCAGAAACAAAGATGCTAATAGCCAGCTATCAACTCTTATCTGTGATGTGTTTGAACACAAATGTCGATTGGCCTAAGGTTGGATTCACTTCCAGTTTTCCCTGAACTTGGATGCACCAAGCATCTACTGCTCTCCTCCAACATTCTTCTGAAATGTTTTTAACAATCTTTGTTTATTTGATTTTTCAGTTAAATTGTACATAAATAGTCCGTAACAAGAATTCCAAATTACAATGCATATTTTTCATGATTTCCTCAGGCCTTGGAGTTCCTATCGCTGATGACGCGGTTCTGTGAGATGGGCTTTGAGAAGGACACCATCAAGGAGGTGCTGCTGCTGCACAACAACAACCAGGACAAGGCTCTGGAGGACCTCATGTCCCATGCCTCAGCCAGTTGAGCCCCCCAGCCATCCACCCTCCAGCCCCAGGCTTGCTTCCTCCCAGTACCACCCGCCCCTCCACCCCTAAACACACACAGTCCCCATGCCCCAACCTAGTTACAGCACAGAGGGGAGAACTCCCACCCCACCCAATGTAGCTATGACGTCCGTTCATGACCCCACTCTGGCCCACTCACACACAGTGACTCCAAAAGAGAGACTCCAAGAAATATAGTGAACACGTACACTTCCATAAGTGAGAAATAAGACCTTGTGTTCCTAGAGTGTGGGGCAGTGGGCAAATGGACACAAATGAGCACCTGCGAATTGAGGGGGTTAGTTTATGCTGACCACATGCCCGTTTTACCTTGTCTGTCGATCACTGTGTGTGTGTGCGCCGTGGTGGTTTGAAGGAGGCTTGAACTTCCCATAGGAGCATATAGAGGTGACCCGATGCTGGACAGCACTTTGGCGGTGTGCAGTGACTCTGTGGGTGGGACTTGGAGGGGACAAAGGACCAATGGACCCAGAACTGTGAGGAACCAGTAGCCAGGCTCTACTTTCTACAGATTAACAGTGAACACTGACACTCCCAGCTAACTAAGCTGCCATCATCTGCTATTTAGAGCAGGCCTACAAAATGGTGGAGGGGAGGGGATGCCAAGCGGCCCATGTGTGACTTACTGACCGACCGGCGGCAGAACCTAAAAACGCAAATGCGCATCATCGCAGAACAGAGAACTGACTCCAAGAAGTGCCCTATTCCTGCAACTGGCTTTCACAGATCTCATCTTTTCTATGCTGTTACTTTGCTTGTTCATTTGTCTCTGTTAGAAAGGACACACATTCATTTGATTTTTTTTCTTGGTTTCCTTTTTTTTTTAGATTCTCTTTCTTTGCTTTCTGTTTTAGGAAGTGCATTAACAGTAGTTAACTGTTCCTACTGCCTGTTGGCTCCTCCTGCACTGGAACAGACTGCAAGGCCAGTGGAGAAGAGATTGTCAATTATTTTGCAGGAAATATAAAACATGTCCAAACGCATACAAGCACCCAATGGCACAGAGATGTGACAAACTGCACAGACACACACACCAACATTAGATATTGACTTGTTTAAAAAGTACAGTGATATTTAATAATGAGATCAATATGAAGAAAAAATTCTAAGCAAGCAAAATTATGGTGCTTTGAAACGGTCCCTATTGGGGTCAGTAGACTGGACAGAGAGACGAGAGAAATTGAAATGCTAGTTTTAGGTTGTTCTGCAACCAAAACTTTTGTGCAATAGATGTTTTATGCACCTTTTTCAGACCCAGTGTACTTTTGGCATCCCTGAGCAATGGGCAAATCCCAAAATGACGGATGGCCTTTGCTGGAGACACGCTCACTGAAGGAGGAAATCGGTAGAAGAAAATATTTGATTTTGTTGTTTGCGGTCATTACTTCCCTCATTTATTGGAGTTCCTGTTTCACTATCAACTATGAGTAGTGTTTGTCTGACTCGTCACACATTCATGCTGGTCTGAATGTGTTTTGCCTCCCCCATGTGTCATGCATAGGAATCTTCCAAGAACAGGTCAGAAGATTAAACATCTTACCAGTTAGATATGAACCAAATTCATTATGGTGATATTTTATGTTCTAATTGTACTTCATTGTAGCTATGTTTTCACCTTGCATCGACCCTTTTGACTACTGATCTGTGTGTATGAGTCTACAGGTATTTTTGAAGTGCCATGATGATGCTCTCCATTTCATGTGTGAATCTTGCGCAGAAAAGTATCTCTGCCCTTTCCCAACCAAGCAGCCAGTCGATCCACGCTTCAAGATTACTTTTTGAAGATGACAAAAGATTTCTTTAAAATACAACAGTCTTGATCGTGCTCTGGTAATCAAGGGGAGATCTCTTTTATAGAATTCAACAGTCTTGATCTCCTCTGTTAATCATGGGGAGATCTCTTTAGAATGCATTCTTGATCTTCGGGTAATCAAGTGGATCTTGTGACATGAGATGGACTGAAAAGCAGTACATAGGAACGAGACTGAAAATTGGCACTTCGCTCAGAGGTTGTATCTAGTTCTGCCATCAAGACGTGAACGAACAGTTGTTACAGGTTGACAAAAATCACGTCGGCCTATTATAAGAAGAATCTGGCATTGAGGACATATGTAGAGTTTGATCTTTCTATTGATTGTATGTTGCCAATACATATATGACTGTGTGTGCCCCTTAACCCAGAAGGATCCGCTTACCTGCAGATACTAAAACACCCCAGATCCCATTATGCGTTATTAGACTGTGAGCATAGCGTCTAAACGCCAGGCCACCTCCAGACTTTGCTCTGAACTAAAGGTGAACTTCAGCCTCCTGATAACTTGTACATTTCCTTTGAACGACAGACTTCTTTGGGGAGGGGGGCACAAGAAGCCAAGCCACATAGAACATGTTGGTGGTTGAGAGAACAATAAGTGCTAGCCTTTTCTTTTTTTCATTGTGGACATGATTGGGTCTAATCCTAACTTTTTTTTTTACAATTTTTTTTGTGAGTCAATGAGAGACTTGGGAAGGGCTGGTCTGATATGACGATTCTGGAGTTTGATGTCTTAATGATATGTGGTGTTCCTGGTAGCTCCTGAAAGTTTTTATGTAAAGAAATAATAATAATCTGTAACCTCCTGAATCATTTGGCAGTTCTTCAATGTGATTAAACATGCACATCTTTTCAATGGTGTGGCTGTTACTATTGATAAGGTGTCTTGGTGTTTTTTTAATCAATTGTTATTGGAAAACAAATAATTAGATAAATTCTAGCTATGGTATGTTTTTCACTTGGTTTGTACAGCAGCACAATGGTTTGGTAGCAATTGTTAAACACATCAACAACCATGCAAAGAGATGATTGTTCCCTGAGCATTGTGGGTAAAGGTGAGAAACTTCCAGTGTTGTGGAGTGGTCGGAAAAAAATAAAAAATAATTGGTGCCTTTTATTTTTGCTGCCAGAGTCAAAGCAGATGGGCTGTTCTGTTCATATTCTATTACTAACTTTGACATCAGAGCCTGACCTGTACTGTTATATGCCCACTTCCATTTTGGAACCCTTTGAAACTGCCAGTGTGAAAAATGCCTTTTTGTGTTCACGCAGATCTCAAAGAGCTGTATAGGTGGAAGCAATATGATTGAAGCTCAGCTACCTATTGAGGGGCTGCATAGAGCAATAACCACACTGCTTACCAGTGGTGGAAAAAGTACTCTGTTGCCTTACTTAAATAAAAGTAAAGAAACCTTAATGGGAAAAAATACATAAATACTACTTGAGTAAAAGTATCTGGTTTAAAATGTACTTAAGTACAGTGGTGGAAAAAGTACTCCATTTTCATACTTGAGTAAAAATGCTATACATCAAATTCTTTGCATTAAGCAAACCAGATAGCACAATGTTCTTAACTTTTTTTTAAGGACAGCCATGCCAGGGGCAAACTCCAACACTCCACATTTACAAACACAGTATTTGTGTTCAGTGAGTCTACCAGATCAGAGGCAGTAGGGGTGGCAAAGCGTTATATTGATAGGTGCATAAATTGGACCATATTGCTGTTCTGCCTGAGCATTTGAAATGTAACAATTACTTTTGGGTGTCAGAGAAAAAGTGCAGGTTAGTGTTTTTCATCATGAATCTTGTTGTGGAGGCAGCTCTACAGAGTGGTCACTATCTGTCACAGCCACAAAGTCATAAAATCTGAAAACCTAACCTTATCCACACTGCTAACCCTAACCTTAAATTAAGACCAAAAAGCACATTTTTGTTTTCCTGAATATTTACAATATAGCCAATTTTTGACATTGCAACTGGCCTATCTAAGGGGACATTTCTCAGTTCTGCCTCCAGGACAATACTCATGACAAATGTCAACCTGATGGAAAATGTATGGTAGTAAAAAGTATATATTTTCTTTAGGAATATTGTGGAGTAAAAGTAAACAAAAATATAAATGGTAAAGCACACGACTTAAGTAGTACTTAAAAGTATGTTTACTTGGTTACTTTACACCACTGCTGCTTACACCTACTACTACTTAAGTAACCAGTCTTCTAGGACCTGTGAACACCACAAGTAGCCTGGCCTCAAATCTGTTTGTGCGATTGGCTGCAAACTCCAATGTTTGTCCATATGCTCTCGGAGCGTTCAGAGCGCACACTGGATGCTCTGGCGGAGGAGTAGGGTTGATTCGAGCTTTCTGACCTCAACGGCAGTCAAGCGCCCAAGCTAAACTTGCTAATGTTGGGTAGCTTGCTAGTTACTTTCAGACACAAATGAGAGAACACCGCACTCCGATCGTTTTACTCAGCCTAGCAGAGTTGGCTATACTGTTTATCTCGAGGGTTAATAAGTAAATGTGTTATTGGCAACAACCTCAGTTTTTGAGCCAATGTTTACTGTCATAAAACTTGGTGCTAGGTTCGTAATTTAAATTATTCTGTGCTCTGGCACTCAAACTAGAGTGGTATACTACGATTGAAGCTAGATCTAATCCGGCTTTTATAAAGCTAGCTAGCTTGGGTAACCGCTAGTGGGCGCTATGGATCTCCACTTCTTGAGGAAGACTAGTCAAAACGTGTTGCAGTTGTGCATCTTGATGTTCTCTGCTGACTGCTCCGACATCTATTCCTTTGTAAATATATTATGTTAATAGTTAACTAAACGTTTTTATTTTAACGTACCGGCTGCCTACTCCTCATCTTTCTTTGGATTACCTGCCATTTATAGGGGCCTCCCACTTCCTTCTTCTGACATGTATAGTTAAAACGTGTCTGTCTAGTGTTTACAATAATACTGCCAGAGCCAATAATACATGTTTGAAAAAAACGACATTATGCCTAACTGTTATTTGGATCACATGCATATAGCCTAGGCAGGCTACGGCTGGGGAACTCAAGGAACTGTGTTATGAATAAAAATATGAACGCAATCATTTCAAAGAGTTTACTGAGTTCAATTCATATAAGGAAATCAGTCAATTGGGAGAAATTCATTAGGCCCTCATATACTGTATGCATTACACATGACTACCTTAAAAAAGGTCGATCAGAAAACCAGTCAGTATCTGGAATGACCATTTGGCTCATTCAGCACGACACATAGTCTTTGCATAGAGTTGTTCAGGCTGTTGATTGTGGCCTTTTGGAACGTCCCACTCCTCTTCAATGGCTGTGCAAAGTTGCTGGATATTTGCGGGAACTGGAACATCCTGTTGTACACGTTGATCCAGAGCATTCCAAATATGCTCAATGGGTGACATGTCTGGAGAGTATGCAGGCCATGAAAAAAAAATTCCGCTTCCAGGAATTGTGTACAGATCCTTGCGACATGGGGCTGTGCATTATCATACTTTAATATCAGGTGATGGCAGCGGATGAATGGCACGACAATGGGCAATGGATCTCATCACGGTATCTCTGGGCATTCAAATAGCCATTGATAAAATGCAATTGTGTTTGTTGTCCATAGCTTATACCTGCCCATACCATAACCCCACCGCCACTAATGGTGCACTCTGTTCACAATGTTGACATCAGAAAACCGCTTGCCCATTTGATGCCAGACACTCTGTCTGCCATCTTCCCGGTAGAGTTGAAACCGGGATTCATCTGTGAAGAGCACACTTCTCCAGTGTGCCAGTGGCCATAAAAGGTGAGCATTTGTCCACTAAAATCTGTTACAACACCAAACTGCAGTCAAGTCAAGATCCTGGTAAGGACGATGAGCACGCAGATGAACTTCCCTGAGAGGGTTTCTGACAGTTTTCAGAAATTATTCTGTTGTGCAAACCCACAGTTTCATCAGCTGTCCGGGTGGCTGGTCTCAGACGATCCCGCAGGTGAAGAAGCCAGATGTAGAGGTCTTGGGCTGGAGTGGTAGCATGTGGTCTGCGGTTGTGAGGCCGGTTGGACGTACTGCCAAATTCACTAAAACATTGGAGGCGGCTTATGGTAGAGACATGAACATTCAATTATTTGGCAACAGCCCTGGTGGACATTCCTACAGTCAGCATGCCAAATGCACGCTCCATAAACATGAGATATCCATGTAATTTTGTTGTGTGACACAACTACAATTTTAGAGTGGCCTTTTATTGTCCCCAGCACAAGGGGCACCTGTGTAATGATCATGCTGTTTAATCAGCTTATTGATATGCCACACCTGTCAGGTGGATGGATATTCTTGAAAAGGAGAAATGCTCACTAAAATGGGTGGAAGCAAATTTGTGACAAACATTTTGAGAGAAGCTTTTTGTGGGTATGGAACATTTCTGGGATCTTGTATTTCAGCTCATGAAACCTGGGACCAACATTTTACACATTGCCTTTATATTTTTGTTCAGTGTAGAAAGAACGAGACTAGCTAAATTCTTTATAAACTGCTAGCATGTATTAGCTGCAACTGTCGGCACGTGAGCTAACAACTGTTTAGAGCAGGCTGGTACAGTGGCTCCCTTAGAACATAAGGTGAGTCAAGGAACATACAACAATAATTCACTAGGACTACATAGTGAACATAACAAATGCAACTATTTTATGGATTCTCGTGACAATTAAGTGAGTGGCGTCAGTTCAGCTAAACCTAGGGTATGGCAAAGTGGGATGGGTGTTATTTTATTTGGGGGTGGGGTGTTGAGGCTCATTTATTGCATTTCTACACCATTTCAAAACTCTAAAATGGTATTTGGAGAAGAGCAAAGACATCAAGCACTACTCAACCTCATAAATTGCGTAATTTACTTGTGGAACGGCACATACTGTATGGTGCAACAGGAAATAGATGCATAATACTCGATATCAAGTCATAAGGCTGCATTGGAGACCCGTCATTCAGGGCAGGTGGGGCAGAACCCCACCTGTTTTGAGCCCCATATAGCTAGCCCCACCTATTTTTTGTTGCCTGTTTTGCATATATTCATATATCTGTTTGCAAACAATGTAAAACAGAATATAAATAAAGTGTTAATAAAGCTGCATACAATCATGGTCACTCTTTGGCTTTCTTAAGGCAGCTCCAAAATGTAGACGTTTCAGTTTGGCTCAGTGCTTTCTGCAGTGGAGGGGCAAGTCAGCCGAATATACAGAGAGTAGGGGTTGGTAATCTACTCTAGTTGCGTCGTGATTAGCTCAGTGTACTGTCACTCATGGGGACACTATGTCACTGCAAAATCTACAGGGAGAGCTAGAAAGTTGAAGCCCTCTTGGGTGCTGCCATAGATTTACATTAGAAGTGCCCATCCAAGAAGGCTCAAGTTCATTGGTCATAGATAAAATGACGTTATATCTACCGGTAGCTTTGATTGGACTGATCATATCAACGTCATACTTTAAAAATCTTAGCTAGTAAACTATACAAGCAGCCATCATCATGAATCACGTCGACATTCTTACTGGCAAATCCTTGTCATTCACAAAAATATAAATGTAATACATCAAAATAAGGATCTTTAGAGATCAGTGTCCCACCCGCGGGACGGTTGAGCTAATGTGCGCTAATGCGATTAGCATGAGGTTGTAAGTAACAAGACCATTTGCCAGGACATAGACATATCTGATATTGGCAGAAAGCTTAAATTCTTGTTAATCTAACTGCACTGTCCAATTTACAGTAGCTATTACAGTGAAACAATGCCATGCTATTGTTTGAGGAGAGTGCAGAGTTATGAACTTAAAGTTATTAATAAACCACTTAGGCACATTTGGGCAGTCTTGATACAATATTTTGAACATAAACACAATGGTTCATTGGATCAGTCTAAAAATGTGCACATGCACTGCTGCCATCTAGTGGCCAATGTCTAAATTGTGCCTGAGTTGGAATAATATATTATGGCCTTTCTCTTGCGTTTCAAAGATGGTCCAAAAAAATACATAAAATATTTTTTTCTTTGTATTATCTTTTACCAGATCTAATGTGTTATTCTCCTACATTAATTTCACATTTCCACAAACTTCAAAATGTATCAAGAATATGCATATCCTTGCTACAGGTCCTGAGCTACAGGCAGTTAGAAATTTAATTTCATGCAAAAATGTAAAAAAGGTGTGGATCCTTAATTATGAGGTATTAAATAAATGTGGTTTCTACTGACAATTGTACTAACTATGGCATAAAGGAAAGAGGAGCGGATAAGAGGCAATCCGTAATTTCGATTCAGACATTTAAGCAAGTCAGCCATGTCAGCTATGTTTTTAAAAAGGCAGTAAATGAGGCTGAATTAACTGTTTCGTTGCCAATAAGTCTCCACTGATAGCCAGGTGTAGCAGTGGTAAGGATTCACTCCATGGTGCTGAAAAGAAAGGTCTGCTGTTGGGACATCTTTATGTAGGCCCTAACAGTTTGTGGGCACCGTTTACAGTGGTGGAAAAAGTACTGAATTGTCATACTTGAGTAAAAGTAAAGATACCTTTCCCAAGTCACCCAGTAAAAGTATTTGGTTTTAAATATACAGTGCCTTTGGAAAGTATTCATTTTTCCACATTTTGTTACGTTACAGCCTTATTCTAAAATGGAATAAATTGTTTTTATTCCTCAATCTACACACAATACCCCATAATGACAAAGCAAAAACAGGTTTTTGAAATGTTTGCTACATTTGAAATAAAATTTAAAAAATAAATTTACATAAGTATTCAGTACATTGTTGAATCACCTTTAGCAGCGATAACAGCCTCGAGTTTTCTAGGGTAGGACGCTACCTGCTTGACACACCTGTATTTGGGGAGTTTCTCCCATTCTCTGCAGATACTCTCAAGCTCTGTCAGGTTGGATGGGGAGCGTTGCTGCACAGCTATTTTCAGGTTTCTCCAAAGATTTTCGATCAGGTTCAAGTCCGGGCTCTGGCTGGGCCACTCAAAGACATTTAGAGACTTGTCCCAAAGCTGAGTGCTTAGGGTCATTGTCCTGTTGGTAGGTATACCTTAAATCAAATTGTATTTGTCACATGCGCCGAATACAACAGGTCACCTTACAGTGAAATACTTACTTACATGCCCTTAACCAACAATGTAGTTTTACGAAAAATACCTTAATTTATTTTTTAAAGTAACAAATAATTAAAGAGCAGTAGTGAAATAACAATAGCGAGGCTATATACAGGGGGTACCGGTACAGAGTCAATGTGCCGGGGCAGCGATTAGTTGAGGTGATATGTAGGTAGAGTTATTAAAGTGACTATGCATAGATAAGAGTAGCAGCAGCGTAAAAAAAGGGGGGAAATGCAAATAGCCTGGGTAGCCATTTGATTAGATGTTCAGGAGTATTATGGCTTGGGGGTAGAAGCTGTTTAGAAGCCTCTTGGACCTAGACTTGGCGCCCCGGTACCACTTGCCGTGCGGTAGCAGAAAGAACAGTCTATGACTAGGGTGGCTGGAGTCTTTGACCATTTTTAGGGCCTGACGCAACCTGGTATAGGGGTCCTGGATGGCAGGAAGCTTGGCCCCAGTGATGTACTGGGCCGTACACACTATCCACTGTAGTGCCTTGTGATGCGACCAGTCTGGATGCTCTCGATGGTGCAGCTGTAGAACCTTTTGAGGATCTGAGGACCTATGCCAAATCTTTTCAGCCTCCTGAGGGGGAATAGGCTTTGTTGTGCCCTCTTCACGGCTGTCTTGGACCATGTTAGTTTGTTGGTGATGTAGACATCAAGGAACTGTAAGCTCTCAACCTGCTTCACTATAGCCCTGTAGATGATAATAGGGGCGTGCTTGGTCCTCCTTTTCCTGTAGTCCACAATCATCTCCTGTGTCTTGATCATGTTGAATAAGAGGTTGTTGTCCTGGCACCACACGACCAGGTCTCTGACCTCCTCCCTATAAGCCGTCTTGTTGTTGTCGGTGATCAGGCCTATGACTGTTGTGTCATCGGAAAACTTAATGGTGTTGGAGTCATGTCTGGCCGTGCAGTCATGAATGAACAGGGAGAACAGGAGGGGACTGAGCACGCACCCTTGAGGGGACCCCGTGTTGAGGATCAGCGTGGAGGATGTGTTGTTACCTAACCTTACCACCTGGGGGCGGCCTGTCAGGAAGTTCAGGATCCAGTTGCAGAGGGAGGTGTTTAGTCCTAGGGTCCTAAGCTTAGTGATGAGCTTGGTGGTGGCAGAATCATGCTGTGGGGATGTACCTTCACCCAAGTCTGAGGTCATGAGCACTCTGGAGCAGGTTTTCATCAAGTATTTCTCTGTACTATGCCCCATTCATCTTTTCCTTGATCCTGACTTGTCTCTCAGTCCCTGCCGCTGAAAAACATCCCCACAGCATGATGCTGCCACCACCATGCTTCACTGTAGGGATGGTGCCAGGTTTCCTCCAGACATGACGTTTGGCATTCAGGCCAAAGAGTTCAATATTGTTTTCATCAGACGAGAGAATCTTGTGTCTCTTGTCGTGTTGTGTGTTTTGTCCTATATTTTGAATCCCAGCCCCCATCCCCGCAGGAGACATTTTGGTAGGCTGTCATTGTAAATAAGAAGTTGTTCTTAACTGATTTGTCCAGTTAACAATTCAATTTTAAAAATTACAAAAACATAATGTTCTCAATATAATGAGTGGTTATCCTGAGTTGAGTCGAACTAAGAGTTTACTAAAGTTACCTCGCTAACTCCTCAAACCTGCTTTGTAGGCTCTGACTGCTATGAAATCGGCAACCGGGGTAGATTGCCAGCGTGATTTTACTAACGCACGTGAAGAGTTCCGAAGCGTAAGTATGACATCAATTACAACTGGTTTGTGAACGCGCACGCTTTAGCGTACGTGCACGTTCGACGTTTTTGTTGCTGTTGAATTGTACTGCAGTTGCGCGCGGCACAATATTGTTACCGTTGGTGACGCTATTTGTAAAGAAAGAAGGAAGGATGGAGAACATATAAAAAGAGAGATGGAGGAGAGCCTTACATTTAGCCTCCACTTAAGCAAATGTTATTCGGTTAAAAGCTAACCTACGCGCGTAGCTATAGTTGTAGTTTTGGGACCCGGAGGGTAGACTAACGTTAGCTAGTCAACATCACCCTATGTGCTCTTCCTTCCCCGCCGCATGCTGCTACAGTCAGAGCCAGACAACAAAATAGCTAATCGCCATTATATGACCCAGTACCTAGCGTCAGTATTGCCCTCCATGTGGGTGAGAGGCTTGTGTGTGTCAGATTATGGCGAGAAAAACAGTTAACAGGAAAAGGAAGGCAGGGGAGTCCAAGGACCAACAACAGGTAGGCAAAAACGGTGGCGATTCAGGCAAACCTTGGTTAGCCTGACAAGCTAGCGAATGTTACCATTTTGCGTTGAATGTTTGACTCTATGACGTTAGCATGTTGGAAGTTAGCTGCGTGGCATTATCTATCAATCTTGCTAAAAGGCACAATTTGTTTTTGAAAATGTAATAAAATAGCTGTACCTTCATAGACGGCTAGGTATCTACCGGAACTTGCTAAATTACCTTGTTAGCCAATAATGTAACAGCTAGCTAGCACACTGGCGAGTTAGCTAACGTAAATTCGCGTTCTCATTCACGATTTCCTTTGACTGTCCCTCCTTTGTTTTTTATTTTTTATTTTATTACATTGACAGTTTCCCTAACTTGTTTTTAACAATACATTTAGACTTGTGACGTGTTGGTTAGGCCCAACGTTAGGCCTACCAGTGCCACATTAGGCAATTATGCATTGGATTGACTATTTATTGGGTTGTAGGGGACGTCGAAAAAATGATTTCATGTCATTCAATATAGATATACCAGAGTAAATCTGAGACTAGTGTAAGATAATTGTAATTATTGTAGTTAGTTAACGTATATCCTATTCGACTGGACTAGGTTGTTAGGTGTTATTATTAGGTAGGTAGTGTTAAAGGGCAATTCCAGCACTTTTAAACGTCATTTTCATAATCTCCAACACACTAAAAAATGCTTCTCTGTGACATCACAGGGTAGAATTCAAAGTAGTAAAAACAGTGATTTTCTACACCTGCAACAAGTTTCTAGCCCTTGATCATGACTTGGTTACATTACATTACACAAGTGATTGGAGGAAGGCATCTTTTTGTAGGGGATGGGTTTTGTTAAAGCTGCACTATGCAAAAAAATATCCTGGTTGCTAAAATTCTCATTTCAGTTTGTGACAAAACAAGCATGTATAGTGTAGGGAATCACTGTACCATCTTTTCCATATCCAAAAATATTGTATTTTGAGCTGCTTTGAAGCAAGTGAACAAGATGCAAAAACTGGAAGCATAGAAATAGCGCCCATAGTACAGATTTACCACTTCTTAGACTTGCTTTCCATGTGTGACAGATCTATAACTAATTTCTAAGTTAATTTGGTCAGGTCGCCTGAACATGTACATATTGCAGCTTTAAGGGCCGCTGTGCTCTGGCTGAACATTAACGCGCATTGCTTATGGTGCGGTTTTCAAAGCACTTATCTTTCAGAGCGGCAAGAAATTATTGTCAAAAAACAAAAGGTTAAATTGATGTATACCTTTTATCGGGTTATGGCAAGAGCAGCTCAAATAAGCAGAGAAAATGGCAGGCCATTACATTAAGGTCAGTCAATGAGGAACATTTCAAGAACTTTGAAAGTTTCTTAAAGTGCAGTCGCAAAAAACATCAAGGGCTATTTAACTTGTAATTGTGAAACATTTTTGCAAATTTATTTAAAAAAATACTATAAACCATTTTTCCCCGCTCTGTCATTATTGGAACGCCGACTGCAAGCCAGGCCTAATCGCCTAACATCAGTATCCAACCTCACTAACGCTCGTGACTGATTGGAAGCAAGTCCCTGCAGCAATGTTCTAACATTTAATGGAAAACCTTCCACCAACTCCATATTAATGCCCATGATTTTGGACTGTGATGTTCAATGAGCAGGTGTCCACATACTTTTGGTCATGTAGTGTATATTAAAGCAGACAACAACAACAAAAGTTACATTTTATTTGGGACTTACTCAGTGGCTTTAAAGGGCGAATTTGCTCTGTAAGCCAAAACAGCCAAATACTCAATCTAAATGTGAATCGATTCTTAATTGCGGTACGGTTCTAGAAACATAAATCCCTCTACTTTAATATGACAAAATAATTTCACAGATGCAAAAATACACACTTACGGTGCACTGTTTTAACAGTTTTTTTTCTTCAATTACAACATTTGTGGCCTCTGTCTTCCATAACAGGGTTGGATGCGCCCTGTGTTAAGAAGCAGTCCGGCTTGGTTGGGTTGTGTATCGGAGGACGCATTACTTTCAACCTTGGTCTCTCCCGAGCCCGTACGGGAGTTGTAGTGATGAAACAAGATAGTAGCTACTAACAATTGGATACCACGAAATTGGGGAGAAAAGGGGGTAAAAAAAAAAAAAGTTGTTATTGTGGAGGCGTTTCGAGTATGATTGTATGCAGACTTTCTATGCAAACCTAACTTTCATCAAGGACTTAAGAAACCAATTATATCACCTTTCTCTCTTTGTCAGTAATCATTAGTCAGCATCACTGTGTAACATGATCATGATAATGGTCATGATCATACCCTTCCTACTGCCACCGAAGTGTTAACAGGCAATTGTTTTTATCTGTGTGTGATCTATTTCACGTTCTCATATGAACTGCAATCGTGTGTGCTGCTAACTGGAGCATTGCATGGAATAATAAAGTTCTTATTTTCAAAACATAATTAAGGTCTTAAAAATCCATACATGTTCACTGGTCATGCTGAGTTTGTGTACTTCCTTGAGTAAGTTACCCCCAGTGACAATATTGGTCTGTATCGGTGTAGTCTGCCCTGCCAGTGCTTGTGAACTGCAGCTGTCAAGTCTGAGGTGATTTACAATCTGACAAAAATGTCTATGAAAGTGCAAAACCTGTTATTTTTTTTTATTTTATTTTTTACCATTTCACATCATGAAAATGAAGTTTAAACCTTCATACAGTAGGAAAGACATCAACGTATTGACATATGTAAATATACAGTAGAGATTAGAGGTCGGCCGATTTTTCAACGCTGATACCGATTTATTGGAGGACCAAAAAGCCGAAACCGATTAATCGGCCGAATATTTTTGGGGGGTGTGTTTTTTTGTAATAATAATGACAATTACAATAATACTTAATTAACACTTATTTTAACTTAATATAAAACATCAATAAAATCAATAGCCTCAAATAAATAATGGAACATGTTCAATTTGGTTTAACAAAAACAGAGTGTTTGGAGAAGAAAGTAATATGTGCCCTGTAAAAATATGTGCCATGTAAAAAAGCTAACGTTTAAGTTCCTTGCTCAGAACATGAGAACATATGAAAGTTGGTGGTTCTTTTTAACATGAGACTTCAATATTCCAAGGTAAGAGGTTTTAGGTTGTAGTTAATATAGTATTTATAGGACTTTCTCTCTATACCATTTGTATTTCATATACCTTTGACTATTGGATGTTCTTATAGGCACTATAGTATTGCCAGTGTAACAGTATAGCTTCTGTCCCCCTCCTCGCCCCTACCTGGGCTCGAACCAGGAACACATCGACAGCCACATTCGAAGCATCGTTACCCATTGAAAATCTAAAAGCGAGTGACGTTTGATACAGTATTAGCGCACACCCAGCTAACTAGCTAGCCATTTCACATTGGTTACACCAGCCATTAGGCTGATAGGCTTGACGTCATAAACAGCGCTGTGCTTGTGAAGAGCTGCTGGCAAAACGCACGAAAGTGCTGTTTGAATGAATGATTACGGGCCTGCTGCTGCTCAGTCAGACTGCTCTATCAAATCAGACTTAATCATAACATAATACCACACAGAAATAAGAGCCTTTGGTCATTAATATGATCGAATCCGGAAACTATCATTTCGAAAACAAAACTTTTATTTCTTTGAAATACAGAACCGTTCGGTATTTTATCTAACGGGTGGCATCCCTACGTCTAAATATTCTTGTTACATTGCACAACCTTCAATGTATGTCATAATTACGTAAAATTCTGGCAAATTAGTTCGCAATGAGCCAGGCAGCCCAAACGGTTGCATATACCCTGACTCTGCGTGCAATGAACGCAAGAGAAATGACACAATTTTACTTGGTTAATATTGCCTGCTAAACTGGATTAGTAGTTATAACTAGTGATTATGATTGATTGTTTTTTATAAGATAAGTTTAATGCTAGCTAGCAATTTACCTGGGCTTCTACTGCATTTGCGTAACAGGCAGGCTACTCGTGGAGTGCAATGGTTAGAGCGTTGGACTAGTTATCTGTGCGGTTGCAACCCCTGGGCTGACAATGTAAAAATCTGTCGTTCTGCCCCTGAACAAGGCAGTTAACCCACAGTTCCTAGTCAGTCATTGAAAATAAGAAAGTGTTCTTAACTGGCTTGCCTAGTTAAATAAAAGGTATACAAATATTTAAATAAATAACTAATCTGAAATCGGCGCCCAAAAATACCGATTTTCGATTGTTATGAAAACTTGAAATCGGCCCTAATTAATCGTCCATTCCGATTAATCGGTCGACCTCTAGTAGAGGTGATTAGGGATGAGTGAGGAATGAGTCCAGCTAGCTCAAATAAACAAGGGAATGAAATGGGTGTATCAATCCCTGAGTCTATTGTTAGTCTAGAGGTACACACTGAGTCTACAAAACATTAACACCAGCTATTTCCATGACACACTGACCAGGTGACAGCCTTGATCCCTTATTGATGTAACTTGTTAAATGGACTTCAAATCAGTGTAGATGAACGAAGGGGAGAAAGGTTAAAGAAGGATTTTTAAGCCTTGAGACAATTGAGACATGGATTGTGGTATACTCTGTGTATATACAGTACAGGTAGTTTGTGGGACTGGTAACAAAGAAAACGGACTCTCATGCTGTTGAAATGCAGTTCTTGAGGAGAAACCAACCACACAGGATTTGTGTAAAAAAAAAAAAAATTAAGTTAAATATAAGAACTCATTCTTATTTACAATGACGGCCTACCAGGGAACAGTGGGTTAACTGCCTTGTTCAGGGCCAGGATGATAGATTTTTACATTGTCAGCTCGGGGATTCGATCCAGCAACCTTTCGGTTACTGGCTTAACACTCTAACCACTAGGCTACCTGCCACCCCTAAATACATCTTGCCAGCCAAGGAAGACTAGGTTTGGGTGGCTGCAGGTCAAGTTGTCCACACCCTGGGTTCTTTTGTGGACAACGGGGAGGAGGTACCATTTCATAGAGCCTGTGCTGGCAGATTAAAGGGTGAGAGAGAATACAAAGCCATGAGCTTATAAAACATTTTGGAATTGAGTTTGAGTTCTTGTTTGTTTATTCTGTTACTCAAGTGATTGATAACAATTTAATATTTGAAATTAAACATCTGTCATTCATGATCTGGAATGAAATTCCTAAAACGTTGTAAATTTGAAATGGAGTGCAGTGTCATTTGCTGTGTGTGTTTTGGGACCCTGTCACATCCATAACATTTTCCTCTAGCTTTTGAGGCACTTTTTTTCGTTGCAATTTACCGGACATGCATATACATTGGGTGCATAAAGCATTAGGGCGTCCACTCACGGTGCTCAAAATCACATTTAGATTATTGTAATTCATTTTAACAGAGTAGAAATTAGCCTTAAAAGTTGTAATAATAAAGTAGAATGATCTATACCAACATGACAGGTTTTATTGAAAAGTTGTGCCTTCATCCCTGCTATAAATCATAAATTAAAAATAAGAGATTCATTTTTTAAAGAAACATTTAACCCAGAAGAGCAAGTCGCCTACACAGTAACTTCAAAATATATTTGTGAACTCCTGTCTTACAGGCTATTTGTATGAACATTTTTAATTAATAAAACACAGCTGTTTTCAAATACAACCTAGGCTTCTAACTTTAATTTAGCCTAGACATGAACATTTTAATTAGGCCTAAAAATAACAAAACATGCCTGTTTACGAACACCAGGGCAGGCCTCCCCACACCCATTCCCGCTGCGATTCAGCACCACAGCAGTGGAAAGAGGCCAATTTAGGCGACCACAAAATAAAGAACTGGTAAAACTGATGTAAAATTATGTAAATAAGCAAAATTAATTAAGGCTGGTTCATTAAATGAGAGATTATTTTACAATGCTCCTGTGAAACGAGGCCCTCGCCATGCATTTATGAAAGCACTTGTTTCCAAAGCTCAGATGATATCACACTCTTTTAAAAAAAAATATATATATATATTTTTTTTAACAGTTCTACTGGATGATTATAGTTAATGTTGTTTATTGGATACATGACACCCATGCGGCATATGTGGATATTGCCTAGGGCGGCAGCAGAACTGCTAGGACTGAGCCCGACAAACACAATTTGCCTCTAATTTACTAGCGTTTGTGGCAGACCTTTGCCTTCTCAAAGTTGCTGCTACTGTTGGGAAGTCAAAACTATCCAACTCCTTGGAGCTGCCTGCGATGCGTATCAGTCTCATTACTTTACTCTGTTTTGGAGAAAGAATCCCCTCTCAGCGGGCACACTGGAAATGGGGAAAATCCAAACAAGCATCGCCAATTTTTCCCTTACAAGGACCTCAAGTATTTTGCGTTAGTAAAAATAGAAACACACACCATACACACCATTTATTTTAATGGCTTTTTAAAAACAATCTTGGTTTGTGTGTGTGTACGGATCCTGCCTTTTTATAAAGTGTCTCTGAATGTGTGTGTGCGCTTAGATCCTGACCTAGTTGGCTCCTTGTATCTGGGTCAGTGGGCTGGGAGTGATGACCATAGCCTTAAGGGGATGAGTGTACTGTGCATGGAAGGGACAGAGTGCAGCGGGAGGGAGGGGGTCATGGTTGTAAGGAGGGATTAAGACTGGGCAGAGGGATAGGTTTTTTTAAACGCGAGAAGGCACAGAGGGTAAATGTACCGCATTAAGTAGTTTTTTTTTTTTTATACATTAAAAATGAACCTAACCTAGGCTGGAGCCTAATTTCTTCCTCTTCCCTGATCGTCTTCTGACAGCTGAGCTAGGGCCTATTGGTGTGTTCAAGACAGCTGTGAACTCTGAAGAAAACGAGCTCAGACTGGGAAAAATCGTGAAGTCAGTGACCTTCAGGTCTGAGAAGTCGGAGCTCTAGGATCATGCCGAGTTTCCAATTTGAAATTCCTAGTTGGATGACCATTCGAAAATATTTTTCCCAGTCGGAGCTTGTTTATTTCAGACTTCCCAGTAGGGGTGTGAACGTCATTTTTTTTTAAAACAATCGGGATCCTTAATCTGTATGCAAATTGTTAAAAAAAAAAAAAAAAAACAGATTCAGAAAGTAATAGTGGGTCAATTTCCACAACTTCTCCACTGTTTTGGTACCCTGGGTACCACACTGAACAGCTTGAATTGAACTCATGCACATGCGCAAATAAGTGTTGCATCTCGCTCATCTCAATATCCTAACCTATTCATTGATGAAAGGCTCTGCTTTACTGAAGTTTCTAGACCCCACAAGCCAAGACATTGATTCCTGTTTTTGATTGCCAGTAGATAGGCCTAATTCACAGTTTTGACTGTCTGCCTGGTGGCCGACCTGCCTTTACTGTGCCCCTCTCTGTCTCTTGCTCGCTATGGAAGATGTTTGTATTCTCTGAAGTAATGCAACTAATCAGTCTCCTCTGTTTTCACAAAATCGTCATCTTAAGGCGTCTGCATGCTTGCCACCCGAAACAGTTCTCTAGAGTTCGCACTGATTTTAATCCCCAACTAACCCATTTGGTGGAAACATACCACTGGTCGGAAAAAATGTGGATAAAAATCTGTCGCCAATTGGATGGAAATCTAGCTACTGTACTTGATTTACATGGTGTTCATCTCATTTAAGCCTTGTTAACCTTTATCTTTTTCTCTCCTCTGTCAGGTGGGCTGGTGCCAGTCTGCATACAAGCGGGCACGCGTGTCTTCCTCGTCCCGGCATGCCCAGCAGTGGTGGCGTAGTCTGCGCTCGGTGGTGTACGCACTCCAGGGCCGTGAGATCCGGCCTCAGCAGCAGCATGAGTGGCGTCTCCAGCGTAGCTTGCGGGGCTTTGCTGCCGGCCGCCTCCCGGGCATCCTGAAGGAGCGGGAGTTCTCCCTGGGCCGCCTCAACAAGGTATTCGCCTCGCAGTGGCTCAATCACCGCCAGGTGGTGTGTGGAACCAAGTGCAATACGGTGAGAGACTGCCCTCTCTTACTTTACTCTTTTTTTTCTTCTTTCAAAAAGGAATAACTTTAAAAACATTTCCTGTTAACTGGAGTACCTTGAACTGACCTATTATGAATAAAAAGGACATGATTCCAGACCTTGTGTTATTTCTCTAATGAAAGGTTTCTTTCCTCCTATCCACAGCTATTTGTGGCAGATGTTCTGACAGGGAAGATTACACGCATCCCCATGCTGAAGGACCGGCAGGGCCAAGGAGGTGGCTCCGGGGGTGTTGGGGGGACAATAGGGGCCCCCTTCCTCGGAAGTGGCTCAGTGTCCGGGCTGGATCAGCAAGGCTGTGGGATCCACGCCATCGAGCTTAACCCCTCAGGCACTCTACTGGCCACGGGCGGAGACAACCCCAACAGCCTGGCTGTCTACCGTCTGCCCACCCTGGACCCCGTCTGCGTGGGAGATGTGAGTGGTGGCTGAGACAGCCTAAAAGAAAGTCTGATCATACAGGGTCTGACATCAACAATGGCCCGCTGGCCCGGGGCCATTAAAAACATGTTTGGGCAGTCCATTTTGTCAGTCACTGGCCCGATTGTGCCATTAATTTCTTAGCACGTTTTGGCGTTCCAGTTCGACGTTTACCTGCTCTGTCGCAGTCTGCCAATGAAAACCATTGAAGACTAAATACGGACAACTCTTGTATTTGAGCAATATGAATGGCTGTTTATTCAACCACACTCCTCGCGAGTCACCTTCTTGAGCATTACATGAGTTGATGCATTCACAAGGCATACGCAAGCTGTCGAGAGTAAAAAATTAATAAAACGCGCTCATCAATCCACTCGCTGAGCTTATTTATTTTAGGGAAAGTGATTTACAAAAATAAAATAATTGATGCTGTTGATAGTCTGCAAAAATAAGCTAAAATGAGACTATTGCATTGATTCTTCTGCCATTGTAATCCTTGGCTGGGCCAACGTCCAAACAACGTTAAAAAAATAAATATATATATATATATAATTTTCTGGATGGACAAACGCTTTCAGTGTAAACTTAAACGACTAAAACCAGATATAAAGTATGCCGAAAAGATAATGGACCTACGTTTTTAAATAATATAATCTTTGAAAACTAGCAATCACCAAAATAAATGTTAGACATTCAGGGAGAATTTAAAATTTTAAAAATAATCAATTTAGCTGTATTTTATGTATGAGCAAAAGAACACCATGGCAAAATGCATAGAATTGCCAGGAACTATTTTAAAAACGGCAACATTTTCTCTCAGCTCCAAGGCAAATTTATGTAGAATTGCAGGAAATTGGCTTAACATGCTACAATTTCTCTACACTGCCAAGATGGGGCCCTCTAAAATGTTCTCACATTCTGCTGGTCCAACTGTGCTCATTGCCACACCCACCACCTAACCCATTTTTGATCCAGAAAAAAATATGTACTTTAGCCAGATATCGCTTTTGAAAAGCCCTTGTCTTAAAAGGGGAAACGTCCTATTTTAAAATGACATACTTTAGAGACGAATGTTAATCCAATTAATACAACAATTATTTAAGAATAGAGTAATGTCTTACATTGCTAAATTATATTACACCGCTTTTTAATATACCATAATAACTAAATGTAGCCTATTACTAGCTGAATTAAACAAGCATGTCAACAAATGTATTTATAAACCATCCAATGTCTTGGCCAGTAGAATTCTGTTCGTGCTATTAGATTTTTGGACAACTAGCCTGGCGGACCAGTGAGGGAAAAAAAGTAAATGTTGGACCCTGTCATACAATTCCTGGAATACAATGAAAACATTTTTTTTTTTTTTTCATGGGAGGGTTCTCTATTTTTCAGGATGGCCATAATGACTGGATCTTCTCCATTGCATGGATCAGCGACAGCATGGCGGTGTCTGGTAAGTGTTAAAGGTCCAATGCATCCGTTTTTATCTCAATATCAAATACTTTCTGTGTAATTAATTACCTTACTGTGATTGTTATCAATGAAAACGGTCAAAAGTAATAAACAAATGGCTTCTTAGCAAAGGATAATTTCTCAAGCAAGAATTTTGCTGCGATTGTCTGGGGGTGGTCTGAGTGGGGAGGGGAAAACTGAAAATTAGCTGTTGTTGCCAGAGCGCTTTGGAATTCTCTTTCTTATTGGTCTAACTTGTTTACTGCATGGTGATGTCACCATGGAAGGCCTAAACTCCATTCCACCAAAACAGGCTGAAATTTCAGGTGGTCTTTTCGAACAGCTCTTAAATTAAAAGGGCATTATCATAATTTTCACAATTTCACATTATTATTCCAATCTCCGTGTGGAAATGTATATGAAACACAGTAAAAATGACAGTACAAACACAGTAAAAATGTTGACTACACTAGGCCTTTAAATGGCACAGATTGCACTTACTGAAGTCCTACATCTTACGCGAATGCTATTTAGAGAACTCCCATATGAGTGAAATGCCTTTTACACTTGCCTCAAGGAAAACAGCAGAGTACTGCATGAAAGCCCCTGTTGATCTAAAAGACTGGCCACAGAGCAAGATCACAATGTGAGTAAAACCTTTAAACATGCTAAAACTCGTAAGGCCTCCGGGCCAGACGGAATACCAGGGGACAATCTCAGAACATGCGCACACAAATGAAATAAATAAAATTGGATTCTTGGGCAAGAAATGTAGTAACAAGGGAATGGATAAACCAATAGTTTACAGGCAATTACACAGGAAAAATGTCAGTATAGAGACAAAGTGGAATCACAATTCAACGGCTCAGACACGAGATGTATGTGGCAGGGACTCCACATAATCACGGATTACAAAGGGAAAACCAGTCACGTAGCAGACACCGACTTCTTGTTCCCGGACAAGCTAAACACATTTGCCCTCTTTGAGGATAACACAGTGCAGGAGACACGGGCCGCTCCTGAGGACTGAGCTCTCGTTCTCCGTGGCCTGCATAAGACATTTAAGTGTGTTAACCTTCGCAAGGCTGCCGTCCCAGACGGCATCACTAGCTGCATCCTCGGAGCATGTGCAGACCAGCTGGCTGGAGTATTTAAGGCGATATTCAATCTCTACCTATCCCAGCCTGATGTCCCCACTTGCTTCAAGATGTCCACCGTTGTTCCTCTACCCAAGAAAGCGAAGTCATTTAGTTCAGTTACCTATCGCCTCATTAGCACTCACTTCCTTCATCATGAAGTGCTTTGAGAGGGTAGTTGAGGATCATATTACCTCCACCTTACCCGACACCCTAGGCCCACTGCAGTTTGCGTACCTCCCCAATAGGTCCACTGATGATGCAATCACACTGCAATCCCATCTGGACAAGAGGATTGCCTATGTAAGATTGCGGTTCATTTAATACAGCTCAGCCTTCAACTCCATAGTACCCTCCAAGCTTATCATTGGGTCCCTGGGTCTGAACCCCAACTCTGCAACTGGGTCCTGGACTTCCTCACGGGCAGCCCCCAGGTGGTGAAGGTGGGCAATAACACCTGCACGATGCTGATCCTCAACACAAGGGGCTCAAAAAAGGTGTGCTCAGCCCTCTCCTGTTTTCCCTGTTCACCCATGACTGCGTAGCCACGCACGCCTCCAACTCAATCGACAAGTTTGCAGACGACACAACCGTGGTAGGTCTGATTACCAACAACGACTAGACAGCCTACAGGGAGGAGGTGAGGACCCTAGTGGAGTGGTGCCAGGAAAATAACCTCTCCCTCAACAAAATGAAAGAGCTGATCGTGGACTTCGGGAGACAGCAGAGGGTGCACACCCCATCCAAATCGACAGGGCCGCAGTGGAGAAGGTGAAAAGTTCCTTGGCATACACATCACTGACAATCTGTAATGGTCCACCTACACCGGCAGTGTGGTGAGGAAGGCTGAAGAAATTTGTCTTGGCCCCTAAAACCCACACATTTTACAGATTCACCACAGAGTATCCTATCGGACTGTGTCACCACCTGGTACGGCAACTGCACCGTCTACAACCGCAGGACTCTCCAGGGGGTGGTACGGTCTGCCTACTCATCACTGGTGGCAAACTGCCTGCCCTCCACGACATCTACTGGACCTGGTGTACCAGGAAGGCCAAGAAGATCATCAAGGACCTCAGCCACCCAAGCCACAGCCTGTTCACCCTGCTACCATCCAGAAGGCGAGGTCAGTACAGGTATAGCAAAGCTGGGACCGAGAGACTGAAAAACGGCTTCTATCTCAAGACCATCAGACTACTAAATAGATAAAACATGGGACCAACACTTTACATGTTGCGTTTATATTTTTGTTCCGTATTTGTGAGTGCTGTTTATAGACTAAAGCTCAGCGTTCAACACCATAGTCCCCTCCAACATCATCACCAAGCTCCGGACCCTGGGATTAAACACCTCCCTCTGCAACTGGATCCTGGACTACCTGACGGGCCAGCCCCAGTTGGTAAGGGTAGGAGGTGGGTGCTTAGTCCCCTCCTGTACTCCCTGTTCACCCACGATTGTGTGGCCACGCACAACTCCAACACCATCAACTTTGCTGACCAGGCCTGATCACCGATCATGAAACAGTCTACAGGGAGGTAGTCAGACTTGGAAGTGTGGTGCCAGGACAACATCAGTAAGACCCTGCAGCTGATTGCGGACAACAAGAGAAATGCAGGGCTGTAGTGGAGCGGGTCGAGAGCTTCATGTTCTTTGGCGTCCACATCACTAAGGACTTAACATGATACACACCCACCCACACGGTTGTGAAGTGTGCACGACAATGCCTCTTCCCCCACGAGGAGGCTGAAAAGATTAGGCATGGGTCCTCGGACCCCCAAAGTTCTACAGCTGCACCATCAACAGCATCTGACTGGCTGCATCACCGCTTGGTATGGCAAATGCACCGCCCTCAACCTCAAAGCAAATCACTGGGCCGAGTTCATTGCCATCCAGGACTTCGATATTAGGCTGTGTCAAGAGGAAGGCCTGGAAAATTGCCAAGAACTTCAGCCACCCAAGACGGACTGTTCACTCTGCTACTGTCTGGCAAACAGTACCGGAGCATCTGCTCTCAGGCCAACAGGCTCGGAGACAGCTTCTATCCCGAAGCCAAAAGACTGCTAAATAGTTCAATGGACTATTTGCATTGACCCTATATTGCAGTGAGTCTACACTCACAAAACTATACACTACATGACCAAAAGTATGTGGACACCTGATTGTCAAACATCTCATTCAAAAATAATGGGCATTAATATGGAGTTGGTCCTCCCCCACCCCTCTTTGCTGCTATAACAGCCTCCACTCCTCTGGGAAGGCTTTCCACTAGATGTCGGGACATTGCTGCGGGGACTTGCTTCCATTCAGCTACAGCCTGGCTCCCAGTCAGCGTTCCAATTCATCCCAAAGGTGTTTGATGGGGTTGAGGTCAGGGCTCTGTGCAGGCCAGTCAAGTTCTTCCACACTGATCTTGACAAACCATTTCTGTATGGACCAGTTTGGGCCTTCTCTAAACTGTTGCCACAAAGTTGGAAGCACAGAATCATCGTTAATGTCATTGTATGCTGTAGCGTTAAGATGTCCCTTCACTGGAACTCAGGGGCCTAGCACAAACCATTAAAAGCAGCCGCAGACCATAATGCCTCCTCCATCAAACTTTACAATTGTCACTATGCATTCGGCAGGTAGCGTTCTCCTGGCATCCGCTAAACCCAGATTCGTCTGTCGGACGGCCAGATGGTGAAGCGTGATGCACCACTCCAGCCAACGCTTGGCATTGCGCATGGTGATCTTAGGCTTGTGTGCAAGTGTGCAGCCATTGAAGCCCATTTCATGAAGCTCCCGACTAACAGTTCTTGTGCTGACGTTGCTTCCAGAGGCAGTTTGGAACTTAGTACTGAATGTTGCACTTGGCGGACCCGTCCTGTGAGCTTGTGTGGCCTCTCACTTCGCTGCTGAGCCGTTGTTGCTCCTAGAGGTTTCCACTTCACAATAACAGCACATACAGTTGACCGGGGTAGCTCTAGCAGGGTAGACATTTGGCAAACTGACTTGTTGGAGAGGTGAAATTCTATGACTGTGTAACGTTGAACGTCTCTGAGCTCTTCAGTAAGGACTTTCTACTGCCAATGTTTGTCCATGGAGATTGCATGGCTGTGTGCTTCATTTTATAGACCTGTCAGCGATGGGTGTGGCTGATAAATCCACTAGTTTGAAGGGGTGTCCACATACTATTGTGTGTATATAGTGTATACTCACACACTACACTGACACTCACACAAAATCCACACACATTCACATAGACTACATATGTGCAAACACACACAAAACACACACACACACACATCATATGCTGCTGCTTACACTTATATATTCTGGTGCCTAGTCACTTAACCATCCCTTTTATGTACATACAGTTGAAGTCTGAAGTTTACGTACAGTTTACGTACACTTAGGTTGGAGTCATTAAAATCAGTTTTTCAAACACTCTACAAATTTCTTGTCAACAAACTATAGTTTTGGAAAGTTGGTTAGGATATCTACTTTGTGCATGACACAAGTAATTTTTCCAACAATTGTTTACAGACAGATTATTTCACTTATAATTCACTATATCACAATTCCAGTGGGTCAGAAGTTTACATACACTATGTTGACTGTGCCTTTAAACCGCTTGGAACATTCCAGAAAAGGTCGTCATGGCTTTAGAAGCTTCTGATAGGCTAATTGACATCATTTGAGTCAATTGGAGGTGTACCTGTGGATGTATTTCAAGGCCTACCTTCAAACTCAGTGGCTCTTTGCTTGACATCATGGGAAATCACAGGAAATCAGCCAAGACCTCAGGAAAAAAATGGTATACCTTGACAAGTCTGGTTCATCCTTGGGAGCAAGTTCCAAATGCCTGAAGATACCACGTTCATCTGTACAAACAATAGTACACAAGTATTAACACCATGGGACCATGCAGCCGTCATACCGCTCAGGATGGAGACAGGTTCTGTTTCCTAGAGATGAACGTACTATGGTGTGAAAATCAATCCCAGAACAACAGCAAAGGACCTTGTGAAGATGATGGAGGAAACCGGTACAAAAGTCTATATCCACAGTAAAACGAGTCCTATATCAACATAACCTGAAAGGCCGCTCAGCAAGGAAGAAGCCACTGCTCCAAAACAGTCATAAAAAAGCCAGACTACGGTTTGCAACTGCACATGGGGACAATGATCTTACTTTTTGGAGAAATGTCCTCTAGTTTGATAAAACAAAAATAGAACTGTTTGGCCATAATGACCATCATTATGTTTGGGGGGGAAAAGGGGGATACTTGCAAGCCGAAGAACACCACCCCAACCGTGAAGCACGGGGGTGGCAGCATCATGTTGTGGGGGTGCTTTGCTGCAGGAGGGACTGGTGCACTTCACAAAATAGATGACATCAGGAGGAAGGAACATTATGTGGATATATTGAAGCAACATCTCAAGACATCAGTCAGGAAGTTGAAGCTTGGTCGCAAATGGGTCTTCCAAATGGGCAATGACCCCAAGCATACTTCCAAAGTTGTGCCAAAATGGCTTACGGACAACAAAGTCAAGGTATTGGAGTGGCCATCACAAAGCCATGATCTCAATCTTCTAGAAGATTTGCGGGCAGAACTGAAAAAGCATGTGCGAGCCAGGAGGCCCACAAACCTGACTCCGTTACACCAGCCCTGTCAGGAGGAATGGGCCATTATTCACCCAACTTATTTTGACATCAGGCTACTCAAAACGTTTGACCCAAGTTAAACAATTTAAAGGCAATGCTACCAAATACTAATTGAGTGTATGTAAACTTCTGACCCACTGAGAATGTGATTAAAGAAATAAAAGCTGAAATAAATCATTCTCTCCTATTATTCTGACATTTCACATTCTTAAACTGAACTGGTGATCCTAACTGACCTAAGACAGGGAATTTTTACTCTGATTCAATGTCAGGAGTTCTGAAAACTGAGTTTAAATGTATTTGGCTAAGGTGTATGTAAACTTACAACTTCAACTGTATCTACCTCAAATACCTCGTACCCCTGCACATTGATCTGGTACTCCCTGTCTATTGCTTCATTCTTGTGTATTTTACTCCTTGTTACTATTTGTCATATTTTTTAACTCTACATCATTGGAAAAAACTCTTAAGCAAGCATTTCACAGTAACGTCTACACCTGTTGTATTCGGGGCATGTGACCAATAAAATTAGATTTGAAGTGACAAATTGCCACCGGGAGAACTTCAAACCTTTTGTTCATCCTCGATAGTTTTTCATGTATATAATGCCTCCATATGAAATCCACCAACCAATAATATGCTGCTACTCCCCAGGGTCCCGGGACGGTTCCATGGGACTGTGGGAGGTGTCCGAGGGGGTGCTGAGCCAGGCTATGAGACAGCAGGATGAGGAGGGGGTCCCCTGCTACTCTCATATCTCCCACCGTGCCCTGGAGGACATCCCCAAGGAATACACTAACCCGTACAACTGCAAAGTGAGGGCCCTGGCCTTCAACAACAACCACAAGGTCAGCCATACCACCCTCCTAGCCTTCAGAGACAAACCATTGCCTGTGTTCCCCAGTACACATCTGTGTTGTAATTGGGGACCTACATGCTAGCTCTTCTCACTTTTTCTCAGGAGCTTGGTGCAGTGTCCCTGGATGGCTATTTTCACCTTTGGAAGGCAGAGCAAAACTTGAGCAAGGTCGGTTTGAGTATCTCAGGGTCCGCTCTGCTTATCAATGTTTGCTTTGTTCTGTGACTGTACTTGCAGACTTTGAAGATTATGAAGACTTGTTTGGAGTCCTCATAAGTCAGTGTTGAAACCTACTGCATTTTGTTGAATGTCCTCACATACCACAAAAAAAAACAAATGTTTCGGGTCAAGACGATTTGTATGCATGTTTGTCCTTAGGGCTGGTCATATAGCTCAACAAGGCTGTCTAACAAGTCAATATATCTGTTGTCCATAGCTGCTGTCAACAAAGCTGCCTCACTGCAAAGAGAATGTGTGTCTGGCGTATGGTCAGGACTGGTCGGTGTACGCAGTGGGCTCTCAGGCCCATGTGTCCTTCCTGGACCCCCGCCAGCCCACTCACAACATCAAATCAGTCAGTTCCCGGGAGAGAGGAAGTGGTGAGGAATTGACACCACATTACACTGTTTGAAACTGACATACACACATATGCAAATGCACATACAAAGGGTGCATTAATGGATACAGTGCATTTGGAAAGTATTCAGACCCCTTGACTTTTTCCACATTTTGTTAATCCGTTTTTTTAAAAGTTTTTTTTTACCTTTATTTAACTAGGCAAGTCAGTTAAGAACAAATTCTTATTTTCAATGACGGCCTAGGAACAGTGAGTTAACTGCCTGTTCAGGGGCAGAACGACAGATTTGTACCTTGTCAGCTCGGGGGTTTGAACTCGCAACCTTCTGGTTACTAGTCCAACGCTCTTAACCACTAGGCTACGCTGCCGTCGTTTTTTTCCCTAATCAATCTACACCCAATACCCCATAATGACAAAGCAAAAACTGTTTTTTAGAATTTACATATAAATAAAAAAATGAAATCACATTTACATAAGTATTCAGACCCTTTACTCAGTATTTTGTTGAAGTACCTTTGGCAGCAGTTGCAGTCTTGAGTATGACGCTACAAGCTTGGCACACGTGTATTTGGGGAGTTTCTCTCATTCTTTGTAGACACTCTCCAGAGATGTTCGATCGGGTTCAAGTCCGGACTCTGGCTGGGCCACTCGAGGACATTCAGAGACTTGTCCTGAAGCCACTCCTGCGTTGTCTTGGCTGTGTGCTTAGGGTTGTTGTCTTGTTGGAAGGTGAACCTTCGCCCCAGTCTGAGGTCCTGAGCTCTCTGGAGCAGGTTTTCATCAAGGATCTCTCTATACTTTGCTCTGTTCATCTTTCCCCCGATCCTGACTAGTCTCCCAGTCCCTGTCACTGACAAACATCCCCACAGCATGATGCTGCCACTAGGGTTGCAAAGAGTCGGAAACTTTCCGGTAAATTTAAGCCCTGGAATTTGGGGAAGTTTGCTTAAATTCATCAAAAAAGTTTGCTTAGAACAGTGAACCTTTTTTGTGGGATACACATAAGGCAATTCTAGGTCTTGTGGCATATTTTGGTTAAACTATCCCCAATTCAATGGAATTGCAACCCTCTGCATGCACAGTGCATTCTTCCATCACATGTACAACTGATTCTCAAGATCTTGCACACTAATGAGATGCTATTGAGCCCACACTACTGCACTGTCTGAGCCAAGGACTACATGCTTTCTGGTAAGTTTTGATTACAATACTGGTGGGGGTGAATATATTTTATATGATATACATTTTTGTTAACTAGTAAATAGTAGCCTGCAGCAAAGTGTGTTTAAATCATTTCTAACTTGTTAACAATTTCTGCTAGTTAGTTTTTGCTACCATGTGGGTTTTATTTTGCTTGAGGCTTTTAACTGAGTGTTAATTGACCCGTTTCCATACACGTTTCATTTTAAAAACCATTTATCTTACAAATTAGTTGTTTAACCTCTTGATTCTAGCCATCCCGGATCCGGGATCGTGAATACAGCCTCAAGCTCATTACCATAACGCAACGTTAACTATTCATGAAAATCGCAAATGAAATGAAATAAATATATTTGCTCTCAAGCTTAGCCTTTTGTTAACAACACTGTCATCTCAGATTTTCAAAATATGCTTTTGAACCATAGCTAAACAAGCATTTGTGTAAGAGTATTGATAGCCTAGCATAGCATTTAGCGTAGCATTCAGCATGCAACATTTTCACAAAAACAAGAAAAGCATTCAAATAAAATCATTTACCTTTGAAGAACTTCAGATGTTTTCAATGAGGAGGCTCTCAGTTAGATAGCAAATGTTCAGTTTTTACAAAAATATTATTTGTGTAGACAAATCGCTCTGTTTTCTTCATCACGTTTGGGTAAGAAAAAAAACGAAAATTCAGTAATTAAAACGCGAACATTTTTCCAAATTAACTCCATAATATCGACAGAAACATGGCAAACGTTGTTTAGAATCAATCCTCAAGGTGTTTTTCACATCTATTCGATGAAAAGTCATTCGTGGCAGTTTAGTTTCTTCTCTGAAGAAATGGAACGCGCATGGACCTGGAGATTACGCAATAATTTCGACGCAGGACACCGGGCGGACACCTGGTAAATGTAGTCTCTTATGGTCAATCTTCCAATGATATGCGTACAAATACGTCACAATGCTGCAGACACCTTGGGGAAACGACAGAAAGGGCAGGCTCATTCCTGGCGCATTCACAGCCATATAAGGAGACATTGGAACACAGCGCCTTCAGAATCTGGGGCATTTCCTGTATGAAATCATCTTGGTTTCGCCTGTAGCATTAGTTCTGGGGCACTCACAGATAATATCTTTGCAGTTTTGGAAACGTCAGAGTTTTCTTTCCAAAGCTGTCAATTACATGCATAGTCGAGCATCTTTTCGTGACAAAATATCTTGTTTAAAACGGGAACGTTTTTTATCCAAAAATTAAAAGAGCACCCCCTATCTCGAAGAAGTTAATAGAACTGCTTAACTATTTAACTGAATGTGGAATTGTATTTGTTGTTTTTTAAACTTTAAGAAAATGTTTTATCTTTACAGGATAATGCCACACACTATCTGATGTGTGGAGACATTTCACTGCAGCTAATGTATAAGGAAAAGCTGTGTACATTTGCAAATACTGTGCCAAATCATATGTGAAGAATGCAACAAAGATGCAGAATTATCTGGCCAAGTGCATAAAGTTCCCTCAGCGCTCACAACAAGCAACCTCTGACAGAAGTCCCTCTACTTCTATTCGAGGTGAAAATGATGAACCAGACACCTTATCGATAGCAACAGCTCATGGTCCTCCTGGAATAAGATTTTTTATTGATTCAATGGAGGAACATAGTCAAAGAAATGCTGATGAATGTTTTGCTCAAGCTGTGTATGCAACTGGTTCACCTCTGATGCACACAGGCGAAGTGTATTGGAAGAGATTTCTGAATGTTCTTCGCCAGCATACACCCCTCCAACCAGACATGCTTTATCTACTCATTTGCTGTATGCAGAGTTCAAGTGAAGGTCAATCAAATCATAGACAAAGCTAACTGTATTGCAATCATCTCTGATTGGTGGTCGAATGTTCGTGGGCAAGGAATAATTAACTACATCTCCACCCCTCAAACAGCATTCTACAAGAGCACAGACTCAAGGGACAACAGACACACCGGTCTCTACATTGCATATGAGCTGAAGGTGGTCATCAATGACCTTGGACCACAGAATGTATTTGCACTGGTGACCAGACAATGCTGTGAACATGAAGGCGGCTTGGTCTAAAGTGGAGCAGTCCTGCCCTCACATCACACCCATTGGCTGTGCTGCTCATGCATTGAATCTGCTCCTCAAGGCCATCATGGCACTGAAAACAATTGATACACTCTACAAGAGAGCCAAGGAAATGGTTAGGTATGTGAAGGGTTATCAAGTTATAGCAGCAATCTACCTCACCAAGCAAAGTGAGAAGAATAAGAGCATCACATTGAATCTTCCCAGCAACACCTTTTGGAGTGGTGATGTCATCATGTTTGACAGTCTCCTAGAGGGGAAGGAGTTGCTCCAAGAAATGGCCATAGCACAGTCTGCCGATATGGACAGCCCCATCAAGAGGATCCTCCTGGATGATGTATTTTGGGAGAGAGTGGTAAGCAGCCTGAAACTCCTGAAACCTATAGCAGTAGCCATTGCACGGATTGAGGGAGACAATGCCATCCTGTCTGATGTTCAGACTATTCTTGCAGTTGTAAGAGAAGAAACACGTACTGCCCTGCCCACTTCACTGTTGCTCCAAGCAGAGGAAACTGCAGTTCTGAAATACATCAAAAAGCGCAAAGACTTCTGCCTGAAGCCCATACATGCCGCAGCGTACATGTTGGACCCCAAGTATGCTAGCAAGAGCATCCTGTCTGGAGCACCCTGTCTCAAGATCAACAAGGCCTATGGTGTCATCGCTACCGTGTGTCGCCATCTTGGCTTGGATGAGGGCAAGGTTCTTTGCAGTCTGCATCTCCATTCCAAGCAAGGGCTTTGGAATGGAGATGCAATATGGCAGTCGTGTCAACATATCTCATCAGTCACCTGGTGGAAGGGACTTTGTGGATCTGAGGCTCTTTCCCCTGTTGCCTCAGTCATCCTCCAAATCCCACCAACATCAGCCGCCTCAGAGCGCAACTGGGCCTTGTTTGGGAACACACACACACACCAAAGCACACAACAGGCTAACCAGTACAAGGGTGGCCATCCGGGCAAATTTGAGGCTTTTTGAGTCTGACATCGAGCCATCCTCAACAAGGTTGGAAAGTGACTGTGAAGATGAGGCCTCAGGGTCTGATGTTCAAGAGGTGGACATTGAGGAGGTCCAGGGAGAAGACATGGAAGCCTAAGAGGAAGACAATCGAAACTTTAGTTTCCAGACTATCATTTTACAGATGTATGTTGAAAAATGTTTTTGGGGAGATGCGATGGATCATTGGGGATCACTCAATATTCCCTTTTATTGTTCAGTGAAATCATCCCATGTGACGAGTCAACTCATTTAATTAAGGTTCAATTCGTTTTTTAAAATTTCTATTGGAAGGATTTAATCATTTGCGATTTTGTCTATTTATGATAAGGTAAAAGGTGTATGTTTCTGTCTCCATATGATATCGTAAATATGTCCAATGCAAAAAAACATTTATATTTAAATGGTATTAATATTTATTTGCATATTTTTCCGTTAATTCCCATATTCCTGTTAATTCCCATGGAAAGTTTCCACCTCTGAATATTCCCAAAATGTCCAACCCTAGCTGGCACCATGCTTCACCGTAGGGAGGGTTGCCTGGTTTCTTCCAGACGTGATGCTTGGCATTCAGGCCAAAGAGTTCAATCTTGGTTTCGTCAGACCAAAGAATCAGAGAGTCCTTTAGGTGCCTTTTGGCAAACCAAGTGGGCTTTCATGTGCCTTTTACTGAGTGGCTTCTGTCTGGCCACTCTTACCATAAAGCCCTGATTGATGGAATGCTGCAGAGATGGTTGTCCTTCTGGAAGGTTCTCCCAGCTCCACTGAGGAGCTCTGGAGCTCTGTCAGAGTGACCATCGAGTTCTTGGTCACCTCCCTGATCAAGGCCCTTCTCCGCCGATTGTTCAGTTTGGCCAGGCGGCCAGTTCTAGGAAGTCTTGGTGGTTCCAAACTTCTTCCATTTAAGAATATTGGAGGCCACTGTGTTCTTGGGGACCTTCAATGCTGCATAAATGTTTTGGTACCCGTCCCCAGATCTGTTCTTTGACACAATCCTGTCTCAGAGCTTTACGGAAAATGTATTCAACCTCGTGGCTTGGTTTTTGCTCTGACATGCACTGTCAACTGTGGGTCCGTACATACACAGGTGTGTGCCTTTCTAAATTATGTCCAATCAATTGAATTTACCACAGGTGGACTCCAATCAAGTTGTAGAAACATCTCAAGGATGATCAATGGAAACAGGATGCACTTGAGCTCAATTTTGATTCTCATAGCAAAGGGTCTGAATATATTTTCGCTTAGTCATTGTGGGGTATTGTGTGTCGATTGATGGGGGTGGGAATTTTATCAATTTTAAAATAAGGCTGTAACGTAACAAAATGTGGATTAAGGGAAGGAGTCCGACTACTTTCCCGAATGCACTGTATGTAAACAACACAATAGCATACAAATGTTCTGTCAACTTTCTTTAATTTTCATTTCATTTCATTTCTCCAGAGGCAACACGAGGTACTACAAACACATTCCACCAAGAAGCAAAACAAAACCCAAACATTCTCCAAGACCCGCCCTGCACTTATGCTGCCTTCAAGTGGTGTCGGAATTATGTGGAAATATGACTTTCCGACTCAGAAATGTCACTTGAATGGCCTTCCAAGTCGGGATTACGAGTGGGAAAGTCGGGAGAAAATTATGATACCGGAGTTAACGACTTGTGGCATTACTTCACTGACCTTTCACCTTTCAACCAAAGATAAAACTAAGCAATTTACATTATTGGTGCATTATTTCATTGTAAATAATGGAGATAGTTTGGTTGTATTGTAAACGTAAGAAAAGCTAGCTAAATTATTATTAGCCATGTTAGCCAGCTAGCTAAAATCTCATTGGTTGAAGTGTTCTTTTGACTTCAAAAGCACTTGAAAGCACTCATGTCGGGAAATACGAGATTCCGGGGAGCATTTGAATGCGGCATTACAAACAAGTGCAGAGGCAGTACTTTTGAACGGAAAGTTAGTGATAGCTTTTTTTTTTTACATTTATGAAGCTATTAAAAGCGAGGTTTAACTTGTCTGTGTGTTTGCTCTCCTTCCCAGGCATCCGCTCTGTGAGTTTCTATGAGCACATAGTGACAGTGGGCACGGGACAGGGCTCCCTGCTGTTCTATGATATTAGAGCCCAGAGGTTCTTGGAGGACCCTTCCAGCCCGGCCGGCGGGTTCCGGCAGCGCCCAGGAGAGGGCATTCTTAAACTCACCACAGGGAAGGGCTGGCTGGTACGCTTTATTTGTTATTCCACTTTGTAAAGTATACCCCTCTTAGCAGAACACGTCAAGTTGAAAGTTCCTATTACTATACTGAACAAAAATATAAACACAAAATATAAAGTGTTTGTCCCATGTTTCATGAGCTGAAATAAAAGATCCCAGAAATCTTCCATATGCACAAAAAGGTTATTTCTTTCAAATTTTGTGCACAAAATTCCTGTTTGTGAGCATTTCTCCTTTGCCAAAATAATCCATCCACCTAACAGGTGTGGCATATCAAGAAGCTGATTAAACAGTATGAGCATTACACAGGTGCGCCTTGTGCTGTGGACAATAAAAGGCTACTCTAAAATGTGCAGTTTTGTCACACAACAAAATGCCACATGTCTCAAGTTGAGGGACCATGCAATTGGCAGGCTGACTGCAGGAATGTCCACCAGAGCTGTTGCCAGATAATTTAATGTTAATTTCTCTACCATAAGCCGCCTCCAACATCGGTTTAGAGAACTTGACAGTACAGACAATCACAGGCCATGTAACCTCCACATCGGGCTTCTTTACCTGCGGGATCGTCGAGGCCAGCCACCCGGACAGTTAAGGAAACTGTGGGTTTGCACCACCGAAGATTTTTGCAGAAACCGTCTCAGGGAAGCTCATCTGTGTGCTCGTCGTCCTCAACACTGTCTTGACCTGACTGCAGTTCGGCGTTGTAACAGACTTGTGGGCAAATCCTCACCTTTGATGGCCACTGCCACGTTGGAAAAGTGTGCTCTTCATAGATGAATCCCGGTTTCAACTGTACCGGGCAAATGGCGTTGTGTGCGTGAACAGTTTGCTGATAACTGAACAGAGTTCCCCATGGTGGGGCTATGGTGTGGGCAAGCATAAGCTATGGATAATGAACACAACTGCATTTTATCAATGGAAATTTTAATGCACAGAGATATCGTGACGAGATCCCGAGGCCTATTGTCGTGCCATTCATCTGCCGCCATCACCTGATGTTTCAGCATGATAATACACGGCCCCATGTCGCAAAGATCTGTACACAATTCCAGGAAGCTGAAAATGTCCCAGTTCTTCCATGGCCTGCATACTCACCTAACATGTCCCCCATTGAGCAGGTTTGGGATGCTCTGGATCGACGTGTACGACAGCGTGTTCCAGTTCCCGCCAATATCCAGCAACTTCGCACAGCCATTGAAGAGGAGTGGGATGACATTCCGCAGGCCACAGTCAACAGCCTGATCAACTCCATGCAAAGGAGATGTCGCGCTGGACAAGGCAAATGGTGGTCACACCATGTACTGACTGGTTTTCTGTGTTCTGTGACCAACAGATGCGTATTCCCAGCCATGTGATTACGGCCTAATGAATTTATTTGAATTGACGGATTTCTTTATATTGACATTAGCTCGTGTCTCCATAATGACATGGTATAGCATTTCTAGATTGAAACAGTATTGTCATGAAACAGAACATATTTATGAACAGCTTATTTAAGATTTAAACAAAAAGAAGCTGTGGTTTTGGTGGAAAGCTGGGTTGAAAACTAAGATCTTCTGGTCAAACTTTGCAGTAAACTTATACAGGATATATTTAAACATTCTGGAAGTAAACTGTTAAGCGACACCTCACCTCAGTGATTAGTGTGTCTTGGACCTGCCTTGACAAGATGCTGGCACAAAACGATAAGAATAATTTCTCCCTCAGTGTTCTCTTCCTCTGTTTTTCTGCCATCCTGTCACACCCTCCCTCACACATGTTTCTCTCTCACTTCCCCCAGAATCACGACGAGACGTGGAGGAGCTACTTCTCGGACATTAACTCGTTCCCCAACGCTGTGTACACACACTGCTACGACGATTCTGGCACCAAGCTGTTTGTGGCCGGCGGACCGCTGTGCTCGGGCCTTCACGGCAACTACGCAGGACTCTGGAGCTAGCCTTCTCTCGTGTCTCGCCATCTCTCCTTACCCCACCCCAGTCCCCCTCTTTGCTCCTCCTTTTGGTGTTACACTCACTGTCATCCCTTCAGTGTTGTCCGTCCCTCCCCTCACCAACATGTATCTCATCACCATCTCTTTGTTGCATCCCTCCATCCTCCCTTGCACTTTGTCCTGTCTTCTTTCAGTTCCCTATTCTCTGCTCCCCTTTTGTTTTATATATATATATATATATATATATATATATTGATGATTAACCAGTGATGTTGTAAAAAAAGGGGTATGATAAAAGAGGACAATAGGTTCTTAGGATGGAACAAACAGGAGAATACTTACACTTTTCTAAGAAACTTAGAGAGGACATGCTCATTGGCTGGTACTGGGCCACCCTGTGCCATGGCAACTAAAGAGCCGCAGCGATGGAAAAACTATCCAATCAGACGTAAGGTGAGAAGAAGCAGTGGATGAGTACAACCAATCAGATAGCGCCGGCCACTTCTTTTTTTGACTGATGTGAAGGAGGGATGACTGTAGATTCTAAATGCCACATAGGTGTTCTGCTCTGAAATAATCATGGAGACTGCTTATTTTATTTAGATTCTGACTGATTTGAAAAACTTAGTTGTTATTAGCTTTATTATTTATTCCCCCCCCCCTCTCATGATCACCCTTAGCTATGGTCTTAGGCAGGGGTATTCAACACCAGTCCCGTGCGGAACGCAGTGTCTTCTGGTTCTTCCCCCAGTTAGTGGTCTGGTCATGGCAGTGGTTGTCCAGGGATTCCCTTTGACTTTTGATAGGCCACGTGGAGTTGTTGGCCTTTTGCTGAGACATTCCCAATAGTAACGGGTCTGGGCCCGGTTTCCCCAATGTATCTTAAGGCTTGGTTCGTTGTTTGAACCTACGTAGGAGCATTGTTAAATGTCCGACCTGTTTCCCAAAACCATCGTTACTGAAGTTGCACTGGAAAAGGGTAGTTATTTAACGACAACTCATAGAACAGCAAAGTGCGTCTTTTTAAAAGTTTTTTTTTTGCCCTTCCGCGTCACTTCTTTATACACAGATCTCCGCTCAACACAAAATCAAGATGTTTCTGTCTTTCTGTTACCACTGATAACTTCAGAACTAATGTGACTACAAATACAAAGTTGCCAATGTCTTTGCAATTGTTACCAACAAGTGAAGGATATAAGATTCTTCAAACGAAAACCGAGATGTCGGAGTTAAATGATAAATATATTAGGCTACATATAGACCTATATATTGAAATACATTTCTTATCAATTGAGTTTGGCTATTTATATGCTACTTTACATTTTCTGCCTCAATAGATTTAATGTGTAGTCTACATTAGCGCAATGATTTCAATAAGTATTTTATTTTTGGTACCTTTACCCCTTTTTCTCCCCCAATTTCATGATATCCAATTGGTAGTTAGTCTTGCCCCATCGCTGCAACTTCCACTACGGACTCGTGAGAGACTAAGGTCGAGAGCCATGCGTCCTCCGAAACACGACCCTGCCAAGCCGCACTGCTTCTTGACACACTGCTCACTTAACCCGGAAGCCAACCGCACCAATATGTCGGAGGAAACACTGTTCAGCTGACGACTGAAGTCGGCTTGCAGGCACCCAGCCCACCACAAGGAGTCGATGGAGTGCGATGGGACAAGGAAATCCCGTCCGGCCTAACCCTACCCTAACCCGGACGATGATGGGCCAATTGTGCGCCACCTCATTGGTCTCCCGGTCACGGCCGGCTGTGACACAGCCTGGGATCAAACCCGGATCTCTAGTGTTGCCTCAAGCACTGCGATGCAGTGCTTTAGACCACTGCACCACTTGGGAGGCCCATGATTTCAAATCTTGATTTAGTGCATTATAGGGTAAGCATTAGAATAAGCCTCAATGTTTGTAGCCATAGGTGATCTCTAATAGGAGCTCATCCATTGTCAGTATTGTGGAATAATTTGAATGGTATGATTTGAAAGGGAGAACGCTGATCCGAGAACAGCGCCCTCTTTATTTAGATCATATCCGTATCAACACATGTTATATCTTTGGCTGTTTTGTAGGAAAGCTGCATCGTTAAAACATTATGTTCCATTGCTATTGGGAAACCTGGCCCTGGACAAGTGCATAGGGATTAGGGGTTAGAGTTGATTACCTCTTGAGGCACCATCATTTTTGTCAGTTCTTTCTATACTTTGTTTTTGTATGTGTCAAGGGATGAGTGTAGCTTCTCTTTTCCTTGTGTGAAGGACAGTGTAGATTTGAGTTAATTTGTTGCCTTTCTCTAGTCTTTCTGTGAAAGACTGTTCCATGCTGACATTATTTAGCTTTTTTACATGGAACTTTTCTTAAGTGTTCATGATCATGCGAGAACAAAAACGAGACCCCAATTATGACTAAGTTGAACAAATAAATAACCATCACTTTTAAAGAGTGTTTGAGATATGTGTGTGAAATGCATAGGGTCAAATGCATACATTTTTATGTATATGTTTGAGGTGTGTGGACTGACCTTTGCCTTTACTTTGGTGGTGACCTATTTTATACACACCTCGTGAATGTTTTTTTGTTTTTTTTACAAATGACTAAACCTGAGGATATTGTATGATATCAACAACAGCCAAAACACCATATTAAATCTTCAAAGAAAATAATGATACAAATAAAGTATATTGATGTAGTATTTATCTTATTTCATATGGCTGTTTGTGTGGTTTATTTGATGTGTGCAGCATTGCATTTCTTTCATCACTCATTGCTGGTCATTGAGCGACGCATGCAGTAGGCCTACAGTTGCCAGAAGAGCAAATATAAATGCATTTGTCATTGCTTCATAAACAATAGGTGTAGACTAACAGTGAAATGTTAAATTACAGGCCCTTCCCAACAATTAAGAGAAATAATAACACAAGTAATAAATGCATGAGTAACGATGACTTTGCTATATACACGGGGTACCAGTACCGAGTTTGTGTGCAGGTGTGCAAAGTAATTGAGGTACACTGAACAAAAATGTTTCGGGGAGTCATACTGAGACCATGGTCTTATTTACAGATGAGCCCTAAATTACAGAAAGTACACGTTAAATACAAAATGCAAGCAGCAAGAAAAACTTGGTCTAAATAAATAAACATCAGTGAAGGTCCTCAAATCAGCTTTGTGAATTGCCCCAGACTTGCAGTGGTTCCCAAACTTTTTATAGTCCCGTACCCCTTCAAACATTTAGCCTCCAGCTGCGTACCCCCTCTAGCACCAGGGTCAGCGCACTCTCAAATGTTGTTTTTTGCCATCATTGTAAGCCTGCCACACACACACTATACGATACACAATAGGGAAGTGCACTATCAGACTCCCGATCACGGCCTGTTGTGATACAGCCTGGGATCGAACCAGGGTTTATAGTGAAGCCTCTAGCACTGCTATGCCGTGCCTTAGACCGCTGTGCGCTGTGCCGCTCGGGGAGCTCATATATATAAATAATATGTGACATTTGTTTTGATTTAGAATGGACCATTATCATGCACCTGTATCGAAACAACAGGGGAAACGGAAAAAATACACTTAAATAGCGAATGGAGGATGCTTTTCCCCATGGTTTATTTTCATGCCAGGCAGGTAGGCTGTACTCCTGTTGTAAATATAAGCAATGTGCTTAATATTAGGAAATTTGAGAAATAAATACAGTAGGCGTAGCCTATAGAAAGCTGATGGGATCCTCATAGTTTTATTAGCGGCCATCACTCTGTTTTCCCTAGCAATTACATAGCCTATAGAAATGAGCTCATGGGCTCTCGTGAAGTGTTTGATTAGATTTTCAAACACATTTGCATTGATGTCAGAGTGATTAGAGAGACAATAGAGTGCTAAGTACCAGGCAGTTAGCAAGTTTGGTAGGTTACTAATAACCAGCAGCATCAGAGCTTGGAAAACGCCTAATTACGTGACTAAAAGGTAATGTGGAATTTGACTGCCTTCATGATTCGTGACTCCAGGTGTGGCGGTAATACGGTCACTGCAACAGCCCTATTCCTTTTCTGTGGCGGTCCTCATGACAGCCATTTTCATCATAGGGTTTAATGGTTTTTACAACTGCACTTGAAACTTTCAAAGTTCTTGAAATGCTCTGCATTGACTGACCTTCATGTCTTAAAGTAATGATTGACTGTCGTTTCTCTTTGCTTATTTGAGCTGTTCTTTCCATAATATGGACTTGGTCTGTTACCAAATAGGCCCGTCTTCTGTATACCACCCCTACCTTGTCACAACACAACTGATTGGCTCAAACGCATTAAGAACGACGCCAGGACAGCGGAGTCAATCACCACCTTCCGGAGACACCTGAAACCCCACCTCTTTCAGGAATACCTAGGATAGGATAAAGTAATCCTTCTCACCCCCCCCCTTAAAAGATTTAGATGCACTATTGTAAAGTGGCTGTTCCACTGGATGTCTTAAGGTGAACGCACCAATTTGTAAGTCGCTCTGGATAAGAGCGTCTGCTAAATGACTTAAATGTAAATGTAAATTTATTAAACATAATGAGTGTGAGTTTTTGTCACAACCCGGCTCGTAGGAAGTGACAAAGAGCTCTTATAGGACCAGGGCACAAATAATAATATAAATAATTTTGCTCTTTATTTAGCCATCTTACATGCAAAACCTTATTTGTTCATCAACAATTGTGAATAACTCGGGTTAATGAGAAGGGTGTGCTTGAAAGGATGCACATAACTGCAATGTTGGGTTGTATTGGAGTCTTAAATCATTTAAATAATTTTCCACACAGTCTGTGCTTGTATTTAGTTTTCATGCTAGTGAGGGCTGAGAATCCACTCTCACATAGGTACGTGGTTGCCAAGGGCGTCAGTGTCTTCACAGCGCTAATTGCCAAGGCAAGAAACTCTTGAGCGCATCCCTATCCAGAAATCTGGCAGTGGCTTCTGATTTAAATTCAATTTTCACAGAACTGCTTGTTGTAATTTCGATGAGGATCTCTTGTTCAGATATCGTAAGTGGACTGGAGGCAGGGCAAGAAGGGGATAACGAATTCAGTTTGTGTCGTCCGTTTCGGGAAAGTAGCTGCGTAATTGCGCACCCAGCTCACTCAGGTACTTTGCTATATCACATTTGACATTGTCCGTAAACTTGAGACATTTGCATACAAAAAATCATACAATGATGGAAAGACCTATGTGTTGTCCTTGTTAATACAGACAGGAAAGAGCTCCAACTTCTTAATCATAGCCTCAATTTTGTCCTGCACATTGAATATACTTGTGGAGAGTCCCTGTAATCCTAGATTCAGATCATTCAGGCGAGAATAAACATCACCCATATAGGCCAGTCGTGTGAGAAACTCGTCATCATGCAAGCAGTCAGACAAGTGAAAATTATGGTCAGTAAAGAAAACTTTAAGCCCGTCTCTCAATTTTTAAAAAAATGTGTCAATACTTTGCCCCTTGATAACCAGAGCACTTGTTGTAAAAGCATAACATGGTTGCTGCCCATATTGCATAATGCAGAAAATACACAAGAGTTCAGGGGCCTTGCTTAAATATCCAAAATGTCTTTCAAGCTGTCAGTCATTCCCTAGGCAGCAAGAGCCTCTTGGTGGATGCTGCAGTGTACCCACGTGGTGTCGGGAGCAACTGCTTGCACACCTGTTACCACTCCACTATGTCTCCCTGTCATGGCTTTTGCGCCATCAGTACAGATACCAATACATCTTGACCACCCAAGTCCATTTGATGTCACAAAGCTGTCCAGTACTTTAAAAATAACCTCTCATGTTGTCCTGGTTTCCAGTGCTTTGCAGAAGAGGATGTCTACCTTAATTGACCCCCCATAAACGTAATGGACATATACCAGGAGCTGTGCCAGGCCCGCCACATCTGTTGACTCATCCAGCTGTAACGCATATAATTCACTGGTTTGTATGAGAAGCAGTAATTGTTTCAAAACATCTCCTACCATGTCACTGATGTGTTGTGAAACAGTGTTGTTTGATGAAGACATTGTCTATAGTTTTTGGGGACTTTTCCCCCAGCGTTGTCCAAGCCATATCCGCAGGAGCAGGAAGAATTAAGTCCTCCACAATAGTATGGGGTTTGCCTGTCCTTGCGACTCGGTAGCTCACCAAATAAGATGCTTCTAGGCCTTCTTATTAATGGTATATATTGCTATTATACAGTTGAAGTCTGAAGTTTACCCAAATTACCCAAATACATTTAAACTCAGTTTTTCACAATTCCTGACATTTAATCAGAGTAAAAATTCCATGTCTTAGGTCAGTTAGGATCACCACTTTATTTTAAGAATGTGAAATGTCAGAATAATAGCAGAGGGATTTATTTCAGCTTTTATTTCTTTCATCACATTCCCAGTGGATCAGAAGTTTACATACACTCAATTAGTATTTGGTAGCATTGCCTTTAAATTGTTTAACTTGGGTCAAACGTGTCGGGTAGCCTTCCACAAGCTTCCCACAATACGTTGGGTGAATTTTGGCCCATTCCATCTGACAGAGCTGGTGTAACTGAGTCAGGTTTTGTTGGCCTCCTTGCTCGCACACACTTTCAGTTCTGCCCACAAACTTTCTATAGGATTGAGGTCAGGGATTTGTGATGGCCACTCCAATACCTTGACTTTGTTGTCCTTCAGCCATTTTGGCACAACTTTGGAAGTATGCTTGGGATCATTGTCCATTTAAAAGACAATTTTGCGACCAAGCTTTAACTTTCTGACAGATGTCTTGAGATGTTGCTTTAATATATCCACATAATGTTCCTTCCACATGATGCCATATATTTTGTGAAGTGCACCAGTCCCTCTTGCAGCAAAGCACCCCCACAACATGATGCTGCCACCCCCGTGCTTCACGGTTGGGATTGTGTTCTTTGGCTTACAAGCATCCCCCTTTTACCTCCAAACATAACGATGGTCATTATGGCCAAACAGTTCTATTTTTGTTTCATCAGACCAGAGGACATTCTCCAAAAAGTACGATCTTTGTCCCCATGTGCAGTTGCAAACTGTAGTCTGACGGTTTTGGAGCAGTGGCTTCCTCCTTGCTGAGCGGCCTTTCAGGTTATGTCGGTATAGGACTCATTTTTACTGTGGATAGCAATACTTTTGTATCTGTTTCCTCCAGCATCTTCACAAGGTATTTTCCTGTTGTTCTGGGATTGATTGGCACTTTTCACACCAAAGTACATTAATCTCCAAGAGACAGAATGCGTCTCCTTTCTGAGCGGTATGACGGTTGCGTGGTCCAATGATGTTTATACTTGCGTACTATTGTTTGTACAGATGAACGTGGTATCTTCAGGCGTTTGGAAATTGCTCCCAAGGATGAACCAGACTTGTGGAGGTCTACAATTTTTTTGTAGCAATTTCTTCTTAGTAGATTTCTTTAGATTTTCCCATGATGTCAAGTAATGAGGCACTGAGTTTGAAGGTAGGCCTTGAAATACTTCCACAGGTACACCTCCAATTGACTCAAATGATGTCAATTAGCCAATCAGAAGCTTCTAAAGCCATGACATAATTTTCTGGAATTTTCAAAGCTGTTTAAAGGCACAGTCAACTTAGTGTATATAAACCTCTGACCCACTGGAATTGTGATACAGTGAATTTTAAGTGAAATAATCTGTCTGTAAACAACTTTGTGTCATGCACAAAGTAGATGTCCTAAGCGATTTGCCAAAACTATAGTTTGTTAACAAGAAATTTGTGGAGTGGTTAAAAAGGTTTTAATGACTCCAAACTAAGTATATGTAAACTTCCGACTTCAACGGTATGCTTAAATCATCAGACTTATTTTTATGTGCTCTAGAGAACAGCATATACTGTATTTAGTTTTACCTGTATTCAGTACTAATTTCAGGTCAATAAAGTTTTTCTGTAATATAATGAATGCAGACTAGTTCAGTTAGCGCCTGGTTGACCGTTGGGGCAATAGCATACACAACAGTGTCATCGCCATACAAGTGCAGGTTACAATTTTTTACAGATTAGTCGATATTGTTCATGTAAACAGTAAAAAGTACAGGACCCAGAATTGACTTCTGTGGAACACATTTTGTAATATCCAGGAAACCTGGATCAGTAGCATCAGTAGATATACATTGAGTTCCATACGGTATGTCAAGTAATTTTTTAAACCAGCCTCTGATTATCAGTGAGTGATCAACAGTATTGAAAGCCTTTGACAGGTCAATGAAGAGGGCAGCACAATGTTGCCTTTTATCCATACAGTTAACCACATAATTTATAACTAGGGATGCAGCAGAGATAGTGCTATGACCTGGTCTAAAAACCCGACTGATGTACATTAAGAATACATTTCAATGATAAGAAAGTTCTTAGCTGAGAATTAATCAAAGATTCTAATATTTTAGCTAGGCAAGAAAGTTTAGAAATAGGACGATAATTATTTAGTTCACAAGGGTCACCACCTTTGTGAAGGGGGAGTGCATTGGACACCTTTCAAACCTTGGGGATAGTACTAGATATACTGTAATCGTCAGGTAAAAAATATGATTTATAAAATTCAGCAATCAGGGGCAGAGAGCTGCAGCAAATTGGATCAAGCATATCAGCTCCAGTTGATTTTCTTTTTACATCAATCTTAAGCAAAGGCATCTAGCACATCACAGATAGTAAATTGTTCAAATGAATACAAAGATTGACTAGAGGTTGACTGACGGGTTAACCGTCGAGTCAGCTAGAGGCTGGCAGAGGGAAGAGTAGTCAATTGACACTGTTTCTCTCAAATAAAAAACCTGCCAAGATAAAATGATGATTAAAAGCGCAACTTATCCCATTCTTCCCAGTTATGATGCCAGAGTCAGACAGAACTTGCTTAGGCAGGAAAGGAGAGGAATCTGTACGCTTCAGTGCATTTACTGTTTTCCACCAGCAGAGTCAGCTATAGAGGTTCAAAAGTATCTTGATATACAGTACCAGTAAAAAGTTTGGACACATTTACTGATTGCAGGGTTTTTCTTTATCTTTACTATTTTCTACATTGTAGAATAATAGTGAAGACATCAAAACTATGAAACAACAGCTTTGAACACTCTTGGCATTCTCTCAACCAGCTTGAGGAGGTAGTAACCTGGAATGCATTTCAATTAACAGGTGTACTTTGTGAAAAGTTCATTGTGGAATTTCTTTCCTTCTTAATCCGATTGAGCCAATCAGTTGTGTTGTGACAAGGTAGGGTGGTATACAGAAGATAGCCCTATTTGGTAAAAGACCAAGTCCACGTTATGGCAAGAACAGCTCAAATAAGCATAGAGAAATGACAGTCCATCATTACTTTAAGACAAGAAGGTCAGTCAATGCAGAAAATTTCAAGAACTTTTGAAGTTTCTTCAAGTCTAGTCACCAAAACCATCAAGCGCTATGTTGAAATTGGATCTCATGAGGATCGCCACAGGAAAGGAAGACCCAGGGTTAATTAGAGTTAACTGCAGCTCAGATTGGAGCCCAAATAAATGTTTCATAGAGTTCAAGTAACAGACACATCTCAACATCAACTGTTCAGAGGAGACTGCGTGAAGCAGGCCTTCATGGTCAAATTGCTGTAACGAAACTACTACTAAAGGACACCAATAAAAATAGACTTGCTTGGGCCAAGATACATGAGCAATGGACATTAGACATGTGGAAGTTTGTCCTTTGTTCTGATGAGTCCAAATTTGAGATTTCTGGTTCCAACCACTGTGTCTTTGTGAGATGCAGAGTAGGTGAACCAATTATCTCCGCATGTGTGGTTCCCACCATGAAGCATGTAGGAAAAGGTGTGGGGGGTGCTTTACTGGTGACACTGTCAGTGATTTATTTAGAATTCAAGGCACAATTAACCAGCACAGCTACCACAGCATTTTGCAGTGATACGCTATCCCATCTGGTTTGCTCTTAGTGGGACTATCATTTGTTTTTCAACAGGACAATGATCCAACACACCTCCAGGCTGTCTAAGGCCTATTTGACCAAGAAGAACAGTGATGGAGTGCTGCATTAGATGACCTGGCTTCAACCCAATTGAGATGGTTTGTGATGAGTTGAACCGCAGAGTGAAGAAAAATGCAGCCAACAAGTGATTAGCATATGTGGGAACTCCTTCAAGACTGTTGGAAAAGCATTCCAGGTGAAGCTGGTTGAGAGAATGCCAAGAGTGTGCAAAGCTTTAATCAAGGCAAAGGGTGGATACTGAAGAATCTCAAAGATATTTGTTTAACACTTGTTTGGTCACTACATGATTCCATATGTGTTATTTCATAGTTTTGATGTCTTCACTATTATTCTACAATGTAGAAAACAGTAAATATAAAGAAAAACCCTTGAATGAGTTGGTGTGTCCAAACTTGTGACTGGTACTTTTTGACTTGTACTATATCTCCAGTATTTACTGAACAAAAAATATAAACACAACATGCAACAATTGAAAATATTTTACTGAGTTACAGTTCATATAAGGAAATCGATCCATTGAAATATATTCATTTGGCCTTGGATTTCACATGACTGGGCAGGGGTGCAGCCACGAGTGGACCCTGGAGGGCATATCCCACCCACTTGTGAGCTAGCCAATCAGAATGAATTCCCCCCCTCCCACCTCAGACGATCCCGCAGGTGAAGAAGCCGGATGTGGAGATCCTGGGCTGGTGTGGTTACACCTGCTCTGTGGTTGTGAGGCTGGTTGGATGTACTGCCAAATTCTCTAAAAAGACGTTTGAGGCAGCATATGGTAGAGAAATTAACATTCAGTTCAAAGCCCATGTGGACATTCCTGCAGTCAGCATGCCAATTCCACACTCCCTCAAAACTTGAGACATCTTTGGAGTGGCCTTTTATTATCCCCAACACAAGGTGCACTTGTGTAATGATCATGCTGTTTAATCATCTTCATTATATGCCACCCCTGTCAGGTGGATGTATTATCTTGGCAAAGGTTAAATGCTCACTAACAGGGATGTAAACAAATTTGTGCACTAAATGTGAGAGAAATTAGCTTTTTGTGTGTATGAAAAATTTCTGGGATTTTTTATTTCAGATCATGAAACATGTTGTATTTATGTTTTTGTTCAGTGTAGATACAATGCCTTCAGAAAGTATTCACACTTCTTTACATTTTCCACATTTTGTTGTGTTATATATAGCCTGAATTGAAAATGGATTAAATTGAGATTTTGTGTCACAGATTTTTTAATTTTATTAATTTAAAATGAAAAGCTGAAATGTCTTGAGTCAATAAGTATTCAATCCATTTGTTATGGCAAGCCTAAGTAAGTTCGGGAATAAAACATTTGCTTAAGTCAGAATAAGTTGCATGGACTGTGTTTAACATGATTTTTGAATGACTACCTCATCTCTGTACCCTACACCCAAATCAAATCAAATTTTATTGGTCACGTACAGATGGTTAGCAGATGTTATTGCGAGTGTAGCGAAATGCTTATAGTGTTGCAAAATGCTTATTTATACACATATAATTATCTGTAAGGCCTCTTGGTCGAGCAGTGAATTTCAAACACAGATTCAACCACAAAGACCAGAGAGGTTTTAAAGAAGGGCCCCTAAAAAAGCAGACCTTGAATATCCCTTTGAGCATGGTGAAGTTTAAAATTACACTTTGGATGGTGTATCAATATGAGGCTGAAAGATACAGGCGCCCTTCCTTACTCGGTTGCCGGAGAGGAAGGTAACCACTCAGGGATTTCACCATGAGGCCAATGGTGACTTTAAAACAGTTACAGAGTTTAATGGCTGTGATGGGAGAAAACTGAGAAAACAACATTCTAGTTACTCCACAATACTGACCTAATTAATTGTGAAAATAAGGAAGTATGTTCAGAATAAATATATTCCTGTTTGCAATAAGGCACTAAAGTAAAACTGCAAACTATGTTCTGAATACATATCTAACACAACACATCACTGAGTACCACTCTTCCTGTTTTCAATCATGGTGGTGACTGTGTCATGTTATGGGTATGTTTATCATCGGCAAGGACTAGATTTTTTTTATAACAAAAAAAATATTCGGAAGAGAACTAAGCACAGGCAAAATCCTAGAGGAAAAGCTGGTTCAGTCTGCTTTTCAACAGACACTGGGAGACAAATTCACCTTTCAGCAGGACAATAACCTAAAACACCAGGCAAAATATACACTGGAGTTGCTAACCAAGATGACATTGAATTATAATTTTGTCTTGAAAATCTATGACAAAACTTGAAAATGGCTGTCTAGCAATGATCAACAACAAACTTGAAAGAGTTTGAATAATTGTATAAAGAATAATGTGCAAATATTGAACAATCCAGGTGTGGATAGCTCATAGAGGCTTATCCAGGAAGACTCACAGCTGTAATCGCTGCCAAACGTGATTCTATCATGTGTTGACTCAGGGGTGTGAATACTTATGTAAATTAGATTTTCAATACATTTGCAAAAATTTTGAAAAACATGTTTTCACGTTACTATCATGGAATATTGTGTGAGATGGGTCAGAAAAAAATCTATTTAATACATTTTGAATTCAAGCTCTAACACAACAAAATGTGGAATAAGTCAAGGGGTATACTTTCTGAAGGCACTATATGTATATGTAAAGTGACTAGGCAAGAGGATAGATAATAAACAGTAGCGTATGTGATGAGTCAAAAGAGTTACTGCAAAAAAGTTGAGATGCAAATAGTTAAATAGTTAACCAATAGTTTACCCGGACTAACTATTTAGCAGTCATAGGGCTTGGGGGTGAAAGCTGTTCAGGGTCCTGTTGGTTCCAGACTTGGTGCATTGGTACAGCTTGCCATGGGGTAGCAGAGAAAACAGTCTATGACTTGGGAGGCTGGAGTCTTTGACCATTTTTATGGCCTTCCTCTGACACAGCCTAATATAGATGTCCTGGAATGGCAGGGAGCTCGGCCCCAGTGATATACAGTGCCTTCTGAAAGAATTCAGACCCCTTGACTTTTTTCACATTTCTTTAGGTTCCAACCTTACTCTAAAATTGATTAAATTGGTTTTTTTTCTTCCTCATCAAGCTACACACAATACCCCATAATGACAAAGTAAAAAACAGTTTTTTTGAAATGTTTGCAAATGTATATACATTTTAAAAAATGAAATATGCATAAGAATTCAGACACTTTACTCAGTACTTTGTTGAAGCACCTTTGACAGCAATTACAGCGTCAAATCTTCTTGGGTATGACACTATAAACTGGCACACCTGTATTTGGGAAGTTTCTCCCATTTTTCTCTGCAGATTCTCTCAAGCTCTGTCAGGTTGGATGCAGAGCGTTACTGCACAGCTATTTTCAGATCTCTCCAGAGATGTTCGATCGAGGTCAAGTCTGGGCTCTGGCTGGGCCACTCAACGACATTCAGAGACTTGTCCCAAAGCCACTCCTGCGTTGTCTTGCCTGTGTGCTTAGGGTTGTTGTCCTGTTGGAAGGTGAACCTTTGCCTGAGTCTGAGGTCCTGAGTGCTCTGGAGCAGGTTTTCATCAAGGATCTCTCTGTACTAGACTCCGTTCATCTTTCTCTCGAGTTGATTCTTGGTTTCATCAGGTCTGAGAGTCTTTAGGTGCCTTTTGGCAAACTCCAAGCGGGCTGTCATGTGCCTTTTACTGAGGAGTGGCTTCCGTCTGGCCAGTCTCCCATAAAGGCCTGATTGGTGGAGTGCTGCAGAGATGGTTGTCCTTATGGATGTTTCTCCCATCTCCACAGAGGAACTCTGGAGATCTGTCAGAGTGACCATCGTGTTGTTGGTCACCTCCCTGACCAAGGCCCTTCTCCTCCGATTGCTCAGTTTGGCCGGGCAGCCAGCTCTAGGAAGAGTCTTGGTAGTTCCAAACTTCTTCCATTTAAGAATGATGGAGGACACTGTGTTCTTGGGGACCTTAAATGCTGCAGAAATGTTTTGGTACCCTTCCTCAGATGTCAGCCTCGACACAATCCTGTCTCGGAGCTCTACGGAAAATGGCTTCGACCACATGGCTTGGTTTTTGCTCTGACATGTACTGTCAACTGTGGGACCTTATATAGACAGGTGTGTGCCTTTCCAAATTATATCCAATCAATTGAATTTACCACAGGTGGACTCCAATCAAGTTGTAGAAACATCTCAAGGATGATCAATGGAAACAGGGTGCACCTGAGCTCAATTTCAAGTCTCATAGCAAAGGGTCTGAATACTTATGTAAATAAGTGTTGTTATAAATTGGCAGAAAAAAATCAAACCCCGTTTTCACTTTTTCATTAAGGGGTGTTGTGTGTAAATTGCTGAGGATTTAAAAAAAATGTAATCCATTGTAGAATAAGGCTGTAACGTAGCAAAATATGGAAAAAGTCAAGGGATCTGAATACTTTCCGAATGCATTGTACTTGGCCGTACACACTTCCCTCTGTAACGCCTTGCAGTCTGATGCCAAGCAGTTTCCATACCAAGCGGTGATGCAGCCAGTCGAGATGCTCTCAAGGGTGCAGCTGTATAATTTTTTGAGGATCTGAGGGCCCATGCCAAATCTTTTCAGCCTCCTGAGGGGGAAGAGGCGTTGTTGTGCCCTTTTCACAACAGTATTGATGTGTGTGGACTATTGATGTGTGTGGACCATGATCATTCCTTTGTGATGTGGACACCAAGGCTCTCGCCCCGCTCCACTACAGCCCCGTCGATGTGGAGGGGGCCGTGCTCATCCCTTCCTTTCCTGTAGTCCACGATCAGCTCCTTTGTCTTGCTGACGTTGAGGGAGAGGTTGTTCTGCTAGGTCACTGACCTCCCTATAGGCTGTCTCATCATTGTCGGTGTTCAGGCCAACCACCGCTGTGTTGTCAGCAAACTTAATGATGGTGTTTGAGTCGTGCGTGGCTACGCAGAAGGGGCCCCCGTGTTGAGGGTCAGCATGGCGGATGTGTTGTTGCTTACCCTCTCAACTTGAGGTTGGACCGTCCAGGATCCAGTTGCAGAGGGAGATGTTCAGTGCCAGGGTCCTGAGCTTAGTGATGACCTTGGAGGGCACTGTAGTGTTGAATGCTCAGCTATTAGTCAATAAACAGCATTCTCACATAGGTGTTTCTATTTTCCAGGTGGGAGAGGGCAGTGTGGAGTGCAGACAGGTTACCTTGGTGTTCTTGGGCACAGGGACTAAGGTGATCTGCTTGAAACATGTAGGTATTACAGACTGCGTCAGGTAGAGGTTGAAAATGTCAGTAAAGAAACTTCACAGTTGTCCGGAACAGCTGGTGCTCTCATTCATGGTTTAGTATTGCTTGCCTCGAAACGAGCATAAAAGGAATTTATGCTGTCTGGTAGGCTTGTGTAACTGGGCAGCTTGCGGCTTGGTTTCCCTTTGAAAGCCGTGATAATTTGCAAGCCCTGCAGACCGAGCGCCACAGTCGGAGTAGTAGCATTCAATGTTAGTCCTGTATTGGAATTGTGACTCTTTGATGGATCGTTTCTGGTTGGGATATTGTGACGACCCTCCCACTCGGTCTGCTAAATTCTTTCTCTCTGCTCTTGTTTCCCTTAATAGGATGTCGGTGGGCGGAGCTGGGAGGGTTGTCAGCGAAATGGGACACACCTGGGCTTGGGTGTGTCCTGGGGATAAACACACCTTTCCCCCATACATCACCGAGACTCTCTCCATGCAGATACAATGTTGTTTTTGGTTGTGCACCAGCTGTTGTTAACAAAGAGACACACACCTCCCCCATTAACCTTACCCAAATCTGCCATTTGGTATTGACAATGCATAGAAAAACCATCTAGAAGTAAATATTATCCATGTTCTTGTTCAGCCACGACTCCGAGAAAAATAGAATATTACAGTTCATCAAGTCCCGTTGATAGGATAGTCAAGAACGAAGCTCGTCCAGTTTCTTCTCTAGTGATTGTACGTTCGCCAATAGAACGGAGGGTAGAGGGTGTTTATTTACTCGCCAACGTAGTCTTGTCAGGCAGCCCTCTTGTTTGCCTCTCATGCGCCGTCTCTTCCTCTTTCAAGTCCCGGAATTAGGGCCTGGTCTGGAATAAGCAGTACATCCACAGCTGCCGACTCGCTGAAGTAGAAATCTTCATCCAAATTGAGGTTAGTGATCGCTGTTCGGATGTCCGAAAGCTATTTCCTGTCATAGGAAATGATGGCGGAAATATTATTTACAAGAAAAGTTAAGGTCAGCATAAAAATACACACAAAATAGCATAATTGGCCAGGAGCCCGTAAAACGGTTGCTATCTACTGCAGCTCCATCTTCATACCAAAATGGCTGCTGTGGCTACTGCTAGCTAGCATGAGGATGAAAATGGCAGTTTTCATAGATAACTGGTAGTATTTCAATCTTCTTGATGTATAAGTGTGGATAAAGGTCAAATTTGGAGTACAATGGCATATCCCATCACTGCATTGAGGTATGTTTTCCGACCTATATCTTGTGTTAGCTCCACGATGTCTTTGATGTAACCTACCCATTCATAGAAGCCAACTGCTTAAGCGCCTATTGACTGTAGTATCTTCTTTAAGGGGGTGCTCTTTTGTTAAGATTCCTGACACTCGGTCTCAACGTTAACACGCATCGCTTGCGCTACTGTTTTGGAAACATAAGGAGCATATCTTTCATATTAGCGAGGAAAAATGTACTTAAATAAAAATATACACTTGCTGTAGCATTTGTAGCACAATGGGTCCTGTATCCAGACAAAAATGTTTAGAGAAGACATACGACAATGGAATGTAAGAGGAAGAATTTAATAGCATTCTCCAAGATATACATGCTCAGACTACAACAAAAATAGGTCTTGAGGAACCTCTTAAATGGCTAAAGTGTCTGTGCAATCTTGCTAACTGGCTACTGCAACAGTGCATGTTTTGGGCTTTTTGGCCCATTAATGGAAAAGGTGAGCACATGTTGTATAGAGGAATGTACATCAGACATGATTTATGACAACATTTCTATATGCCATGAAATTAAACATATTTCAAATCAAATCAAATTGTATTTGTCACATGCACCAAATACAACACATTTACAAGCCCTTAAACAACAATGTTTTAAGAAAAATACCACAAAAAAATAAAAGTAACAAATAATTAAAGAGCCGCAGTAAAAGAGAAGTATCTTAAAGTAGACAGGAAATCAGATCCATATTACTGCACAAACTTTCCATCTACACGTCACTGCCGGATGATTGCATTACAATCAAAGGTGATTTTGTGCCATTACTAATCAGCTTCAACCTGGAGAACAACACGGTCTGCCGCTGCCGTTCATGGTGACATGACAAAGGACACTGCACAGAGTAAGATCCAACAATACATCTGTATCGATCTATCTATCGATCACATCTACTTGTTTTGTCCATTCTTTGGGCAGGAATTCCTGATGGTCCGGTGCAGCTGATCTTTATCTCTCCTGAAAGCCTGTTCATCGACCAGTGGTGGTCCTGGCTGAGGACCATCCAGGACAGGATATGCCTCCTGGCCGTGGACAAGGTGCACTGCATGACATTTAGAGTAAAAAAAAAATAAAGAAACGTATTGATGTCATTTGTCTCTTGCAAGCACATCATGCAACTCAAGTACATGCAGTAACTGTAAACACTTAACACATTCTTTGACACCATAATTCCCACCCCTGCAGAGAACTATACCTAAGCATGTGACATCTTTCAATAACATACCATTCTTTATTACTATTAATGCAATGGGTTTCACCAAAGTAACTCTGGTTTCAGATAAACGGTAATACTGTATGTACGCACACAAACATAAAAAGGAGAGCCCAACAGCTAAATCATACATCACACTTAAAAAACAACATTGGAGAGAGGTAATTGTTAAACAATTTAACTGCATCACAGGGGCGAATCCTTAAGGGAGACATATTTGAAGGTGCCTGCCGTCAGGGTCATCTTAATAGCTTGTTGCCCAATTCTGATGCTCACTGTCACAGCCACAGAGGCAATGGTGGATGACATGATAGAGAAGATTAATCTCCCCGTGTAGTCTGGCTGGATTGTCTCGGTTCTTTCCAACAGGTAATAATCTATGCGTTTACAATTTCCATGAAGAAATGCAATGGCAATATAAGGAAGGCAGTTGTTTAATTGAATGATCATCTCTACGAAGTGTTCCTACACATAGCTAAAGTCCAGTTTGTAACATGCTCCTTCGGATCTGTGTTTTTATTCGATATTATTACATTTTGGTGGCCTTTTACATTTTACTGACATGTACAGGAGTGGCAGATGGCCATATACGCTTCCTCTCACATGGCACCGTTTTACTGCGTAGGAGTGCGAGGCACTCAGGACAAATGAATGTCCCATGGGTAGGGGACACATTTGGAAAAACTAGTTTAGCAGTCCAGGGACTGGCTACTGAACCAAGACTGCACCTTTTAAAAAGCCTATGTTTCTTCTCAAATTCTCTGCTTCGGTTGCAGCAATTATTTGAGGAAGACATTGAAGAACACAAAAATACGTATACAACAAGAAATGAAAACACGTGTAAATAAATAGAAATGAGAAAATATGTTATGAGAAAAACTAAAAATATACTATAATAAATTACGATATCAGTTTGAGTTTAGTCTAGGATGCTATAGGGATGCTAGGATACTCTAATATGCACTAGAATTTAGTAGGGACAGGTGCTGCATTTTCTTTCGCCTTTTGTACAGAGTGGTGCAACGTGATGATGTTATTGGAGAAGTTTGCTTCACAAATATCTGGAGGCCCCAGGTAGGCACACACGTACAGCCATGTGGATCTGTGCAAAATTGCACAGTAAGTGTAGATTTTTTATTTTAAAGATTATTTCTCGCTGATATTAAAGATAAAGGAAGGGTGACCAAGAAAAATGAATTGGTACAGTTTAAGGCCAAGTGGCAAACAATATTGCAGGCGCTAGGGATAGGGGTATGAGCATGCAGATCTGGGCAGATGAGATGTTATTTTTTGTGTGTCTGTAAGTTGTTGTTCGTATGTATATATGTTTGTATCTGGAGTGAAACCTTTTTTTAAGATAAGGGGCATATCAGCATATGTTTTGAAAACCAGTTTGAAATGGATGATTATTGACGTTTATTAACATCTAAACACACCCACTATCGGCTTCACATGAAGCCAATAGTGGGTGAATGTAAGGGCTGAAAACCCTACAAACAGAGAAGGGTTTTCAAGAGATAAATCTAACCATGATTGCGTGCAAACCCCAGTGCAGCTCAGTGTAAACAAGCATAATGATAGGATCTGTATCTTCTGGTAAGTCCTACTGTACATTATGAAGTTCAATTAATTGTACAGACAGGGTTTCTGTCACGAGCTACATAAGCTAATAAGTGTTACTGACCAATTATTCCAAGTATACATAGGTGGCCCTGGCTATAAAAAAAAAAAAAAATTGTATTAAAGACTGTCGAATCGATCGCTTGTTGTGAATGTCAATGACCCCAAGAGGACGAAACACGCGCGTCTGCGCAGTTGTCTCTCAGGACCACAGAGGAGAGCGACTACAGCAACGCCGTATATCACGTGACCTTGTGCTGGCTGAGTGAATCGTGTTAGCAGGTAATAAAAAGCAAATCTCGTTCAGACGCTCAATGTTTTTCTTTATACTTGAGCCAATTTGAACCCTTTCATAGTCTTGTCCCTCTCGAAGTGTAATGTCACTGATTCATTTGTCTGTTTACACCAGCTTTTCAGTCTTTATTTCGTTATTTTCTTTTGGCTTTTTCCCGACAAGTAATGTCGGGGGTTGGATTGTGTGCTGTGTGGCCATTTTCGTTAGAATTGATAAAGCTTTGTGGTTAGCTAGCATGTTATGATACCCGAAGAACGGCTGTTTATGATTGACCCTTGGGAATAACCCCCGTTAGTAACATTCAACGTGTGAGCAGGAATGTCAGCCCGTCGTGTTTTGGTATCTTATCTGCCGTAGATTGCCTAAACTGCATCGCTAACTAGCTAACGTTAGCTAGATACTTCGCTAGCTAGGACAAAGGGGTCCCACTGTCGGTCACTTTTGTGTATTATTTGTCATTTACAGTAGGACTAAAATCCACGCCAGTGCTGTATTTGAAACGCGCGCCGTTACATTTCAGTTAAAAACATTATCAAAAGTGTCAAGACAATTAAACAGTTAAGTGATTGTAAATGTCATATAATGGCATGCGTTCTTTATCATTAATTATAACTTAGCTAAATATGATGGCAAGCTATCTATAACACTTTAGTCTATTGTTTGCACACATTTGACGGATTCTATACCAGTGTTATATAAACATTTATGCATGTTTACTATTCGAGTGTGTTTGTCATATATTGTGTAGATGAAAAAGGTTTTATGAGTAACCAGCTAGAGGATGATGCCAAACTCCGTAGCTGCGGTAACTTGTATTATTGGACAACAGCAGGGAAATCTCTGTCGAGTTGACACAATATCTCATTACATTGTCTTGCATGGGAATGCGCTCGAATGAGAGTTGTAAACAAAAAAAATATAGGCCCTGGCTGTCTTTTCGCTAGCGTATTGCCTTCGCAAAGTCAACCTGATGTTGATGCTGCTGTCATCTCAGCTACAGATCAATAATCGAGCCCGTGTTTATTGTTGCATTACTGGAAGTTGCCAATGGCAGCTATGGTCACTTCGCCACTGACCTGCAGCTGCATTGTCCTCAGATATGAACCAGGCAGAGTAATATTTGATCTTCTCAGTTTATATATTGCAGTTTTGGACGTGTGCATACAGTGCATTCGAAAAGTATTCAGACCCCTTGACTTTTTCCACATTTTGGTACATTACAACCTTATCCAAAATTGATTTAAATACTTTTTTCCCTCATCAATTTACACACACTACCCCATAATGATTTTTGCAAATGTGTGTATATATATGTATTTACATAAGTATTCAGACCCTTTGCTATGAGACATCAAATCAAATTTTATTTGTCACATACACATGGTTAGCAGATGTTAATGCGAGTGTAGCGAAATGCTTGTGCTTCTAGTTCCGACAATGCAGTAATAACCAACAAGTAATCTAACTAACAATTCCAAAACTACTGTCTTATACACAGTGTAAGGGGATAAAGAATATGTACATAAAGATATATGAATGAGTGATGGTACAGAGCAGCATAGGCAAGATACAGTAGATGGTATCGAGTACAGTATATACATATGAGATGAGTATGTAAACAAAGTGGCATAGTTAAAGTGGCTAGTGATACATGTATTACATAAGGATGCAGTCGATGATATAGAGTACAGTATATACGTATGCATATGAGATGAACAATGTAGGATATGTAACATTATATTAGGTAGCATTGTTTAAAGTGGCTAGTGATATATTTTACATCATTTCCCATCAATTCCCATTATTAAAGTGGCTGGAGTTGAGTCAGTGTCAGTGTAATGGCAGCAGCCACTCAATGTTAGTGGTGGCTGTTTTTCAGTCTCTCGGTCCCAGCTTTGATGCACCTGTACTGAACTCGCCTTCTGGATGATAGCGGGGTGAACAGGCAGTGGCTCGGGTGGTTGTTGTCCTTGATGATCTTTATGGCCTTACCGGAAACATCGGGTGGTGTAGGTGTCCTGGAGGGCACATGCGCATCCTGTTTCCATTGATCTACAACTTGATTGGAGTCAGCCTGTGGTAAATTCAATTGATTGGACATGATTTGGAAAGGCACACACCTCTTTATATAAGGTCCCACAGTTGACAGTGCATGTCAGAGCAAAAACCAAGCCGTGAGGTTGAAGGAATTGTCTGTATAGCTCCGAGACAGGATTGTTTCAAGGCTCAGATCTGGGGAAGGGCATCAAAACATTTCTGCAGCATTGATCGTCCCCAAGAACACAATGGCCTCCATCATTCTTCAATTGAAGAAGTTTGGAACCACCAAGACTCTTCCTAGAGCTGGCCGCTTGACCAAACTGAGCAATTGGGGGAGAAGGGCCTTGGTCAGAGAGGTGACCAACAACCCGATGGTCACTCTGACAGATCTCCAGAGTTTCTCTGTGGCGATGGGAGAACTTTCCAGAAGGACAACCATCTCTGCAGCACTCCACCAATCAAGACTTTATGGTAGAGTGGCCAGACAGAAGCCACTCCTCAGTAAAAGGCACATGACAGCCCACATGGAGTTTGCCAAAAGGTCACCTAAAGGACTCTCAAACCGTGAGAAACAAGATTCTCTGGTCTGACGAAACCAAGATTGAACTCTTTGGCCTGAATGCCTAGCGTCACGTCTGGAGAAACCAGGCACTGCTCATCACCTAGCCAATACCATCCCTATGGTGAAGCATGGTGGTGACATCATCATGCCGTGGGGATGTTTTTCAGGGACTGGGAGACTAGTCGGGTTCGAGGGAAAGATGAACGGTGCAAAGTACAAAGAGATCCTCTATGAAAACCTACTTCAGAGTGCTCAGGACCTCAGACTGGGGCGAAGGTTCACCTTACAACAGAACAACGACCCTAAGCACACAGCCAAGAAAACCTAGGAGTTGCTTCGGGGCAAGTCTCTGAATGTCCTTGATTGGCCCAGCCAGAGCCCAGACTTGAACCCGATCGATCGAACATCTCTGGAGAGACCTGAAAATAGCTGTGCAGCAATGCTCCCCATCCAACCTGACAGAGCTTGAGAGGCTCAGCAGAGAAGAATGGGAGAAACTCTCCAAATACAGGTGTGTAAACACATTTCAAGATTGTTTTGATCACGCAGACTGAAATATGTTTCAGTCAGCCTCAGAGAACAACATTGACCTACACGCTGACTCGCTGAGTGCATTTATAAAGAAGTGCATTGGAGATGTTGTACCCACTGTGACTATTAACACCTACCATAACCAGAAACTGTGGATGGATGGCGGAATTCGCGCAAAACTGAAAGTGTGACCCACCACATTTAACCATGGAAAGAGGTTGGGAATATGTCTGAATATAAACCGTGTAGTTATTCCCTCCTCAAGGGAATCAAACAAGCAAAATGCCAGTACTGGGCTAAGGTGGAGTCGCAATTCAACGGTGCAGACACGAGACGATTGTGGTAGGGTCTACAGGAAATCACAGACTACAAAAAGAAATCCAGCCACGTCACGGACACTGACGTGACGGTTCCAGACAAACTAAACACCTTCTTTGCCCGCTTTGAGAATACAGTGCCACCGTCGCGGCCCGCTAATAAGGTCTGTGCCCCTCTCCTTCTCCGTGGCTTATGTGAGTAAAACATTCAAACATGTTAACCCTCGCAAGGCTGCTGTCTCAGACGGCATCCGTAGCCGTGTCCTCAAAGCATGTGCAGACCAGCTGGCGGGTGTGTTTACGGACATATTCAATCGCTCCCTATCCCAGTCTGTTGTCCCCACATGCTTCAAGATGGCTACCATTGTTCCTGTACCCAAGAAGGCAAAAACAACTGAACTAAATGACTACTGCCCAGTAGCCCTCACTTCCGTCATCATGAAGTGCTTTGAGAAGACTAGTCAAGGATCATATCACCTCCACCTTACCGTCCACCCTAGACCCACTTCAATTTTCATAACGCCCAACAGGTCCACAGACGATCTCCATCACACTGCACACTGCCCTATCCCATCTGGACAAAATTAATTCCTATGTAGGAATGCTGTTCATTGACTACAGCTCAGCATTCAACACCATAGTACCCTCCAAGCTCATCATCAAGCTGGAGGCCCTGGGTCTCAACCCCACCCTGTGCAATTGAGTCCTTGACTTTCTGACGGGCCGCCCCCCAGGTGGTGAAGGTAGGAAACAACGTCTCCACTTTGCTGACCCTCAACACAAGGGCCCTACAAGGGTGCGTGCTCAGCCCCCTCCTGTACTCCCTGTTCACCCACGACTGCGAGGCCATGCTTGCCTCCAAGTCAATCATCGAGTTTGCAGGTGACACGACAGTAGTGGTCTTGATTACCAACAACGACGAGGGCACTTGGAGTGTGGTGACAGGAAAAGGAGATGATCGTGGACTTCAGGAAACAGCAGAGGGAGCACCCCCCTATCCACATCGATGGGACAGCAGTGGAGAAGGTGGAAAGTTTTAAGTTCCTCGGCGTACACATCACAGACAAACTGACATGGTCCACTCACACAGACAGTGTGCTGAAGAAGGCGCAACAGCGCCTCTTCAACCTATTCAATAAAAGACATCTCAGGAGGCTGAAGAAATTCACCCAAAACCCGACAAACTATTAGAGATGCACAATTGAGAGTATCCTGTCGGGCTGTATCACCGCCTGGTATGGCATCTGCACCGCCCTCAATCACAAGGCTCTCCAGAGGGTGGTGCGGTCTACACAACGCATTACCGGGGGCAATCTACCTGCCCTCCATGACACCGACACCTACAGCACCCGATGTCACAGGAGGCCAAAATGATCTTCAAGGACATCAACCACCCGAGCTATTGCTTGTTCACACTGCTACCATCCATAAGGCGAGGTCAGTACAGGTGCATCAAAGCTGGGACTGAGAGACTGAAAAACAGTCTCAAGGCCATCAGACTGCTAAACAGCAATCACTAACTCAGAGAGGCTGCTGCCAACATGGAACCCCAATCACTGGCCACTTTAATAAATGGATCACTAGTCACTTTATACAATGCACTCTAAGTAATGCCACTTTAATAATGTTTACATATCTTACATTACTCATATCACATGTATTTTATACCATCTATTGCACCTTGCTTTTGCTGTTCGGCCATCGCTCATCCATATACTTACATGTACATATTCTCATTCACCCCTTTAGATTTGTGTGTATTAGGTAGTTGTTGGGGAATTGTTAGATTACTTGTTAGATATTATTGCACTGTCGGAACTAGAAGCACAAGCATTTCGCTACACTTACATTAACATCTGCTAACCATGTGTATATGAGAAATAAAATTTGATTTGATTTAGCATCATACCCAAAACTAATTGAGGCTGTAATCGCTGCCAAAGGTGCTTCAACAAAGTACTGAGTAAAGGATCTGAATACTTATGTAAATGTTCTATTATATATATATATATATATCATTTTTTAATTATTATTATATATATATATATTTTATACATTTGAAGAAAAAATCACCATGTTTTTGCTTTGTCATTATGGGGAATTGTGTGTAGATTGATGAGGGGGGAAAACGATTTAATCCATTTTAGAATAAGGTTGTAACGTAACAAAATGTGGAAAAAGTGAAGGGGTTGGAGTATTTTACGAATGCACTAGAGCTAGCCCATTAATGGAATAAAGGAGCCTAACATTATTCATTATAGTCAAGGACCCAACACTTTCTGTTTAAAGGCGACTTGTCTCTAAGCCAAAACAGTCAAATACTAAATACAAATCTAGCTAAATGTGAATTGATTCTCAATTATGGTAAGGTTCTAGAAACATAGATAAATCCCTCTACTTTCATATCACGTCAAAATAATTTCACCAATGCAAAATACACATTTACTATACACTGTTTCAACAGTTGCAACCGACACTCAGGATTGCACAATCCCTCCAACCGTGTTGATGTGGGGACGTGTTTGATACAGGCTACACATGAGTATATACACACACACCAGGGAATGCATTTCAGCTCAGAAGAAACTACAAAGGGAATCGGGACTATTTGAACAACCCAGGCCTAACGTATAACAACAGACCTATTTGTCTTATCTTATACCTGCCTGCAGTGAATAGGGCAAATACCGTAAGTGACGTTATTCATTTTTATCCACCCCCCACACACCAACCCCCCCCCCCCTTCTCTGTCTTCCAGATTTTTCTATTTTGTACATACATTGTTTTGTATATACTGTATATGATGACATCGTTGGGCGGCGACAAAGCCCGGGGCACTCGGGACAAAGCGCTGCCTGCTGCCACACACGCAACTCAACCACAGAAACAGCTCCAGGTGAGTGACACACACGCAACCAGTATTTTCCACTAGCGCCGGTTGTCGGCTATACAAATGATTTGCAGACTCATATTCAGCCGTGTACATTTTCCACTTAACTTAACTAGGCTACTTTTCAATTGGTTTCTTAAAAATAAGTCTGCAGAGCCCTCCCCTGCTAGATCAAATCATACGTTATTTGTCACACGCGCCGAATACAACAGTGAAATGCTTACTTACAAGCCCTTAACCAACAATGCCGTTTGAAATAAGTGTTAAATCAAAAATAAAAGTAACAAATTATTAAAGAGCTGCAGTAAAATAACAACAGCGAGGCTATATACAGGGGGTACCGGTACAGCGTCAATGTGAGGGGGCATCGGTCGAAGTAATTGAGGTACAATGTACATGTAGGTAGAGTTAGAGTGACTGTGACTGAATATGCATCTTCTAGCAATCTATTAATAGGATAGGCGCCTGTCAGTCACGAAGTGAGCGATGACAGGGAAACACTGCCTCTCGGCATCTGGGTGTATGCGCTGTGGTTGCGGTCATATTTATTTACACTGAGGGAGAGGGCGTGAATTTACAGGTCCCATATAATGTGGTGACAATGAGTCAATCCACTTAGACTATTGTTTTTCTGGCACATTCATTTATTGTCTTTCGCGTGCAGGGTCCAACATTAACAACAAAGTCACTGCCTGCAGGACCAGTAACATCTCAGCACAGTTTTGCATTCCGGTTCAATATTTACCTGCTCTGTCGCAGTCTTTCATTGAAGACTACACACACAAATGTCATGCTACACTGAACAAAAATATAAACGCAACATGTAAAGTGGTCCCATGTTTCATGAGCTGAAATAAGATCCCAGAAATTTTCCATACGCACAAAAGCTTATTTCTCTCATTTTGTGCTCAAATGTGTTTACATCGCTGTTAGTGACCATTACTCCTTTGCCAAGATTATCCATCCACCTGACTAACCCTACCAACAGCTCTACACCCCCCCCCCCCCCCCCACACACACACTTCTCCTTCACCCAAATCCAGAAGGCTGATGTTCTGAAAGAGCTGCAAAATCTTGATCCCTACAAATCAGCTGGGATAGAAAATCTGGACCATCTCTTTAAAAAATTATCAGCCAAAATTGTTGCAACCCCTATTACTAGCCTCTTCAACCTCTCTTTCGTATCGTCTGAGATCCCCAAAGATTGGAAAGCTGCCGCGGTCATCCCCCTCTTCAAAGGGGGAGACACTCTAGACCCAAACTGTTATAGACCAATATCCATCCTGCCCTGCCTTTCTAAAATCTTTGAAAGCCAAGTTAACAAACAGATCACCGACCATCATCTGCACATTTATTACTCCAGTGTTAATGCTAAATGGTAATTATTTCGCCTCTATGGCCTATCAATGGCCTTACCTCCCTTACTCTTCTACATTTGCACACACGGTACATAGATTTTTAAATTGTGTTATTGACTATACATTTGGTTATGTGTAACTGTGCTGTTGTTTTTGTCACACTGCTTTGCTTTATCTTGGCCAGGTTGCAGTTGAAAATGAGAACTTGTTCTCAATTGGCCTACCTGGTTAAATAAAGGTGAAAAAAAAGGTGTGGCATATCAAGAAGCTGATTAAACAGCATGATCATTACACAGGTACACCTTGTGTTGGGGACTTTAAAAGGCTACTCTACAATGTGCAGTTTTGTCACACAACACAATGCCACAGATGTCTCAAGTTGAGGGAGCATGCAATTGGCATGCTAGCTGCAGGAATGTCCACCGGAGCTGTTGCCAGAGAATTTAATGATCATTCTTTTACCATAAGCCGCCTCCAACTAAGTTTTAGAGAATTTGGCGGTGCGTCCAACCGGCAATGGTGTAAAAATACTTTAAGTACTACTTAAGTCGTTTTTTCGTGGTATTTGTACTTTATTTTACTATTTATATTTAACTACTTTTACTTTCACTTCACTACATTCCCAAAGAATACGATTGACTTTTTACTCCATGCATTTACCCTGACACCCAAAAGTACACATTTCATTTCAATGCTTAGCAGGTCAGGAAAATGGTCCAATTCACGCACTTATGAAGAGAACATATCTGGTCATCCCTACTGCCTCTGATCTGGCGGATTAATTAAACACACATACTTAATTTAAGAATTTGTGTTTGAATGTGCCCCTGGCTATCTGTAAATTAAACATTTAAATAAAATGATGCCGTCTTGTTTGCTTAATATAAGCAATTTGAAATTATTTATACTTTTACTTTTGATACTTAGGTATATTTCAAACCAAATACTTTTAGACTTTTACTCAAGTAGTATTTTACTGGGTGACTTTTCATTTTCTATTAACGTTTCTTTACTTTTACTCAAGTATGACAATTTGATACGTTTTCCACCACTGCCAACCAGCCTCACAACTGTAACCACGCCAGCCCAGGACCTCCACATCCGGTATTTTCTATATGAAGTCTATCAGGACTTGCCAGACGTTATAGTGAGTTACTCGTCAGTAGCCTACCGAATTGCATCGGTACGAGAACTGTTCATTTAGCTACCTAATTTGCATACTGCTAGACGTTTTTGTGATTTTTCTGCAGATAAATTGTGAAAACATTTGACGAAGATGGTGAATCCTAGACTAGTGGAGAGAGAGCATCAGTTTGGATTGAATTTTTTAAAAGCTAATGGTACTTAGTTGTGGCCAAATATATTGGCACCCTGGCACCTTTCTTAAATCATTCCCTATTTTTTCTGAAACAAGTTAAAATTGAAAAACACTTTTGGTCTCCACACCTTGTTATTGGAGTTAAAACATTGCACAACACATTTTATTTTTGGAAACTTAAGTTGGCTATTTTTAATTTAGAAAATCAAGGCATGGACAAGGCTCTCCAGAGGGTGGTGCGGTCTGCACCACCCTCTGGACAAAATTATTGGCAAGATGGACAAAATTATTGGTGCCCAGGAGCTACCACTTAGTTGCACAGCCTTTGGCCAAGATAACTGAGAAAAACATTTATTGTAGCCATCAATGAGCCATTACTGGCAAGTTGGCCCACTATTCAACAGCAAACTGCTCAAATTTTTCGATGTTTGAGGGATGCCTTCAACCAACTGATGTTTTCAGATCTTACCACAGGTTTTTGGATGTGATTCAAATCTGGACTCTATGCTGGCCATTTCAGAGCAGTCGATAGTTTCATCTTGAACCGTTCCTGGGTGCTATTTGATGTGTGTTCAGGGTTGTTGTCTTGCTGGAAGACCCACAATCTTCAATGGAAAAACTATTTTTGGACTGGGTTGAACATTGGACTCAAACACTTGATAATCAGCTGATTTCATGATGACGTGTACGTTCAAGGCCCCCAGTACCAGAGGTAGCAAACAACCCTACAGCATTATCAAACCTCCCCATGTTTGATTGTAGGGGGTTATTTTGAGGGTATGCTTAATTTGGTCATCAGTAGAACGGTGCAGCAAGCTCATTTGAGGCTACAAGAAGCATTGGCCAAAGGCTGTTCAACCAAGTACTAGCTCCGAGGTGCCAATAATTTTATCCATGCCATTTGTCTTTATTTTCTAAATGAAACATTTAAGCTGAAGGTTACAGAAATAAAAAATGTATTCTGTAAAATGTAGAAAATCCAATAAAGTGTGGAGACATTTTTTTCTTCATTTTAAACTTCATTTATAAATAAGAAATTATTTAAGAAAAGTGCAAGGGTGACAATATATTTGGCTGCAATTGTATATGGTATTTTGAAGGATATTGATATATACAGTGCCTTCAGAAAGTATTCACACCCCTTGACTTTTTCCAAATGTTGTTGTGTTATAACCTGAATTTAAAATGGATTAAATTGAGATTTTTTTTCACTGGCCTACACACAATACCCCATAATGTCAGTGGAATTCTGTTTTTAGAAATTGTTACATATGAATTAAAAATGAAAAAATGAAATATCTTGGGTCAATAAGTATTTGTTATGGCAAGCCATAAATTCTGTCATCAAGGGTGGCTACTTTGAATAATCTCAAATATTTTTTTGGTTTGTTTAACACTTTGTTGGTTACTACATGATTCCATATGTGTTATTTCATAGTTTTGATGTCTTCACTATTCTACAATGTAGAAAATAGTCAAAACAAATAACCCTTGAATGAGTAGTTGTATTCATACTTTTGACTGGTGCTGTATTCATACTTTTGACTGGTGCTGTATATGTTTTGTGCTCTATCACTCCCCTATTACTAAACACAAATGATCTATAACTGGGCTAATAACTCACTAACCAGCAGAGGATATGAACAAACCGTCTATTTGCATAAAGGCCTACTGGAGCTCTGATTGTTTATGCCGCACCGGTCTGTGTAGAGTATGGGCGAAGTAGTGCATGTCAATGCATTAGAATCCTACTCCGATGCGTTCTGCATTCAACAAAATCCCTTGCATAGTTTTGTTTTGCATTGAAAGTGGCTAATATTGTGCTGATTCGATCACAATTGCAATTTAGATAATAGATAATAATTACAATTGCCACAGTAAAGGGAAACGTTGATAACTCTAGAACAGTGGTCACTTTGAGTCAAAATGCAAGGCGAGATTAACCGCTCAGATTTCTTTTTAACATGACTTAAAAACACATAAGTGTTGACAATGGAGCAGTCAACTGCTGCTTTCTCTTTAGCAAAGCCCATGTTTAACACCTGCTTCATTCTTCAATCATACCTGTCTTGCAGTTAGCTGAGAAAATACCTCTCAAAAGGAAGGTTGAAGCCGATGGAAGTCAGGACGTAAAGGATTCTTTGAAGGCCCAGTGCAGTCAAAATGACGTTTTCCTGTTTTTGTATCATATTGTACAAGAGCTGATGAAACTAACACTCGAAAAGTGTGAAAATGTGATCAGTGTTATTTCAGTGTTATTTCCTGATAGCTGCTGTTTGAAAATGCAATATAGCATTAGAATGTACCAGAGGCCACCAAAATAGAGCTTGTTTGTCAAACATTTCTTAACCCGGGGGACAAGCCCCTCTGGACTTTTTCTTTGACATGCACACAGTACAACTTGCTCAATGCATGGGTCTTCAAGTGGTAAATCATATCTCCAAAACAATTCTTCTCCCTCTCCTTCTCTCCTCCCTCTGTTCCTTTCCTTCTTCATATCCTCCCTCACTTCCTTCTCATCCATTTTGCAGGCGACTGCAGAGCAGATCCGACTCGCCCAGATGATCTATGACAAGAATGATGCTGAGTTTGAGGACAAAGTGAACCAGGTGAGTGGGTGGGAATTTCAGAGGCCATTGTGACAGCTCTGAATGACGGCCTGTGTGTGTTGGGGTGTGTTTCACATTAAGAGAGAATACCTGTGACTGCATGTGCTGGGAAAAGGCAAGACCACACTCATAATTTAGGAAAAAAACAAAATATTTTGTCAATTTTAGACAACTTCAGGGTTTTCACCTCAAATCTAAGACCCTCTCTTTTTCTAATACTGACTGTTAGGCTATGACAGATTCCCCCTCCCCTTCTGTGACTATGTACACAGCTTATTGGTGTGTGTGTATGTGTGTGCTTGTGTGCGTGTCTCAGTGTGTGTAGTGTATTTGTATCAACGGTCTGTATAGACAGTGTCATTGTACACTGAGTATACAAAACATTAAGAACAGACAGACTACATGAATCCAGGTGGAAGCTATGATCCCATATTGATGTCACTTGTTAAGTCCACTTCAATCAGTGTAGATGAAGGGGAGGAGACAGGTTAAAGGAGGATTTCTAAGCCTTAAGACAATTGAGACATGGATTGTGTGCGCCATTCAGAGGTTGAATGGGCAAGACAAAAGTGCCTTTGAATGGGGTATGGTAGTAGGCCCTCCGGTTCGTGTCAAAAACTGCAACACTGCTGGGTGTTTTACACTCAACACGTTCCTGTGTGTATCAATAATGGTACACCACGCAAAGGACGTCCAGCCAACTTGACACAACTGTGGGAAGCGTTGGAGTCAACAATGGCCAGCATCCCTGTGGAACGCTTTCGACACCTTGTGGAGTCCATGTGCCGATGAATTCAGGCTGTTCTGAGGGCAGGGGGTGCAAGTCAATATTAGCAAGATGTTCTTAATATTCTATTATCTTTCATTGGATTCAAATAAAGCACTCAGAGTTGTATGTATGTCCACAGCTGATGGAGGTGACAGGAAAGATCCAGGATGAATGCATGGTAGCGCTCCACGACTGCAACGAAGATGTCAACAGAGCCATCAACTTCCTCCTTGAGAGCACCTCTGATACGGTAGGGCAGAGGGGACTGACGTTAATAACGCTACCTTTTCAATTTCCTTCAGCCACTTTCCTCCGGGTGGCTAGTCATCGCTAGCTTAGCGTCGCTCAGTCACCTCAACTTCCCTGAGACCTGGGTCGTATTCATTAGGCACCAATGGAAGAAAACTGACTGAAAAAGGGAGGGACTAGCCTACCTGAACTTTTCTGCCTTTGTTTTCTGGTTTAGTGATGCTCATTGTTGACTCATGAGAGTGGAGTGGCTGGTGGTAGCATGGTATGGAATGTAACCAGTTGCTACATAGCTTTTTTGCACTGACTCTCTTGCACAGACTCGATGTACACTCGCTGGACTCTCACACATACTAAGCTGACACTCCAACACACAGACACACACACATGCATATTGACGCACATGTACAGTGCATTCGGAAAGTATTCAGAGCCCTTGACTTTTTCCACATTTTGCTATGTTACAGCCTTATTCAGAAATTGATGAGAAAAACAGTTATTTAATCCATCTACATACAATAACCCATAATGACAAAGCGATAACAGGTATTTAGAATTTTTAGCAAATTTATAAAAAATAAACATAACTTATTTACTTAAGTATTCAGACCCTTTGCTATAAGACTCGAAATTGAGCTCAGGTGCTTCCTGTTTCCATTGATCATCCTTGATGTTTCTACAACTTGATTGGAGTCCAGCTGTGGTCAATTCAATTGATTGGACATGATTTGGAAAGGCACACACCTGTCTATGTAAGGTCCCACAGTTGATAGTGCATGTCAGAGCAAAAACCAAGCCATGAGGTCGAAGGGATTGTCCGTGACAGTATTGTGTCAAGGCACAGATCTGGGGAAGGGTACCAAAAAATGTCTACAGCGTTGAAGGTCCCCAAGAACACTGTGGCCTCCATCATTCTTAAATGAAAGAAGTTAGGAACCACCAAGTCTCTTCCTAGAGATGTCCTCCCTTCTAAACTAAATAATCAGGGAAGAAAGGCCTTGGTCAGGGAGGTGACCAAGAACCCGATGGTCACTCTGGCAGATCTCTAGAGTTCCTCTGTGGAGATGGGAGAACCTTCCAGAAGGACAACCATCTCTGCAGCACTCCGCCAATCAGGCCTTTATGGTAGAGCGGGCAGATGGAAGCCACTCCTCAGTAAATGGCACATGACAGCCTAAAAGCACCTAAAGGACTCTCAGACCATGAGAAACAAGACTCTCTGGTCTGATGAAACCAATATCAAACTCTTTAGGCCAAAATGCCAAGCGTCACATCTGGAGGAAACCTGGCACCATCCCTAAGGTGAAGCATGGTTATGGCAGCATCATGCTGTGGGGATGTTTTTCAGCGGCAGGTACTGGGAGACTAGTCAGAATTGAGGGAAAGATGAACAGAGCAAAGTTTTTTATTTATTTCACCATTATTTAACCAGGTAGGTCAGTTGAGAACAAGTTCTCATTTAAGTACAGTAGGGTCCTTGATGAAAATCTTCTCCAGAGCACTCAGGACCTCAGACTGGGAAGAAGGTTCACCTTCCAACAGGACAACGACCCTAAGCACACAGCCAAGACAACGCAGGATTGGCTTCGGGACAAGTCTCTAAATGTCCTTGAGGGGCCCAGCCAGAGTCCGGACTTGAACCCGATGGAACATCTCTGGAGAGACCTGAAAAGTGTGCAGTGACTTTTCCCATCGAACCTGACAGAGCTTGAGAGGATCTGCAGAGAAGAATGGGAGAAACTCCCCAAATACAGGTGTGCCTAGCTTGTCGCGTCATACCCAAGAAGACTCGAGGCTGTAATCGCTGCCAAAGGTGCTCCAGAAAAGTACTGAGAAAAGAGCCTGAAAACTTATGTAAATGTGGAATTCCAGTTTTTTTGTTTTTGCTTTGTCATTATGGGGTATTGTCTGTAGATTGATGAGAACAAAAACAATTTGATTAATTTTAGAATAAGGCTGTAACGTAACTAAATGTGGAAAAAGTGAAGGGGTCTGAATACTTTCCAAATACACTGTACATTCATATTCCTTCACACATTTCACATACGCTGCTACTACTCTGTTTATTATGTAGGCATAGTCACTTTATCCATACCTAAATGTGCGCATTACTTCAATTACCTCGACTAACCCTGTACCCCTGCAAATTGACTTGGGAACGGGTACCCCTTGTATATAGCCTCGTTAATGTTATTTTATAGTGTTAATATTTTTCCTTTAGGTTATTAGTAAATTGTTCGTAACCTTTTTTTAAAACTCTGCATTGTTGGTTACGGGCTCGTAAAGTAAGCATTTCACGTTAAGGTCTTCAGAGCGTGTGACAAATAACTTGATTTGATCTACATCTGTTAGAGTTGGAGCACAGATCTGATAGGACGGAAATATGTTCTCACGTTTTGTAATGGGACAGATGACATAATGTACCTAATACAATACTTCTATCTACAGTGGATTGAGTCAGCTTTAGGCAATGGATCTCTTAATGACCCTTGCCACATCCCCTTCCAATCAAGCCCAAGGGTGCTGTGCACATTGCTATATCTATCCAAGGAAACTGAAAATAGGGGCTTGTGCCAACTGTGCCAGGGGGACTTGTCCAGTTGGGTGATTGAATAAAGGCATATTGTGATTATTATTGATTTATTTATTTTACAGAAGGACAATGGAAAAAGTATTATGGCCTCTGAATCTAGGATGTACAGCACTTGTCACATGTTCTGTCAGCGCCTGAGTCAGTAGTAAAATAATCGAGGTGTTTCAGAGGAGAGCACCGCAGCACAGAGATCTCCACCCCACCACAGTTATGCTGTTGTTGTTTCTTGGAAGTCCTGAAATAGAAAGTGGGTCGTTTTGCTCCTATGTATGTAATCCTCCAATGATATAATCAGCTACTGCTGCCTGCCTGCCCTGTGGTCATTCATCCTTTGATATGTCAATGACATTGTGACACTGCAGTAGGAGGAGTACATATCCATTATTAATTTGACGTTGACTAGTTCAAGCAGTTGTAGGATCTGACTTAACTTTTACTCCTGCAATCTGTAGGTATTTTCCACTCTTTCCTCTCCTCTCCTAGCGCACCTCCCCTCCCATTCACTCACCTCCATTTCAGCATTTCACCCCCCCCCCCTCTCAAAGCCAATTAGGATCAATAAGGAGACATCAAAAGTCAGTCGCTTTCCCTCGCCCGCTCTCTCGCTCTCCCTCGCAAGCTCTCGCTCTCCCTCGCCCGCTCTCCCTCGTCCGCTCTCTCGCTCTCCCTCGCCCGCTCTAGCTCTCGCTCTCCCTCGCCCGCTGTCTCCCTCGTCCGCTCTCTCCCTCGTCCGCTCTCACTCCCTCGCCCGCTCTAGCTCTCGCTCTCCCTCGCCCGCTCTAGCTCTCGCTCTCTCTAGCTCTCGCTCTCTCTCTCTCAATTTTTTATTACATTTCAATTTAAGGGCTTTATTGGCATGGGAAACATATGTTTACATTGCCAAAGCAAGTGAAATAGCTAATAAACAAAAGTGAAACAAACAAAACAAAAAAAATATAGGGAACATTACACTCACAAAAGATCCAAAAGAATAAAGACATTTCAGATGTCATATTATGTGCAAATAGTTTAAGTACAAAAGTGAAAATATATAAACATAAATATGGGTTGTATTTACAATGGTGTTTGTTTTTAACATTTAACATTTAAGTCATTTAGCAGACGCTCTTATCCAGAGCGACTTACAAATTGGTGCATTCACCTTATGACATCCAGTGGAACAGCCACTTTACAATAGTGCATCTAAATCTTTTAAGGGGGGTGAGAAGGATTACTTTATCCTATCCTAGGTATTCCTTAAAGAGGTGGGGTTTCAGGTGTCTCCGGAAGGTCGTGATTGACTCCGCTGTCCTGGCGTCGTGAGGGAGTTTGTTCCACCATTGGGGGGCCAGAGCAGCGAACAGTTTTGACTGGGCTGAGCGGGAACTGTACTTCCTCAGTGGTAGGGAGGCGAGCAGGCCAGAGGTGGATGAACGCAGTGCCCTTGTTTGGGTGTAGGGCCTGATCAGAGCCTGGAGGTACTGAGGTGCCGTTCCCCTCACAGCTCCGTAGGCAAGCACCATGGTCTTGTAGCGGATGCGAGCTTCAACTGGAAGCCAGTGGAGAGAGCGGAGGAGCGGGGTGACGTGAGAGAACTTGGGAAGGTTGAACACCAGACGGGCTGCGGCGTTCTGGATGAGTTGTAGGGGTTTAATGGCACAGGCAGGGAGCCCAGCCAACAGCGAGTTGCAGTAATCCAGACGGGAGATGACAAGTGCCTGGATTAGGACCTGCGCCGCTTCCTGTGTGAGGCAGGGTCGTACTCTGCGGATGTTGTAGAGCATGAACCTACAGGAACGGGCCACCGCCTTAATGTTATTTGAGAACGACAGGGTGTTGTCCAGGATCACGCCAAGGTTCTTAGCGCTCTGGGAGGAGGACACAATGGAGTTGTCAACCGTGATGGCGAGATCATGGAACGGGCAGTCCTTCCCGGGAGGAAGAGCAGCTCCGTCTTGCCGAGGTTCAGCTTGAGGTGGTGATCCGTCATCCACACTGATATGTCTGCCAGACATGCAGAGATGCGATTCGCCACCTGGTTATCAGAAGGGGAAAGGAGAAGATTAATTGTGTGTCGTCTGCATAGCAATGATAGGAGAGACCATGTGAGGTTATGACAGAGCCAAGTGACTTGGTGTATAGCGAGAATAGGAGAGGGCCTAGAACAGAGCCCTGGGGACACCAGTGGTGAGAGCACGTGGTGAGGAGACAGATTCTCGCCACGCCACCTGGTAGGAGCGACCTGTCAGGTAGGACGCAATCAAGCGTGGGCCGCGCCGGAGATGCCCAACTCGGAGAGGGTGGAGAGGAGGATCTGATGGTTCACAGTATCGAAGGCAGCCGATAGGTCTAGAAGGATGAGAGCAGAGGAGAGAGAGTTAGCTTTAGCAGTGCGGAGCGCCTCCGTGATACAGAGAAGAGCAGTCTCAGTTGAATGACTAGTCTTGAAACCTGACTGATTTGGATCAAGAAGGTCATTCTGAGAGAGATAGCGGGAGAGCTGGCCAAGGACGGCACGTTCAAGAGATTTGGAGAGAAAAGAAAGAAGGGATACTGGTCTGTAGTTGTTGACATCGGAGGGATCGAGTGTAGGTTTTTTCAGAAGGGGTGCAACTCTCGCTCTCTTGAAGACGGAAGGGACGTAGCCAGCGGTCAGGGATGAGTTGATGAGCGAGGTGAGGTAAGGGAGAAGGTCTCCGGAAATGGTCTGGAGAAGAGAGGAGGGGATAGGGTCAAGCGGGCAGGTTGTTGGGCAGCCGACCGTCACAAGACGCGAGATTTCATCTGGAGAGAGAGGGGAGAAAGAGGTCAGAGCACAGGGTAGGGCAGTGTGAGCAGAACCAGCGGTGTCGTTTGACTTAGCAAACGAGGATCGGATGTCGTCGACCTTCTTTTCAAAATGGTTGACGAAGTCATCTGCAGAGAGGGAGGAGGGGGGGGGGAGGGGGAGGAGGATTCGGGAGGGAGGAGAAGGTGGCCTAAGAGCTTCCTAGGGTTAGAGGCAGATGCTTGGAATTTAGAGTGGTAGAAAGTGGCTTTAGCAGCAGAGACAGAAGAGGAAAATGTAGAGAGGAGGGAGTGAAAGGATGCCAGGTCCGCAGGGAGGCGAGTTTTCCTCCATTTCCGCTCGGCTGCCCGGAGCCCTGTTCTGTGAGCTCGCAATGAGTCGTCGAGCCACGGAGCGGGAGGGGAGGACCGAGCCGGCCTGGAGGATAGGGGACATAGAGAGTCAAAGGATGCAGAAAGGGAGGAGAGGAGGGTTGAGGAGGCAGAATCAGGAGATAGGTTGGAGAAGGTTTGAGCAGAGGGAAGAGATGATAGGATGGAAGAGGAGAGAGTAGCGGGGGAGAGAGAGCGAAGGTTGGGACGGCGCGATACCATCCGAGTAGGGGCAGTGTGGGAAGTGTTGCATGAGAGCGAGAGGGAAAAGGATACAAGGTAGTGGTCGGAGACTTGGAGGGGAGTTGCAATGAGGTTAGTGGAAGAACAGCATCTAGTAAAGATGAGGTCGAGCGTATTGCCTGCCTTGTGAGTAGGGGGGCAAGGTGAGAGGGTGAGGTCAAAAGAGGAGAGGAGTGGAAAGAAGGAGGCAGAGAGGAATGAGTCAAAGGTAGACGTGGGGAGGTTAAAGTCGCCCAGAACTGTGAGAGGTGAGCCGTCCTCAGGAAAGGAGCTTATCAAGGCATCAAGCTCATTGATGAACTCTCCGAGGGAACCTGGAGGGCGATAAATGATAAGGATGTTAAGCTTGAAAGGGCTGGTAACTGTGACAGCATGGAATTCAAAGGAGGCGATAGACAGATGGGTAAGGGGAGAAAGAGAGAATGACCACTTGGGAGAGATGAGGATCCCGGTGCCACCACCCCGCTGACCAGAAGCTCTCGGGGTGTGCGAGAACACGTGGGCGGACGAAGAGAGAGCAGTAGGAGTAGCAGTGTTATCTGTGGTGATCCATGTTTCCGTCAGTGCCAAGAAGTCGAGGGACTGGAGGGAGGCATAGGCTGAGATGAACTCTGCCTTGTTGGCCGCAGAGGCTACCGGAGACCTGGAACTCCACGTGGGTCGTGCGCGCTGGGACCACCAGATTAGGGTGGCCACGCGGTGTGGAGCGTTTGCATGGTCTGTGCAGAGAGGAGAGAACAGGGATAGACAGACACATAGTTGACAGGCTACAGAAGAGGCTATGCTAATGCAAAGGAGATTGGAATGACAAGTGGACTACACGTCTCGAATGTTCAGAAAGTTAAGCTTACGTAGCAAGAATCTTATTGACTAAAATGATTAAAATGATACAGTACTGCTGAAGTAGGCTAGCTGGCAGTGGCTGCGTTGTTGACTTTGTAGGCTAGCTGGCAGTGGCTACAGTGCTGCTATTCGGGGGCTGGCTGGCTAGCTAGCAGTGTTGATTACGTTACGTTGCGTTAAAAGAACGACAATAGCTGGCTAGCTAACCTAGAAAATCGCTCTAGACTACACAATTATCTTTGATACAAAGACGGCTATGTAGCTAGCTATGTAGCTAGCTACGATCAGACAAATCAAACCGTTGTACTGTAATGAAATGAAATGAAATGTGATACTACCTGTGGAGCGAAGCGGAATGCGACCGGGTTGTTGAGTGCGGAAGTTCTATTCGGTAGACGTTGGCTAGCTGTTGGCTAGCTAGCAGTGTCTCCATCGTAATAGTAGCACACTTTTTTCTTTGTTCCTTGAGAACTCAGCGCCATTTTACATCACAGACGGGCGAAAAGCGGCAGCTGTTTGTTCTTTACTTTTCTTGTGGCAACAGGTCACAAATCTTGCTGCTGTGGTATTTCACCCAATAGATATGAGAGTTGATCAAAATTGGGTTTGTTTTCAAATTCTTTGTGGGTCTGTGTAATCTGAGGGAAATATGTGTCTCTATGGACATATATATTCTCTCTCTCGCTGTCTTTCGCTCGCTCTCTCGTTCTCTCTCTCTCTCGTTCTCTCTCTCTCTCTCGTTCATTCTCTCTCTCGTCCTCTCGCTCTCACTCTCTCTCGTTCTCTCTGTCATTTCTTTCCTCTCTCTATCTCTCTCTCTCTCTCAGACCTCATGGGAGACAGTTGGGAAGAAGAAACCCCTAGCGAAGGACGGCCCGACGGAGGGCAAGGAGAACCGGGAGAAGAGAGGAGGAGAGCGAGAGGGCAGCAGGGGCCGCGGAGGGAGCAATCGGAGAGGCAGGGGGGCCAGCAACCGCAGCCGCCAGGTTGAGAGAGGTTAGGGGGTCACGGAATAAAATTCTATGCATATGTTAATGAACAAGGCACTATAACACTAGGTCTAATTGATCACCTAAGAGCCAGGAAGAATGATAAGTCAGTAAGCTGTCGAGGATTTGAGTTATTCAACCATGGTGTGGTTAGTACAGTTACAGTTAGTGTGTTTATTCTCATTGGCGGTACTTTAGATTAGAGAACACTACATAGAGCACTTACTAAGAATGAATAGCCAGCCAATTTGTCATTAAGCAATTAGTTTGTCATCAATGCACTATTCAGCAGAATTGCTTACTAGGCAGCACATAGCTTTGTACTGACCTTAAATCACTAAATCATCTCTCTGTTGGTCTCTCCCCACTTCTCTCCTTCTCTATCGCTATCCCTCTGTCTCTGTCTCCCTCTTTGTCCCTCCCCACCTCGCTTTCTCGCTCCTTCGCTCTGTGTCTCCCTGTGCAGTGCGGCCAGAGGAAAATGGTGTGGAGGCGATCCCTGGCCCTTTGGACAGAGTGTCAGAGCGAGGTCGCAGGGGAGGAAGAGGGGGTAGAGGTGAGTGTCAATTAGTGGCACTTTCTCATATGTTCCAGTCAACACTCCCAGGTAACTTAAGTGCTCTCTTAACTTCACACAATTTTTCTGGTGCCATGCTTACTATGTGTTGACGTTGTGCGGGTCTGTGTGCTTCAGTTGGATCTGGAGGCAGAGGAAGGGGCAGGGCACCAGTGGGTAGCAGGTTCTCAGCCCAGGGAATGGGGTGAGTTCTGTAAATACACAAACAAACTCGTACACACACAACTGTCCTTTTCTGGTTCCTCGTACACCAGTTCTTCTTAAACCTAAACTTCACCTACCCTCATCCTCTCTCTCTCTCCTCAGGACCTTTAACCCAGCAGACTACACCCCAGAACAGGGGACAGGGACCACACAAGGTGACGCTTGGGAGTCAGGGGCCAACAACAGCAACAGCACAGACGGGACAGGTGAGGCTTCACACAGAGAAGGATCATGAAACTCTCTGGGTTCTTCAAAAAGTAGTAGTGTTCTTCGTTTTGCTCTACGACCCCCACAAGTCTGAAGTCGGTACTGCCGATCTGCCGACTTCTGTCAATAGCGTCCGAACAGTTTCGGCTACACACAAATATGACCCCTCTACGGAAAGATGAGACTCTCAGGAACACGTACATGTCAGTTGTTTTGCTCTAGGACGCTCACAAGACTAATCTGAAGGTAGCCCGGTACCAGTTTAAAAAGTGAATGGAAGTATACACAGAGTACACAAAACATTAAGAACACCGGCACTTTCCATTACATAGACTGACCAGGTGAATCCAGGTGAAAGCTATGATCCCTTATTGATGTAACTTGTTAAATCCACTTCGATCCGTGTAGATGAAGGGGGTGACACAAGTTCAAGGAGGATTTTTAAGCCTTGACAATCGAGACTTGGATTGTGTATGTCTGCCATTATGAGTATGAATGGGCAAAATATTTAAGTGCCTTTGAATGGGGTATGGTAGTAGGTGCTAGGCGCTCCGGTTTGTGACAAGAACTGCAACGCTGCTGAGTCTTTCACGCTCAACAGTTTCCCGTGTGTATCAAGAATGGTCCACCACCCAAAGGACATCCAGCCAACTTGACACAACTGTGGGAAGCATTGGAGTCAACATGGGCCAGCATCCCTGTGGAACGCTTTCGACATCTTGTAGAGTCCATGGCCTGATGAATTGAGTCTGTTCTGTGGGCAAAGGGGTGGGGGGTGCAACTCAATATTAGGAAGGTGTTCCTAATGTTTGGTGTACTCAGTGTATATGGAAGTACACTACAAAAGTATGTGGACACCCCTTCAAATGAGTGGATTTGGCTATTTCAGCCACACCCATTGTTGACAGGTGTATAAAATCAAGCACACAGCCATGCAATCTCCATAGACAAGCAGTGGCAGTAGAGTGGCCTGTACTGAAGAGCTCAGTGACTTTCAACCTGGGACTGTCATAGGATGCCACCTTTCCAACAAGTCAGTTCATCAAATTTCTGCCCTGCCTGAGCTGCCCTAGTCAACTGTAATTGCTGTTACTGTGAAGTGGAAACGTCTCTAGGAGCAACAATGGCTCAGCCTCGATGTGGTAGGCCACATAAGCTCACAGAACGCGACCCCAGAGTGCTGAAGCGCCTAAAAAGCGTCTGTCCTCGGTTGCAACACTCCATTCCAAACTGCCTCTGGAAGCAACGTCAGCACAAGAACTGTTCTTCGGGAGCATCATGAAATGGGTTTCCATGGCCAAGCAGCCACACACAAACCTAAGGTCACCATGCGCAATGCCAAGAGTCGGCTGGAGTGGTTTAAAGCTTGCGGCCATTGGACTCTAGAGCAGTGGAAACGCGTTCTCTGGAGTGATGAATCGCACTTCGTCTGGCAGTTCGACGGACAAATCTGGGTTTGCCGGATGCCAGGAGAACGCTACCTGCCCCAGTGCATAGTGACAACTGTAAAGTTTTGTGGAGGAGGAATAATGGTCTGGGGCTGTTTTTCATAGTTTGTGCTAGACCCCTTAGTTCCAGTGAAGGGAAATCTTAATGCTACAGCATACAGTGACATTCTAGGTGATTCTGTGCTTCCAACTCTGGAAACGTTTTGGGGAAGGCACTTTCCTGTTTCAGCATGGCAATGCCCCCGTGCACAAAGCGAGATCCATACAGAAATGGTTTGTCGAGATCGGTGTGGAAGAACTTGAATGGCCTGCACAGAGCCCTGACCTCAACCTCATTGAACACCTTTGGGATGAATTGGAATGCTGACTGTGAGCCAGGCCTAATCCCCCCACATCAGTGCCTGACCTCACTAATGCTCTTGTGGCTGAATGGAGTCCCTGCAGCAATGTTTCAACATGTAGTGGAAAGCCTTCTCATAAGAGTGAAGGCTGTTATAGCAGCAAAGAGGGGACCAACTCAATATTAATGCCCATGATTTTGGAATGAGATGTTCGGCGAGCAGTTGTCCACATACTTTTGGCCATGTAGTTTAGTGCACTAAAAAAGGTGTGGGTAAATGTAAATTTAAAAAAATCATTATTTTCTCTCAGATATAGGACAGACACTTCAAAACAAACTTCCTTTTGATAATTGTTTTTGACCATCTGTTTTTCCATGTATTAATCTGTTATTTAATGTGTTTCATTTGGCTAATAGCAGTAAGGCCAAATTCAATGGTTACTTATTTATTTTATACCTAAAGGGGTCCTAAAATTCTAAATCCTTGACATGACCATCTTAAAACAATTCCAGATGTTAGCTTAGTAGGAGGAAACCATCTCAATTGCATTTCCTTGATTCGTCGCATCCTCTCGTCTCTGTCTCAAAACCCATTAAATGAGAAGGTCAGAGGTCCCTCTAGGGCTGTGGTGGTCACAAAATGTTGTCAGCCTGTGATTGTCAAGCAAGTAACTGACAGTCTCACGGTAATTGACCATTAATCAACATAAACACATTTAGCATATCCTGGCTTCCACACACAGCCTACAAGCCACTGATGCAGACCTTTGGAACATCTACATTTTAAAAAGTCTAATAAATCCATATAATATAGCCTACACCTTCATAATAAATCCATTATTTATTTTAGACAGGTCTAAAGAAGCATGATATGAAGAAAGTGTAGTCTATTTCAGAAGAACAGAATAGCATTATCGGAGTTGTCCTTATGTTGAATAGAAAGGATATTTTCTCCAAATGATTTGAGGGAGTGCGCACATGCGGCTATTTTGTATTGAGCCGTTAACAAATAAGTATTCCTATATGCTTAATTTAGAGTTACATTAATAACTTTAGTTGTTCTACAAACGTTGGCCTATATGTTCAGATTTTTAATACATTGTAAGGCCACTCTAATGATGATTTGAAAAAAGTTGCTTGAAAGGCATGAGTTCTACCTTGTTTTTTTGTGCAGACTGTACACACTACATCATTCACAATTTGACAAGCACTTGATAATGCCTAGAATTTCACTGCGGCATCCCCTTTGTGGCCATAATGCACCCTAAAAAAATCCATGCCTTTTACGGCCAGTGGCCGTTGTCCCCTTCTCCCTGAGTGCTACGTGCTCCTAATCACCTCTCACTCACATGGCTCTCCATCACGTGATCGGGTCTTTCTCAGGCTACAAGTGAAGACAGACACACATCGGGAATGCAACTGCGCACGTCCTTGTCCAATTCCGAGGTGCATATTGAAGATGTTGGAAGAACTGTTCATATTTACTTTTCGTCAGTCAACAAGATGAGTAGGCCTAAAGAAAAGCAAAAGCACTAGCCTATATCTACTATCCCCAATAGTACAAATGTTGACCTATTCTAATCTGTGTGAGAAATAAATATTCCAAATATAGTCTGGGACAGTTGTGGGATGTGATAGATCCCAAATTAATACAACCACTAGCATCAACAAAAAAAACTTTTTTTACGCAATGTGGCTTACCCAACAGAGTAAGTGCTAGAGGCGTCACTACAGATCCGGGTTCGATCCCGGGTTAGGGAAGGGTTTGGGGGATGTCCTTGTCCCATCATGCTCTAGCCACTCCTTGTGGCGGCCGGGCACATGCACGCTGACTTCGATCGCCAGCTGTACTGTGTTTCCTCCGACACATTGGTGTGGCTGGTTTCCGGGTTAAGCGAGCCGTGTGTCAAAAAGCAGTGCAACCTTCGCCTCTCCTGAGTCCGTACGGGAGTTGCAGCGACGGGACAAGACTGTAACTACCAATTTGGATATCATGAAATTTGGGGGAAAAGGGGGGTAAAAAGTGCTTAAATAAATGTAAGAAAACATTGCAAATGGAGAACACTTTTCCAGTGGTTCATTTTCATGCCAGTCAGAGATGCTATTCTCCTGTTATAAATATAAGCAATGTGTTTAATATTAGGAAAAATGATAAATAAATATAGTAGGCCTACCCTATAGAAATCTGATGGGGTCCTCCTCTTTTTAATAGTGGCCATCCCTCTGTTTTCTCACACAATTGCATAGCCTATACAAATGTTGTTGCAACATGAGCTCATGGGCTCTCATGAAGTTTTTGATTAGATTTGCGTTGATGTCAGAGTGATTAGAGGGACAATAGAGTGCTGAGTACCAGGCAGTTAGCAAGTATGGTGGGCTACTAATGACCATCAGCAGCATCAGAGCTTGGATAAACCTAAATACCATGACTAAACGGTCACGTGGAATTTGACTGCCTTCGTAACCGCCAATGTGGCGGTAATACGGTCACCGCAACAGCCCTAGGTCCCTCCCCTCTCAACTTCTTATCCAATGGGTTTTGAGACAAGGAGAGAACGTGAAGATTCAAGAAAATGCAATTGAGATTCTCCAATTATTTCCTCCATTTCTCACATCCACTCTTCTCCCCCAATGTGCTTTGAGAGGAAGGTTCATCCCTTTGGGCTCCAATGCACTTTTGAGGAAAGGCAAGGAGTGGAGGAATCAAGGACCGAGGAAGCAAGCATTTGCCGGCTAATTTTCAGACTCTGACATGCAGACCAACGCTTAGTGTTTACTGATTAATTTCATTATTGATTATTATTAATATTGTCAATGATTTTCTTGACAAAACGCATTGTATTATTAGTTGACTAAATGCATAAACAGTCCTTGCTTCTAGGCAAGACAAAGAAACCTGCGGTGTCCATATTTCAAGTGACATTTTGAATCACATATAGATGTTTTGTTGTTGCTAGGTGGAGTTATGGTTAAGAGCGTCTGCTAAATGACTTAAATGTAAATGTAATGGTCTCATTGTGCCTATTTAAACTTTTATTTCTGTAACTACACGTGAAGCTGTATATCAAACTATTTTGAAATGTTTACCCTAATGTCACACATGGGCCCCTTTTTATTTATAGAAAGACCCATTTTCTCTTGTATAGTTTTCTGGAACGTTTTGACCGGTAGGTGTTCATTGGTCAGGATGTTTTATTGTTGTATTTCTAATGGGGCACTGTAGACTGTTGCTAGGGAAATGTCCCTAGCAATGCCGCTGAATTACAGTCCATGTTCACAAACGCCTCTCCAAGAAGCCCTTGTGTTGTTTCCATTAATCTCTGAGCTCTGACCCCTCTCTGGTGTGCTCCCTGCAGTGGCCTGGAGGAGTACTCTGGAAGACTGGGCTGCTGAGGACTGGAGCGAAGAGATGAGTGTGAGTCTGGGTAATGGGGACTGGGAAGTAGTAGTGGTCAGGGGGTGGAAGGAGCTTTGTCTTATGTTCACATTTTGGACATTTATTTTCCAGATGGAACACATACATGACCAGGGCTGTGAAGTGCGACCACCATATGCGAACTCAAATTTTAAAATGGGAGCACCAGTGTTCCTAGAAAAATCACCCACATAATTTGTGTAACCTTTTGTATTACCTCATTAGCTAGCTAGCTAACAACCTGGTAACATTATCAGTATATCCAAACATTTGAGGGCACAGGAAGGACGGGAAAGGGATAGCTTCTTCAGGAGATCAATGATCATAGCAATTAATGAATGACAGCTCTTGCATGTTGTCGTCACAAATGTTCTTAAAGAGATGGTGTACAATTTTCAATGTAATGCATCGCAATAGGAAAATGGTTATTTTACATAATGTAGAAACCAACTATTCCACAAATGACTTTTTCATTTCAATTACATTTGAGCTTTTTATAATAAACAAATGTATTTACAGGGTTACATATTCGTTTTTAGGGAACAACATGTGCTTCAGAAGTAGCTGGAATTCATATAGGCTGTATCTCAATCGATTTAACAAAAATGTATTTTCTGGTGCTCCTGAATTTTATGTTCTCTTTACCTTTTTAAAGTGGGGAGCACCAGTGATATCAATTAAATGTTTGAATTTAGTTCATACAGTGTGACTTCAAAAGGTTTAACAAAACTATAGTTGGCCTTATGTCCCACAACTTGGTCTATTACATTTGTCAATAACTCTCTGTCTTCCCTCAGCTCTCCGAGACCAAAGTGTTCACCGCCTCAAGTGCACCTGCACCTCAGAACCACCTCACACCTGGGCAAAGGTAACTCCCAGCTCACCATCCGCACGACTAACTAGGGTACCCACCCGTCACATATCAACACTGCTTTTTAGGCCTCCCGAGTGGCACTGCATTGCAGTGCTAGCTGTGCCACTAGAGATGCTGGTTCGAGTCCAGCTAGCTGCGACAGAGAGACCCACAGGGCAGCGCAAAATTGGCCCAGCGTCGTCAGGATTAGGGGAGGGTTTGGCCGGCAGGGATGTTCTTGTCCCATCACACACTAGCTACTCCTGTGGCGGGCTGGGCGCAGTGTACACTGACACGGTCGCCAGGTGTTTCTTCCAACGCAATGGTTCGGCTGGCTTCCGGGTTAAACGGGCGTTGTGTCAAGACCTTTCTTCACCTCTCCCGAGTCTGCACAGGAGTTGCAGCAATGGGACAAGACTGTAACTACCAATTGGATACCACGAAATTGGGGAGAAAAAGGGGTTAAAAAATAAGAATATATATATCAAAAATAAAATAAAAAACACTGCTTTTGGTGTTGTGTAAATATGGGGAAAATACCAGCCCAGTGGTACACAAAATAACAGCTTGACCTCTTTGCCAGTTTTATTCCATGCAGTGATATGTTTGGCCCAGCTGCTTTGGTAGATACATTTGGATGTGCATAATAAGTAGGAAGGACGTATGGACCCTTCCCTTGAGACATGGTCCCCGTTATGACTGTGTTGATTTTAATCAGACTTTCTCCGTAGTGGGTATGTGTGCAATAGAAATAGTATCATGTGTTGTAATAATGATATGTGTCTCCTGTAGTCTGGACCTGCCCTCTCTGCTGCAGAAGCCAGTGGGAGAAGGAAGAGGAGGAGGAGGAGGGGATGCCCCCTCTACACAGAGCCTGGTTTTCACCAACTCCCACCATCACCCCCCCCGCAACGGGTCGGCCATTGGCACAGGCAGCACCAGCTATGCACACGCCGCCCTGGTGAGCCATACTCGTGCCCTTTAAAACCATTCAGATACATACACCATATGACCAAAAGTATGTAGACACCTGCTCGTCGAACATCTCATTCCAAAACCATGGGCATTAATATGGAGTTGGTCCCCAGTTTTGCTGCTATAACAGCCTCCTCTCAACTAGATGTTGGAATATTGCTGCGGGGACTTGCTTCCATTTAGCTAAAAGAGCAGTAGTTAGGTCGGGCACTGGTGTTGGGTGATTGGGCCTGGCTCGCAGTCAGCGTTCCAAAGGTTTTCGATGGGGTTGAAGTCAGGGCTCTGTGCAGTTCAGTCAAGTTCTTCCACACCGATCTCGACAAACCATTTCTGTATGGACCTTGATTTGTGCATGGGGCATTGTCATGCTGAAACAGGAAAGGTCCTTACCCAAACTGTTGCCACAAAGTTGGAAGCACAAAATCGTCTAGAATGTCATTGTATGCAGTAGGGTTAATATTTCCCTTCACTGGAACTATGCATTGGGGCAGGTAGCGTTCTCCTGGAATGCGCTGAACCCATATTCGTCCGTCGGACTGCCAGATGGTGAAGTGTGATTCATCACTCCAGAGAACGCGTTTTCACTGCTCCAGAGTCCAATGGCAGCGAGCTTTAGACCACTCCAGCTGACGCTTGGCATTGCGCATGGTGATCTTAGGCTTGCGTGCGGCTGGTCAGCCATGGAAACCCATTTCATGAAGCTTCCAACGAGCATTCTATGCTGGTGCCATGTTGAAAGTCATCTGAGCTCTTCAGTAAGGCCATTCAACGCCAATGTTTGTCAATGGCGATTGCATGGCTGTGTGCTCAATCTTGTGGCTGAACTGGCCGAATCCACTACTTTGAAAGGGTGTCCACATACTTTTGTATATACATTTCCTTCGGAAAGTATTCAGACCCCTTGACTTTTTCCACATTTTGTTACGTTAAAGCCTTATTCTAAAATGGATTAAATAAAAACTAATGACAAAGCGAAAACAAGTTTTTAGAAATGTTTGCAAATTTATTACAAATAAAAATCAGATACCTTATTTACATAAGTATTCAGACCTTTTGCTATGAGACTAGAAATTGAGCTCAGGTGCTTCTTGTTTCCATTGATCATCCTTGAGATGTTTCTACAACTTCATTGGAGTCCACCTGTGGTAAATTCAATTGATTGGACATGATTTGGAAAGGCACACACCTGTCTATGTAAGGTCCCACAGTTGACAGTGCATGCCAGAGCAAAAACCGAACCATGAGGTCGAAGGAATTGTCCGTAGAGCTCCGAGACAGGATTGTGTCGCGGCACAGATCTGGGGAAGGGTACCAAAACATTTCTGCAGCATTCAAGGTCCCCAAGAACACAGTGGCCTCCATCATTCTTAAATGGAAGAAGTTTGAACCACCAAGACTCTCCCTAGACCTGGCCGCCGGGCCAAACTGAGCAATCGGGGGAGAAGGGTCTTGGTCAGGGAGGTGACCAAGTACCCGATGGTCACTCTGACAGAGCTCCAGAGGCCTTTTTGGTAGAGTGACCAGACGTAAGCCTCTCCTCAGTAAAAGGCACATGACAGCCCGCTTGGAGTTTGCCAAAAGGCCCCTAAAGACACTCAGACCATAAGAAAGAAGATTCTCTGGTCTGATGAAACCAAGATCGAACTCTTTGGCCTGAATGCCAAGCAACACATCTGGAGGAAACCTGGCACCATCCCTACAGTGAAGCATGATGGTGGCAGCATCATGCTGTGGGGATGTTTTTCAGCGGCAGGGACTGGAAGACGAGTTAGGATCGAGGGAAAGATGAACAGAGCAAAGTACAGAGAGATCCTTGATGAAAACCTGCTCCAGGGTGCTGGGGCGAAGGTTCACCAAGTCTCTGAATGTCCTTGAGTGGCCCAGCCTGAGCCCCGAAATGAACATCTCTGGAGAGACCTGAAAATAGCTTTGAAGCAACGCTCCCCATCCAAACTGACAGAGCTTGAGAGGATCTGCAGAGAAGAATGGGAGAAACTCCCCAAATACAGGTGGGCCAAGCATGTAGCGTCATACCATATCATATCGCTGCCAAAGGTGTTTCAACAAAGTATTGAGTAAGGGGTCTGAATAATTATGTAAATGTGATATTTCTGTTTTTTTAGATATTTAAATACCTTTTTTTGCTTTGTCATTATGGGTTATTGTGTGTAGATTGATTAAGGGGAAAAAATGATTTAATCAATTTTAGAATAAGGCTGTAACCTAACAACATTTTGAAAAAGTCTAGTGGTATTTCCCTTACTTGGTTGCCATATTTTGCTTGTATTAACATAGGGCCCCATTCACTCAACTCTCTCCTTCTGTCTGCCAGTCGTCAGTGCTAGGGGCAGGTTTCGGGGACCTGGGCCAGTCTAAGAGGAGTCAGTCCAGTCCGGGGGCCCAGATCTTGGAGCAGCTGAAGGGCCCGGGCCTGGGTCCTCTCCCATCCTCCCAGGCAGCCCCCCCTCCCAGCACTCAGGGGGCCAGTAACACCTCTCTGGGGAGTAGACTCCCAGGGCTAGGAGGAGCCGCCCCTGTTCTCCCACCGCCTTCCACTTCAAGCTGGGATATCAAGGTCCCAGAGCCCAGCGCCACATCCTCCTCACACACCTCCCACTTCAGCCGTGAGTAACACAGATTAACCAAAATAATCTATCATTTCAAATACCTGGCATATTGTTTTTTTTGTTAAATGGCCATGTGTCTGTATGTGGTGGTTGAGTCCGTATGCCTGACTGATCTGTATTTGTGTGTTCGCCCTCCAGGGGACTTTAAGCTGCAGCCTGAGCCATCCCTGGTGCTGAGCCAGCTGGCCCAGAGACACGGCGCCCCCTCTCTGCCCATTGCTCGCCAGCCCAGCCCAGCCCAATCTCCCTCCCCCATCCAGGGACCCCCCCTGGCCACCATCGGTGCCAAGCCTGCCCACAGCGCCGGGCCGGACACTCAAGGCAGCAACGCGCTGCAGCAGCACCGCGTTCCACAGCTAAAGGCCCAGAAACGAAGGATACCTCCCACCTCTAAGGTAAAAGGAACCACAGACAAATATTTCCTCGATTCCCTGTGTGAGGTCAAGGAATCAAGGACAGGAGGAATCAAGGAAAGAATTGGGCTTCACCCAGTGTGTATGACAGGAATGGTCAACCTTGGCTATCAAGGTTCTTGTTTTAGGCCAGTACAAACACATCTGATTGACCTAATCAAGGTCTTGATGCTTAATTGGTCAATTCCCAGCGTTGAAGAGCACTGCTCTAAATGAAGAAGCTAAGGGTGTTTGAGGGGATTGGCGATCAAGATTAGCAAATCTGTGCAGATCCTGATGATTCTCTCAAATGAAAGGATTGTGAATAATAAAGATGCTGTTTCCCGTCAATGAGTCCCCTCTGAGTAATAGCTTTCCCCTCCACTCCAGATCCCCTCGTCGGCGGTGGAAATGCCTGGCTCTGCCGACGTCCCCGGTCTTAACGTTCAGTTCGGAGCACTGGACTTTGGCTCGGAGGCAGCCCTGCCGGACTTTGGCTCCGTGGAGACGTGTGTCACCGGGGGCTCCAGGGAGTCCACCCCGGCCCCACAGAGCCAGACCAGCCTCTATTCCAATCCCCTCAGGTGGGTCACATCTCCACCGGGGGTGTATTCTGGGAGGTGAAAGTTACAGACAGAAAAAGTAACCAGTTTACATGATTCCACATTTCGCCTTAGACAGTCCGATCTCTTCAGCACAATTTCTTGTGTATATTCTTTTATTTTGCACTCCTGAACACACCCCAGGGGTGGTCAACAGATTGAAGACCATGCTAGCTCACCCTAGAAGTCCATACGAAGTCTTCTTATTATACATTTTAAAGTGTCTCGACATAGTTTAACTAAAACCTCCTTCTCGGTTTGTCTCCAGTGAATCTATGAGCACCCCTCTTTCCATCCCCCTCCCTCTCTCATCCTCTGAGCCCGTCTACCACTCCCCGTCGGTGCCCATGCCCAGCCTGACCCCCTCCTCTATGGGTACAGTCAGCTCCTCCACTCCATCCTCCTCCATCTCCTCCTCGGTGCCCTCCTCCTCTTCCACGTCTCCCTTTGTCTCAGTGGGGAGCGGTTATGACTGTGGGCCCGTGGCCCCTCACTCACACCTGGCCTTCTCCCAGAGCAAAGAGGCACCCGGGCCAATCATGGTGAGTCTAAGTTTGGCTAGTGTAAGCCATAACGAACACACTGCAGGCCAACAGTATTCATTAGGTACCAAATGGAAGAAAACGTCCAGAAGCCGGGATAGACTACCTGAACTTGTCCTATAAGAATCGCTTGTTTTTGTGTTCTGTTGCAGAAGGTTTTGGCTATGGTGTTCCCTAATGAACAAGACTCAGGGCTCCCACACAGTCTCAGTGTCCTGGGTTGTGCAATAATGAGACACATCATTTGTTGTGTATGAAATATGAATGATAAATGCATTTCGCAATGTTGGGATAATAAAGTAAAGTTGACATGGGTGAAGAATCCAATGTTTCATTAGTCGTTTGCTCGTCTCAACAGAACGGTCTGAATGGTGTGAGGACGTCTGCTATGGACCGTAAGTTACACATTTCATTCATTCTGTGCTGCTCTTTTTGTCAGTTGACCTCAGGATTTGTGTTTTTTAATTGATTGTTTCCCTCTCTCTCACCAGCTTCGTCAGCCTCCTCTACGCCAAAGCCGGAGTCTCCCTCTCTGAGCATCAGTACCAGCAGTGCCCCTGCCCCCTGTGCCCTCATGCCCTCCTCCATACCCTCCCAAAGCTCGGCACTCCCCAGTCTGCCACACGACATGCCCTCTGCCAGCCTGGCACCACTCAGCAGGTAACACGCACTTGCCTTTACGCGCTTGCATTGACGTGAGTTAGAGACAATTTATACATACAGAATTCCAAGTTTTGCCATTATAGGCTAGAAATGCAGTTACTTTCTTCGGTCAATTTATAGATACTGGATTGTAAATATATCTAAATCAAGAGCAGAAGGCAAATGGGGATATTAAGGACATTCATTAATGTATCTCTCTCTCTTTCTCTCTCTCTCTCCCCCATTGTAGCCATGGCAGCAGTAGTCATTCCTCTCTCACTGTGAGTACTGTTCAACACACAGACACACGCGCTTCTTTTAAGAGATACCATACCGAGTACAACCTCCTCTGTAACTAACTCTCTCGGTTTCTCTCACTCTACCTCTCTCTGTGTAGTATACCAGTGTAGACAGTAGTGTGAGCTCTCTGGCACCCTCGTCTGGCTCCTACTCCTCTGCCCCAGCACAGGCCCCAGCCCAGTCACTCCACCAGGTCAACAGCGGCATGGCTCACATCATGGGCACCATGAGCCACATGAACAGCATGGTCAGTAGCATGGGTGGCAGCGGGCATCACGCCAGCCAAGCACTGGGGCTCAGTGCCAACGGGACCACGGCCCAAGCGAACCTCTCCTCGGCCCCCAGGACCGCACCGCTGCTCTCCTCCTCAACTGGTGCACACAAACATGCATGAATATACGCGCGCACGCATACATGTATACACACACTCGTACAGTCACGTTCACCTACATATTAAAACACAAACGTAAAAGACTATAAGTGAAACTGTAATTCTGTCTAGATAGCAGTGTGTTTTGTTCTTGTGTTTTTCAGGTAAAGCTCCTCCTAACCTGTCTCAGGGGGTTCCCCCACTACTGCCCAACCAGTACATCATGGGCCCAGGAGGCCTGCTGCCTGCCTACCCGGTAACTATTGTGTCTGTTTGTGTGTCACTCTCTCTCCTGGCCTAGTGGTTAGAGCGTTGGGCCAGTAACTGAAAGGTTGCTGGACCAAATCCCCGAGCTGACAAGGTAAAAATCGTTCTTTCTGCCCCTGAGCAAGGCAGTTAACCCACTGTTCCCCGGGCGCCGAAGACGTGGATGTTGATTGTGGCATTCCTGCGCACCTCTCTGGTTCAGAGGGGTTGGGTTAAATGCGGAAGACACATTTCAGTTGAATGCATTCAGTTGTACAACTGACTAGGTTATCCCGCTTTTCCTTTCCCTGCTTTCAAAGTAAAGAAACATATTTTGTTATTTGGGTGTATGATCCATTCAAGTGACTGTATTTGCCATGTGTTCCACAGCAGATCTACGGCTATGAGGATCTCCACATGCTACAGTCCAGACTGCCTATGGTGAGTCTCAATGATTTATCTATGCACTGATGACTGACAGGGGGCGCTGTTTAAGCCACCTTGCCTCCATCTTGGCACTTCCCCACATATTGTTTTTGTGAGAAATCTATGAAAAAGAACAGGAATTTCATATTAATATGAAAAGTGTATACTAAAATATAAAAAGTATTGTATGTCATGTCTCAAAATCGATATCTATCTCACCTCTATATTGTTTTATGTCCTCCGGATTCGAGAAGAAAGATGAGTTCAACAGTGAGCCTGTCAGTTGGCCTTAATTCTCGCACAGCATCCAGCCTAGCTGACGCAAATCTATTTTCCAGATTTGTATTTTTACCACTTTTTTTGGTCTGATTTAGTCACCCAATTTTGGCCATCCTACACGGGTAGAACAAAATAAACATAACTTTTGAACGGATTATGATAGAGACATTTTGGACCATTGGTTTTCTTAGAGGATTATCTACACATAATTTTACCAATTGGTCAAAAGATGTGTTTTAGATTGAACACCCTACTCTACTAGTCTGTGTACCAATCTTTTTAGCTAACAGAATGGCCTTTCGGCAATCTCAACGTTCAGTTTACGGCGCAGTTTCTGATTGGCAGTTAAAAGCAACCTATTTTCCATGACAACGTTATGGAACATGGGGTGCGTGCAAATTTGGCACAATATAGAATTAGAATTTTAAGAACAACAATTAACAATACCGTTATAACGGGGTGTGGTTATTACCTTGTGAGAAGGCGGTGTCAATGCAAAATCATGTTGTTCAAAGTGGCTAGAAAGGACTCCGTATTGAGAGAGAGACAGCGAGAAATAATGATACAGAAAATACTGTATTAGTCCATAAGATTCAATCGAGCTACGTTTGCTTCGCTTGCATCCTATTCACGAGGAAAGACGGGACTTGCTTACATTTTTACAATTGTGTTATGCTCACTTCAGTTATGTTATTTTTCTCTCCTCTAATTAAGAGATGGAATCCAGACAGGATGCTTTAGGAAACTTTCTGAATGGACATTAGTTTTTCCAAACTTCCCCCCGGTAATTCTGATTTTTTTTGTTCTTCATTCAATTGAGTCGACGATGAAAGCTTGGTGGTTTTTAATCTATGCGTGAAGATAGTTCAACATGATGTCTGGACGATAAAAGGCTACACTGATCACTCGTGCTTGGCTGACAAACGTCTAGGAAATGTGATCCTAATCATTATTTTTGCGATCCACGTTAGACGTCACTCCTAATGATAAGGCTACCTGCTGATGTGAGCTGCCGGACAGTGCGCGTGCACTTGGAAATGCGTTTATGGATAAGAACGCGAGTTTGCCATTTCCGAAAAGTAGCTCCAGTCCCTGCTTGGCAATCCGTTGCCTAGGTCAACAGCCAGGGTCTCAAATAGGCCTAGGTACTACACTTTTTTATTATTGTACATTTAATTAAACTGACACATTTGGTGATGTTCGTCTTCAATTCATTGGCACATCAGACAGACCCTGTTTTTGTCTCTGGATGAATTGCACAGATGCTGATCGCTTTGATTCAGTGTAGTAGGCAAGGCCTAATATATATATATATATATATATTATAGGCTAGTATTGTTTAATAGCCCAGCCTAATTCACTTATAACTTACAGATCTGTTCCGTTCTTGCACAATTCAAACTCTGGCATCTCCATTGGCATCTCCATTGGCATCTCTCTCTTCCATCCTCTCTCTATTTCTCTAATAGCTCCTGAACCAGTAGCCTATCACAATGCATGTCCCAGAAGTAGCAATATATACTGAACAAAAATATAAACGCAACATGTAAAGTGTTGATCCCATGAGCTGAAATAAAAGATCCCAGAGATTTTCAAAATGCACAAAAAGCTTATTTCTCTCAAATGTTGGTGCACAAATTTGTTTACATCCCTGTTAGTGAGCATTTCTCCTTTGCCAAGATAATACATCCACCTGACAGGTGTGGCATATAAAGAAGCTGATTAATAAGCATGATCATTACAGAGGTGCACCTTGTGCCGGGGACAATAAAAGACCACTCTAAAATGTGCAGTTTTGTCACACAACACAATGCCACAGATGTCTCAAGTTTTGAGGGAGTGTGCAATTAGCATGCTGACTGCAGGAATGTCCACCAGAGCTGTTGCCAGAGAATTGAATGTTCATTCCTTTACCATAAGCCACCTCCAACGTCGTTTTAGATCCAACCTGTACTCACAACCGCAGACCATGTGTACCCACACCAGCCCAGGACCTCCACATCCGGCTTCTTCACCTGCGGGATTGTCTGTGGAGGGGTGCCGAGGAGTATTTCTGTCTGAGAGAATGCCAAGAGTGTGCAAAGCTGTCATCAAAGCAAAGGGTGGCTACTTTGAAGAATCTCAAATATAAAATCTATTTTGATTTGTTTAACACTTTTTTGGTTACTACATGATTCCATATGTGTTATTTCATAGTTTTGATGTCTTCCCTATTATTCTACAATGTAGAAAATAGTAAAAATAAAGAAAAACCCTTGAATGAGTAGATGTGTCCAAACTTTTGACTGGTACTGTATAGATTTGAGGATTTGGAGGATTTGCTTGCTGGATATAAAATAAGCTACAGTGTTCACACTGTGAACTGGCGGTGAAGTTTGAATGGCGAGAGCTTCTCTGTTGTGTTTTGATCACATTGGCTGGTGGTAAAAATGCAGTAAAGGGGAATCCGAATCCGTTTTCTCGCACCCAATGTTTATGTTTACAATGAAATGTATAAGGTTAGAATGCCCAATGTTAGAATGTTTACAATGAAAGTGATGAAATAAGTTAGAATGTTTTCCTATCAGTCTAATTTGCATAAACATTGTGATTGGATGATAGCTGTGAGGGTTATCGAATCAGAATCAAATCCTCCGATCTCAAGTTCATTAATGATAAATGTTCATATTTAAAGATAACCGGAAGGCCAGTCTCTTTGGCAAAGAGACAGGAGTGGCAAGCAGTGGAACCTAATAGCTGAACAGACACTGCAACCAGGCTACTGCCATTCATTCCAATTAGACAGATTTGGATTTCTATGTTTCTGATCTGGTCTCTCTCTGCGTAAAGCCCTCTTTGCAGGATTACTACGGAATCACATTCCCTGGTCCCGCAGCACTCTCTGGCAGAGATGGGAGCCTCGCCAATAACCCCTACTCAGGTATGCAACTCTAGCAGCGCTACTGTCAAACCCTTTTTGTCAACTGTTTTAAAACTTTTGGAACTGGAATTATAAACTAGCTTGACAATATTTCCATGACTATGGAGCTGAGGGGGATAAAAAAAAAGGAAAATCGTTCATGTTTATTCTGCTAAAATAGTAACAGGTACGATCACACACCCCTGGGGGACATCTTTACCATGTGTTACGCTTTCCGTAATCTTCCCTCCTCTCCCTTCCTCTGCAGGTGAAGTCACAAAGTTTGGCAGGGGTGACTCCACCTCCCCTGCGCCTAGCAGCTTGTCGGCCCAACAGCAGCCCCAACAGGGCCAGAGCCAAGGGCAGAACCAGGCCCAGCCACAACCCCCCCAGCCCCAGCCTCAAGGCCAACCCCAGGGCCACCACAACAGCCAGCAGCAGCAGGCCTTCCTCCCGCCAGGCTACAGCTACACAGGCCTGCCCTACTACCCCGGGATGCCTGGCGCTGCCTTCCAGTACGGCCACACCATGTTCATGCCCCAGGGACAGGGGCCAGCCAAGCAGCACGGTGTGGGTTTGGGAAACCCCTCAGCCAGCCCCTTCCAGCAGCAGCAGCCAAGCGGCTACGGCCAGCACACCTTCAGCTCAGGTTGGTTACCGTGAGAGAGGGAGACACACACCAACAATCTAGTTGACCACTGTGGAAAAGAGAGTTGATGTCAGTATGTTGTTGTTTTGGTCTCAGGGTATGAGGACCTGACCCAGGGCCAAGCAGGCGTAGACTATAGCAAGGGCTATAGCAACTCCTCCCAGAGCCAGGCCAAATCTGCTGCTACAGGCCCCGGTAAAGGTACATCACCCTCCCATTAAATCCCGGTCATCTGACCCCATATCGTTACCATGCACGGTTCTAACTCTTGTGGTGTTTTTAAAAATGTATTTCTATTATTAAAAATTAGAACTTGCCTGGTGAAATAAATAAATATTGCCATTTCAATGACATCTGATACATTTTTTCATCAGTATTGGGCAAAAGTCATAAGCTGTCCTGATTTTAAGAGGCATTAAGTCATGCTTTTGACTATGATACGAATGTTTGTTCAACTATTTAAATATTTTATCGTATGCTAGGCGGCATATCTGTGACGTCAGGCAACTCCGGGGTCCCAGAAATCAGTGGAAGTGTTTACAACAAGACCCAGGTGAGATGTTTGTGTTTCAGATTTTTATTTATACTGAACCAAAATATAAACGCAGCAGTTTCTAAGATTTTACTGAGTTACAGTCCATATAAGGAAATCAGTCAATTGAAATAAATGAATTAGGCACTAATCTATGGATTTCACGACTGGGAATATAGATATGCATCTGTTGGTGACAGATACCCTAAAAAAGAAAAGTATAGATCGTAAAACCACTCAGTATCTGGTGTGACCACCATTTGCCTCATGCAGCGCGACACTGTACAGATCCTTGCGACATGGGGCTGTGCATTGTCATGCTGAAAAATGAAGGTGACGGCGGCGGATGAATGACGCTACAATGGGCCTCAAGGTTAATTTCTGTGATCTTTTATTTCAGCTCATGAAACATGGGACCAACACTTTACATGTTGCGTTTATATTTTTTCCATTGTACATCATTACGATACCCATTAGTCCATCAGGGCTTATCTCCCCGGGATCATACACTAACACAATACTCTCTTATCAGTTATGATTTCAATTCTAGTCCTTTGCCAGAGCTTATTAACTGTGTTATGGTCGTTTTTTTCCCCAGATAAATCTAATCACTGACCTTGACTTTGCACTCCAATTGTCCGTTTCCAGTCCTTTGATAAGCAGGGTTTCCATGCGGGGACTCCCCCTCCTTTCAACCTGCCTTCGGCTATGGGGGGTCCTGGAGGGGCCCCGGGTGGCTACGCTCCCGCCCCCTTCCTCCACATCCTGCAGCCTGCCCACCAGCAACCCCACTCTCAGATGCTGCACCATCATCTGGCCCCGGACGGACAGGTAACACATTCACCCAGTCTACAACCTTGTGTTAACATGCCACTGGCTAGATCAATCCTACCCTGTGCTTGTAGGCTTTTCTTCCAGCCAAGCAGTAACACCTGATTCTACTCAAGTCTTCAATCAAGACTGATTTGGTTAATCAGTTTTATTTCAACAAAAGCCTGCACCCACACTAGCCATCACTTTGCATGTCTATATCAGTGTGGTGACGCTGTCCTGTCTCTAGGGAGGTCCTAGCCAGCGAGGCCAGTCTAGCAGCATGCAGCAGAAGAGCCAGGTCAACAAGTCCAGCTACGGCAGCTCCCCATACTGGGGCAACTGACAGGGCTGTGTGTGTACACACTGCATCATGCCCACCTATCTTGACTTGTCAGACCAGAGGGGGGGGACTTTAAAACACCCCCCCCAATATTCCCCTTTAAAAATGTATGGCTGTTGTATGTAAAATATATTTATGTATGTATTTATACAGTATATATGTATTAGTAGGACATGAAATTTGGTTTAGATTTTTTTGAAGGATGATAGGAATCAAATATCATGAAGTAATTATGAAGTTGGTGAATATACAGTACTTGAACCAGAACATGCGTGGATGATTTTTGTATGCACACATGAACATTACGGCTAAGCATAATTTCACACATCTCCAAACTCTTCTATTGAGGGTAATTGATAGCTTGATTCCCACATTTTATACAGCGAGCCCAAAGTATTGGCGTAGAGGAATTCTCGTTACTCCAGCACTTCGGATTTGAAATTACCCTCAGCTTTAATCTGAGGGTAATTTTCCCCCCATTATAACACAGGACCAAATTCACATTAATGTATTTGATCCCATATTCCCAGCACACAATTACATCAAGCTTATGACTGAAAATGAAAGCTTTTTTGTCCCAATACTTTGATCTCACTGCACTTGGCTTATAGAAAACATTCCAGTGTGGAGTCTCACAGGTGAAATCTTGCCCACTTAAAATGATCTGACCTTATTTTCACCCGAAAGGCATATTCTTCGGGAGAATGTGCACTATGGTACAGAAAAATGCATAATTGATTTGCCACTAGATGGCATAAAACTGCCCAAATGTTCATAATTGTGCACTCAATAGCACGGTATTTCACTGTTAATTTAAGCTTCCTGCCCATGTCTTGGGAAAATGTGAGGTTAGATGCTTTCATGTCGTCACTAACATTCCATTAGCTGTATTCAGCGAGATCTCATCTACAGGGCAGGGATCTTTCATTGAATTTAAGCGTTTCACCAGTTTCAAACCATTACAGAAAAGCAACCATTCAGATTGATAGGGGTATATTGACAAAGTAATCAACGCATAACTGGTTTAGACAAATATCCCCTTTTACATCAAATTGGCTGCAATTCTAGCCACACGTGGGTCCACGTGAGAAATGGTTGAAAGCACATTTATATTGAACAGATTTTATAGAAAATGTCCATGAAAGTATTTACATACAAGTGTGATGATTATTACATTAACATCAATGCACTGCGCTGAATATTCACCTCCCGTGTAGTACGTTGAGGCTAGGGAGCGGAAAGAATCAAAGTGAGAAACTTGATTACACAAGTCAGTTGGCTTACAACCTCTTAAATCCAAAGCTAAAAAAATACGATGGCAACAACTGTACAGAACTTAAAATAAAAAAAAATAGAAGTATCAGCCAAATCGGCTATTCAGTCCTTTTTCTTCCTCTTCTTTTTCTTCTCAGTCTGGGGGGTTTCTGGAGCCTCAGCCACTGGCTCCACCTCCATTGCCTCACTCTTTCGTTTCTTTTTCTTCTTGGCCGGAGCATCTCCGTTCTCTGCTGCTGAAGCCTCTTCCTCCATTTGAACGGCCTCGGATACCAGCTTCTTTTTCTTCTTCTTTGCCTCGCCGTTCTCAGTCGCCTAAAGACAGATCATTACATTAGGATGTTTCAGAATTACTCCATGGTCTACGCTCATTTCCGAATTGTAATGTCCGACTCACTTCAGTGATTTGGGCCACTGTAGGGGACCAGCCAATGGTTCGGAGTCAAGTTAGTTTAGCATGTCGTACACTGAGACAGAACCATGTGGAAGGGTCAAATCTCAAATCAAAACATGCTTTCAGTTAGACTGGACAGCTGAAGCAATAATTACCCCTGCCTCGCCATCACCCGCTTCCTCTTCGCCGTCACCAGTGGAGAGGGCTGCCAGCTTCTCCCGCTTCATGCGTTTCTTCTCCTTTTTTGCCAATTTGATCTTTATCTCTCCGGCCTAGGAGGGGGTAAGCAAAACAGCATGGTTATACTTCTAGGAGACTAGCCACTTAGGGCTGCTAGAAGCAGTGGAGATGTGCTTTAGTGCAGTGTCAGGCTCATTAAATCAGTAAACCCCCACATTTGAGTCAGGGAAAATGTTGTCATCACTCACAGCAAATAAGCTAAACATCTACGAGGAAAGTACTAAAATAATGCTCACAAAACAGATCCCATTTAAATGTCAGCGCACCTGTATAACAGCCTCTTTCATAACGTCTAGGTTCTTGCGAGGCGCCTCTCCAGTCTCATAGAACGAAAGGCGTTCCTCCACCTGGTCACGCAATTTGTCACCAAACACACAGGTGGGCACATCTGTCAGATTGGAAAGAAATTCAATTACACCGTTTGCCAGCAGGGGGCACCAGCAACAATACTCAAGACCTTAGATTTGCTCAGTAGTTAACTCATCACCATCATACACCCGGAGGTGGATTACTGTTGACGAAAAATAAGAACATCATCGCAAATAATGCCAGACGGGACATAGTGAACAGGCCACGAAACAACCTTTTTAACTAAGCCACTGCTCTCCTCATGGTTAAACCCCACCCATCACTCACCAGAAAAGGCATCAATTCTTGAGGCGATTGTGCACTTATTGGCCAGGTAACGGGAGATACGCCCTTTGTTCTTGGCTGCAGCACGACCAATGAAGGTTGAGTGGAAGATGAGGCCATACTTGGGGGTGTTGCCACGAGTCTTCAGAGCCCTGTGTGCGGGGAATGGCTGTTGGGTTACCAGTTTAAGTTAACTTCGCTATGGAAACAAATGTTTCCCCAACAGGTAAGTGTTGATTACTCAATTTGTATTAGTTGTCCTAATTCGAATGAAAGTACAACCATAACCCCTTTATCATGGCCCAAGACTAGAACAAAGTGCCAAGTAATCTACCTCTTAGTGCCCTGGGCGGCTGCTCAGACTGTGGGGGTGCGTAACGGAGAGAGAGATCACCCCGAGGGAGTCACACCCAGTCACCCTTCTCTGCTCCGCCCCAGCCCTGCCATCACAGCAGCCGCCAGTTTCCCCAGCAGGGGGGGGGTGCCCCAGTACCTGAACAGGGCCTTCTCAGCACCCAGGATCTGCACAGTTGAAGCTGGGTACTTGGCCAGGTTGGTTAAGCTGCCGGCGTGGGAGATCAGGCGTGCTCCCACCTAGGGGGAGGGGAAGAGACGACATGTCAGAAGTTGGTCGGTGAACATGTCACTGGTCGCAGAGGTGTCAGGGACAGTCAGCACCGATGGAAGACTCAACATTACGAGTTCAGGGGATTGACAGATTTGGTATAAACATCATTTGGTCCCGTTAGTGTGAAGTGGACAGTTGTAAGGTCACTACATACCACATCTCCTATGAGTGCGGCCAAGTTGGGGGCCACCTGGCCCATCTTGGAGTGAAGGTACTCCTGGAGCTCCAGCCTGTAGGCGGCCAGTGAGACCACACGGTTAGAGAACCGCTCAATGTTGATCAGGTCAATGGGAGAGATGTCCATGCCTACAGAAAGGGAAAGGCCGAGCGGCAACGTTGATACCAGGGACACGGGCGTTCATTGTACAAACACCACAGTGAAGACTGAAATATACATTTTGTATCTCCCGACAGGATCCACAGGAAGGATTTGAGCCTTCACTACAGGTTTATGAGAGAACTATAATAATCTACCCCTCTGTGTTGGTCATATAGGACACCTCAAAGTCCTAGATGGGCAAAAAAGGGGTTGTTTTTAATACCCGCATATAATAGAGACAGTGCGGGACATGTACTGACCCATGGAGCTGCGGGAGGCCTCCAGGATGGACTGGGCCTTGGCACTGTCCATCACCACCTCTTCCATGCTCTCCAGACTTTCCTCGCTCAGCTCCTTCCGGTTGCCAATCAGCTGGGTCATCTTGCAGTATGTAGAGTTATCCGTCACTATCTTGATTAGCTCCGGGAAATGGTAGCCATACCACTCACTATAAACCAGAACAGGAAAGAGGGAGCAGAAGTTGGGAATGTTTGGAAAATCAAAACCACCAGGTTGAGGGCATAATTTATATTTATACTGAGGGACCGTCAGCACCGATGGAAGACTCAACATTATGAGTTCAGGGGATTGACAGATTTGGTATAAACATCATTTGGTCCCGTTAGCAAGTGTGTCAGTGGATGGTTGTTGGTCTACTACTACGTACCACATCTCCTTTGAGGGAGACTTGGCAATCAAAGCAGCTGTACCTACCGCACACGCATGGAGAAGGTGTTGATGTCCTTGTCCAGCTGGTCAAGAAGGGCAATGGACTGGATGATCATGTTGTCGGACCTGTTGACGTTGAACTTGACCTTGGCCCTGGAGTAGCTGTGGCCCAGCCCCAGCTGGGCCTTGGAGGCAGCCTGGGCAGTCAGCCCCTTCACCAGGGAGTGGAAGTGGAGACGCACACCTTCAGGTGAGAACAGTAAGTGACTGAGTATGCACGGGGGTGGTATTTACACAACCTGGGTCATTGGCACTGGCGGCCGTTCAGATTTTCAGTATAAACCGTCACGAGGGTCAGGTATAGATTATCTTGACATCACCACAGGCCAGACATCCCCAGCTACACACTGTCTACTGGTCAACATAAATTATGACACCCCACCACCACAATAACTTGTACTGTAGCCCAGTTGAGTACTCACCTCTCAATATCTCTGCCACCACTCCTCCAGTCTGGATGGCCAAGCCCAGCTCTTCTTGCAGAGCTCCTCCTATCTTGGCATCACCTACCCCCAGCATTGCCTTCTTCTTGCCCCCCATTGGAAGGTTAGTCTCCAAGAACAGCTTCAGGTCAGCATGGACCACACCTGAAACAATTACAACATTTTGAATTATAGACTACAAATAAGAGTATTATTAGTTGGGGGTGTGTTAACATACTGGCTAATGCCATCTGATATAATTAATATAGCCAGGCCCAGAAGTTCAGGTTTGATGATTGGTGTCAGCACAGTCATTCAGAGGATTGACAGATTTTTGTATAACATCATTACATCTGAGCTTGGATTACAATTGAGTAAACGAAATAAAGCAACCAACTCACCTTCTGATATGGCATTAATATTATCTAGAGCAGCCTGGGCCGACTTGAACGGGAAAAAAGCAGCTAGGCTCACCATGCCATTGAATTTCCCAATGTTTAGAACACAGTCTTCAACCTGGAGAGAGGGCGTAAATATTAACTCCCCAACATCAACGAATATGGGTCAACCTGCGTCAAATGTCATGATATTTGTGGATGAATTGTTTATTCGTACCTGAGGCAAAAGCATGCCAATCTCTTCCACCTCCTTAACAACGAAGAGCGCATACCCTGCTGCGTGTTCGAACAGCACATGCAACAGCACCTATGGAAGAGATACGCATTAGGTTATTAAACTTTATATAACTAGCTACATATTAAATACGACAGAGGAAAAAAACGACTTGAAATCAAATTATTTAAATCACCATGGAGGTAGCGAAACTTGTTTAAACACTGGGCGTGGGCGATAAAGCGCTGCCGCACGCGTGTATGCAGCCATGATGGAATTAGCCACGTGGTGCGTAAAATTACGGCAGGTGGTCAAATGAAACAATTTTAGGCAATAATAGTCATTTCACAAGTGGACGACACAGCCGATGTGATATGATACAGGTAATTGATAGTATTTCCCAAAAAAGTAGCGTGAGCCTCGTTTAACTCCCGTGCCAAATACTCTACCAAGACGAGCGCCAAGCCACGTGTTGTATGGGACCAACACGCAGTAACCTTACGCACTTTGTAAAGGGAGCTAGACGATTACCGTGTATCACAAACGTTCGTAAAAACGTGTGTTGCGTTATCTATTTGCTTAATATGCTCATTAAGTGATAGTCACCCATTTCCTTTCGCAAAATCAGAATTTTCACTGAGACAGAGGCCTACCATCGAGGCTGCCAACATCCATTTCCCCCACCTCTCTGCTGGGAGCACTAGCGAACGTTAGCCACTGTAGTTCGCCAGTAATTACTGCATACAATAGTTACATGTTTTACTATGACACATTACGAAATCACTTAACTTGCAAGCTCGTCAACTTCCCACCCTGAAATTGAATCTATATGCCAAATAAGTTAGCTAGTTAGCTTAGCTAGTTCAGCGTTGAAAATGGTAGTTTTGCCACGAACATCTTATTATTCTAAGCATGTGTAACCACGAATAGTAGTTATTTATTGGTGTTTAAATGGTTAAACATCCAAATGTCGTGCAAAAATATCAAAATATTACCATGATTGAAAAATATCAGCTGCGACACGCTGGACGTGTCCTTCCCTCTGCTGCACGACTGTAGAAAGACTTCACTTGCTTTCCAACACCCAGCCACATGACTGAAGTACCGTGGGGTCGACTTTGTATCGCGAGATTAACGAATTTAGCATAATGTCGGGCACCACTTGTTGATTGATTGATGAGTTGGGATTTATGTATACGGTCTGTGGTTGGGATGCTGCGAGGCTTACCATGGGCTTTATGCATGATTGCAATGGGTTGTTACATAATGTAGTATAGCCTATGTGTACTAAATGTACTAACCATTCTGATTACTGGCTTCCAAGTAGTCATATATACCCTGTTTATTCCAGGCATTACAGACTTCCAGGTACTGTGCATTCGGGAAGTATTCAGACCCCTTTGACTTTTTCCACATTTTGTTACATTACAGCCTTATTCTAAAATGGATTAAATAAAATCATTTGTCTCATCAATCTACACAGAATACCCCATAATGACAAAGCAAAAAACGTTTTTTTAGAATTTTTTGCAAATGTTTAAAAAAATAAAAAACAGAAATATCACATTTACATAAGTATTCAGACCCTTTACTCAGTATTTTGTTGAAGCACCTTTGGCAGCGATAACAGCCTTGAGTCTTCTTGGGTATGATGCTACAAGCTTGGCACACCTGTATTTGGGGAGTTTCTCCCATTCTCTGTAGGTCCTCTCAAGCTCTGTCAGGTTGGATGTCAGGTAGCTGCACACCTATTTTCAGGTCTCCCAGAGAAGTTTGATCAGGTTCAAGTCTGGGCTCTATCTGGGTGACTCAAGGACATTCAGAGACTTGTCCCAAAGCCACTTTTGCGCTGTCTTGGCTGTGTGCTTAGGGTCGTTGTGCTGTTGGAAGGTGAACCTTTGCCCCAGTCTGAGGTCCTGAATGATCTGGAACAGGTTTTCATCAAGGCTCTCTCTCTACTTTGCTCTGTTCATCTTTCCCTCGATCCTGACTAGGCCCAGCCCCTGCCGCTGAAAAAATTCCCACAGCAAGATGCTGCTACCACCATGCTTCACTGTAGGGATGGTGCCAGGTTTCCTCCAGACGTGACGCTTGGCATTCAGGCCAAAGAGTTCAATCTTGGTTTCATCAAATCAGATTTGATTTGTCACATGCACCGAATACAACAGGTGTAGACCTTACCGTGAAATGCTTACTTACAAGCCCTTAACCAACAATGCAGTTTTAAGAAGAGTCAAGAAAATATTTACTAAATAAATAAAATAAAAAATTAGAAAAGTAACACAATAAAATAACAATACTGAGGCAATATACAGGGGGTACCTCTACCGAGTCAATGTGCAGGGGTACAGGTTACTCGAGGTAATTTGTACATGTAGGTAGGGGTTATGTGACTATGCATAGATAATAAACAGTGAGTAGCAGCAGTGTAAAAACAATGGAGGGTTGGGTCAATGCAAATAGTCTGGTATGCCATTTGATTAATTATTCAAGCAGTCTTAAGGCTTGGGGGTAAAAGCTGTTAAGGAGCCTTTTGGACCTAGACTTGGCACTCCGGTATCGCTTGCCGTGCGGTAGCAAAGACAACAGTCTATGACTTGGGTGACTGGAGTTGTTGACAATCAGACCAGATAATATTGTTTCTCATGGTCGCAGAGTCCTTTAAGTGCCTTTTGGCAAACTCCAAGCGGGCTGTCATGTGCCTTTTACGGAGTGGCTTCTGTCTGGCCTGAAGGGTGGAGTGCTGCAGAGATGGAGCTTTGTCAGAGTGACCATTGGGTTCTTGGTCATCTCCCTGACCAAGGCCCTTCTCCCCCTATTGCTCAGTTTGGCCGGGCATCCAGCTCTAGGAAGTCTTGGTGGTTCCAAATTTCTTCATTTAACAACGATGAAGCCACTGTGTTCTTGGTGACCTTCAATGCTGCATACATTTTTTGGTACCCTTCCCCAGATCTGTGCCTCGACACAATCCTGTCTCGGAACTCTAGAGACAATTCCTTCGACCTGGTGGCTTGGTTTGCTCTGACATACACTGTCAACTCCGGGACCTTATATAGACAGGTGTGTGCCTTTCCAAATCATGTCCAATTTATTGAATTTACCACAGCTGGACTCCAGTCAAGTTGTAGAAACATCTCAAGGATGATCAATGGAAAAGGGATGCACCTGAGCTAATTTTCGAGTCTCATAGCAAAGGGTCTGAATACTTATGTAAATAAGGTATTTCTGTGCTAAAATGTAAAAAAAACATTTTTGCTTTGGTTGTGTGTAGATTGATGAGGAAAATGCTTTATTTAATCCATTTTAGAATAAGATGGTAACGTAACAAAATTTGGAAAGTGATAGGGTTGGAATACTTTCCAAATGCACTGTATATAACCCATCAGGACAGCGACAAAAACTGTTGAATTTCAGCACCATGCTGACACTGGTTGGGTTAGTGGGAGCTAAAGATTCTGCGATTCTAACAGTCTACTGATTGTCAACACTTGAAATGAAGGGGATAATTTAAATAGAAGCAAGTGTCTTTTAATCCATAAAAAAAAAATCTTAATATGCATTTTCACAAACATGCAGACAAGTTACCTAGTGCTTTACGCTGTGCATATGCTATGAGATAACAAATATTTATTTACAAACAGACATGGCCAAATCATAGGCAAATTAAAACCCTTGTCGCTGTCATATGAAAGAACTTTACACCACCGAATGACCATTTCATTCATTACGTTTCTATGACTGCAACAACCAACAGTTGTTCTTTATTTTAAACCCAAAGTTACAAGCTAACTGTCAATGATGGAAAAAATAATGTCCCATTCAACTTTTCCATCATTCAAATTCAGTCATGAAAATGTAATAGAAAAGGCTGTGAAACAAAATACCCTCCAACATAAGGAATTGTACCTTATCCAAGACTATGCAGGATTTTCAGCTGGCACTGGACTACTGGTAACCGCAAGGGACACGGATGAGTCCATTAATGTGTCCATTACCCCAAAAGCTGGGTAGAGGGGCTCAGTGAATGTGGCCTGGAATGTGTACAGGTGGGTCATGGTGTCAGAGGAGACACTGTAGAAGGACAGAGTGCCATCTGGCCAGTCCAGATACACTCCTACTCTTTGGGGATCAGGTCTGGTGGTTGGGTAAAGAATATGATTCTCTTTATTATTGTGGCGGGCAAGGTAACGGTTCTTTTCTTCGAAGAACATACACCAAGACCTGTCATTGGCTCCCAGCTTACAATCTGTTGCCTTTCCCCACCTGCTAATACATTTATATGCCACTATGTCACAATTCCCAATCAAATCTGCCTCCCAGTAATGCCGTTTGATCAGAGGCGCTCTACACAGCACCTGTGGCATTTCCTCAAATCTCTGTGGGTTATCAGGATATGTCTGTTCTTCATCCACCCATGTTAGCTTTCTGTTTTCCTCAATCAGTGAGAAAAAATAGTTTTGTGTGTTTGGGTCCAGAGTGACTTCAGTGGCATCTGGAGAAGCAAGAGAAGTCAAAGGAGAGAGAATCTTATCATAACCAGTGGGTCAATAGTAGTTGTATTGAATTGCAATATCATTAGCAAAGACACTTACACTTCTTAAGCAGCTCCGGTTTAAACCACAACTCTTCATTTTGGTTCAAACTGTAGGAGAGGCAAAATAATAGTTAGTGACGGACACCGCCTGTGGTGTAAGGACACTTGCCTAGGTATTACTCATTCGAATCTACCTCAACTGGGTTAACCCTATTGGAGTAGTTGTTTACAGGTTTGCCTACGGGCTGGGAGACCCTGGTTTGAGTCCCGGTTGTTGCCGTTTGCTACAGTATGTAGAGCAGCAATGAAGCAACACAATATCAGGACCAGTCTGCTCTCAGACCAACAAGAGAAATGCAGTGATTACTCAAACAGTCAGTTATGGCAGTGGTTACAAGACTGGTGCACAAACAAAGTTTATCATTACAAAAGTCGTAGATTCTTCATTATATTCAGTAGCTGTATAAAGCTGCATGGCTGTTAACTTGTCGTGAATGTTTAGAATGACTAGTATATGCCCAGAACCATTGTGTTGATGGTGAACAAGTCAGGCAGGGGTATATAGAAAAGCAACTTTTTACTTAATGACACATTTTTTGAAGGAAATCTATTTAAAATATATTGTAATTATAGGTAATATTTCATAGAAATCTGGAGAGAGTGGGACCTAAGACAAGTTTTTCACAGTTAGCATACTTGAGTTTATCCAGTCTACAGTATGGATCTGCCAGTCTAGCAGAGAGCAGCTTCACTCCTGAGTATCCTAGGTGATTGAAGCTCAGGTCCACCTCTCTCAAATGGGAAGCCACCCCTGCGCTGTCATGGCTGTGTGCTTAGGGTCGTTGTCCTGTTGGAAGGTGAACCTTTACCCTAGTCTGAGATCCTGAGCACTCTGGAGCAGGTTTTCATCAAGGATCTCTCTGTACTTTGCTCAGTTCATCTTTGCCTCGATCCTGACTAGTTCCCCAGTCACTGCTCTCTTCTGCTCTTTTGCACACAAATATCTCTACCTGTACATGACCATCTGATCATTTATCACTCCAGTGTGAATCTGCAAAATTGTAATTATTCGCCTACCTCATGCCTTTTGCACACAATGTATATAGACTCCCCTTTTTTTTCTTCCTTTTGTGTTATTGACTTGTTAATCGTTTACTCCATGTGTAACTCTGTGTTGTCTGCTCACACTGCTATGCTTTATCTTGGCCAGGTCGCAGTTGCAAATGAGAACTTGTTCTCAACTAGCCTACCTGGTTAAATAAAGGTGAAATAAAAAATAAATAAATAAATAAATAAACTGCCTCTGAAAAACATCCCCACAGCATGATGCTGCCACCATGCTTCACCGTAAGGATGGTGCCAGATTTCTTCCAGATGTGACACTTGGCATTCAGGCCAAAGAGTTCAATCTTGGTTTCATCAGATCAGAGAATCTTGTTTCTCATGGTCTGAGAGGCTTTAGGTGCCATTTGCCAAACTCCCAAGTGGGCTTTCATGTGCCCTTTACTGAGGAGTGGCTTCCGTCTGGCCACTCTACCATAAAGGCCTTGAATGGTGGAGCGAAGCAGAGATGGTTGTCCTTCTGGAAGGTTCTCCCATCTCCACAGAGGAACTCTAGAGCTCTGTCAGAGTGACCATTGGGTTCTGGTCACCTCCCTAACCAAGGCCCTTCTCCCCCTATTGCTCCCCCTGAAAAGATTTAGATGCACTACTGTTCCACTGGAGGTCATAAGGTGAATGCACCAATTTGTAAGTCGCTCTGGATAAGAGCGTCTGCTAAATGACTTAAATGTAAATGTTAAATGTTTTGCCGGGCAGCCAGCTCTAGAAAGAGTCTTGGTGGTTACAAACTTCTTCAATTTAAGAATGATGGAGGCCACTGTGTTCTTGGGGACCTTCAATGCTGCATACATTTTTTGGTACCCTTCCCCTGATCTATGCCTCAACACAATCCTGTCTCGGAGCTCTACGGACAATTCCTTCGATCTCATCGCTTGGTTTTTGCTCTGGCATGCACAGTCAACTGTGGGGCCTCATATAGACAGGTGTGTGCCTTTCCAAATCATGTCCAGTCAATTGAATTTACCAAAGGTGGACTCCAATCAAGTCGTAGAAATGTCTCAAGGATGATCAAGGGAAACAGGATGCACCTGAGCTCAATTTCGAGTCTCATAGCAAAGGGTCTGAATACTTATGTAAATAAGGCATTTCTGTTGTTTAAAAAAAACTTGTTCTAAAAACCTGTTTTCGCTTTGTCATTATGGGGTATTGTGTGTTGATTGCTGAGGATTTTTTATTTATTTAATCCATTTTAGAATAAGGCTGTAACATAACAAAATGTGGAAAAAGTTAAGGGGTCTGAATACTTTCCGGAGGCACTGTATATAACACCAGTTTTAAAAAGTATTATTGTGAATATTATATTTCTGTAAATATAGGAATCTCTTCCTTTGTCCCCATGTATTTCCCACCTCAGTATCTCCAGTTTACAGTGTGGATTTCCCAGTCCAGCAGAGAGCATCTTCATTCCTGAATCCTGTAGATCATTGTTACTTACGTCCAGCTCTCTCAGGGGAGAGGAGTTTGAGCCGAGAACTGAGCCCAAAGTGTAACAACATGTTTCTGTCAGAGAACACCGACTCATCCTAAATGAGAAACGATGATACATAAAGACATAACACAAGATATAACAACATTAACAGGTTATGTAAAAAAGTGAGAACAAAATCACAATCATTCTACAGACCTCAGTTTCTCCAGTTTACAGTGTGGATCCTCCAGCCTAGCAGAAAGCAACACAACGCCCAACCGGTAACTTCTGTGCCCCCTGTGGTAATACAATAAAATACAAAAATGATTAAGGATGAAAACGAAACTTACACAACGACACAAAAAGGAAACAAAGGCCAATTTATGGCAACCATTGCACAGTTCACAAGGCATGCATCAGGCAATACTTTCGACACAAAATTCAACTTACAGATTGCGGCTGTAGGTGGTGAGCTCATTGGCATTAGAGCAGTAATCAAAGACGTTTCTTTGAATTTACAGCTTGAGAGTCTACAAAGAAAGAGACATCAAGTGATTAAATACAGGTCGTCTTACTCTATTGTTGATTTATTTCAGCAAAGAAAGCATCTGTGTGAAGTGAACATGAACACAAAGCATGTACACATTTAATGACATATGCTTTCATTACTGTGCGTGTCCATTACAGTTTGATTTCTCAAAACATGCTCTCAGGGTGACAATTTGAAACTTTGTTGAACAGTTTGTTAGTCACTCTTTGGGGTTGTTATCATGATATCCTATCTGGACCTCTCCAAAATAACTGACCATAGTGTTTATAGTGTGAAGGTTTCAATCCAGCAAAGAATAACATCTCTTTGTCATGAAACGCAATATTACTCAGGTCCAGGTCTCTCAGGGGTGAGTCTGCAAACTGGAGAATGGAGGCCAGCAATTCAAAGCACTGACTTGTGAGTACAATGCCAGACAATCTGCAAGAATAGAGAAAATACAACTCATATAACCTGTGATGTTATGTTACGTCAGGGTCTCTTAACCACTGTATTGTGAATTATTTGGATTTTCCAGGTAAGCCATTGAGAAATGAAATCCCAGTGCTTCTAACTAATAAGGTATACAAAAAGGCCCCCAGCATTGCAAAAATGTCAATTTATGATAATACAAATCTGAACAAGTTGCATATCATAAAAATTTGATAAATACTTATTTATAAGGATGTGGTATGTGTGAATTCTGCATTAATACTTGCATTGCCTTTCTGCGGTTTCTCACATCTGGAAGCAGTCTCAGATGACCTGTGATACCCGTGTTGTAATGATTTATGTCCAACTCATCCAGCACCTCCTCTGACATTTGAAGCATATAAGCCAGTGCTGAGCAATGAGGAGCCGACAGTTCTGTTTCTGATCGGTTTTCTGACTTAAGGTACTTTAGAATGTCTTCTTGTACTGAATTGTCTTTCATCTCAGTCAAGCATTGGAGAAGGTTGATGAATCTTTCAGGTGAGTAATAAAACATCCTGATCCCTAAAATATTTCCTAATTTTCTCAACAGACTCCGAGCCATTCTCACTTTGTGGCAGGAGGCCTTGTAAGAGTTTCTGAGTAGCATCCAGTGAGATGCCAACAAGGAATCGGAGAAACAGGTCCAGGTGTCCATTCTTACTCTGCAAGGCTTTAACAACTATCATCTGCAGAAGCCCGTGCAAGGAAAGCTCATCCAAGGGGCATAATTTTGGCTCATTTTTCAGGAAAGGCACCAGCTCCTTGACGTTCTTTATTACACAACAGTGGAACACGTACAGAGCAGCAAAGAACTCCTGGATACTCAGATGCACAAAGCAATAGACCTTCTTTTTGTACAACACAAGACTCTTCTTTCAAGATTTCTGTGCACAACCCACAGTACCATGCAGCTTCACTGACATCAATGCCATACTCATTCAGGTCCTTCTCATTGAACATGAGATTGCCTTTGTTCAGGTGCTCAAATGCTAGCCTCCCCAGTTTTAGAATTAAGTCTTTACTTGATTCCAAGATCTTCTGTGCTACTGCCTCATTTCGCCCCTGATACTTATCATTTGCCAGGTTTGTCTGAATGAGTAGAAAGTGAGTGTACATCTCAGTCAGAGTTGTTGGGATATCTCCAATCTCATTTGTCATCATCATTTGTACAAGGACTTGGGCAGAAATCCAACAGAAGACTGGTATGTGGCACATGATGTAGCAACTCCTTGATGTTGTAAGGTGTGAGATTATTGTGCTGGCAAGGTTCTCATCACTTATTATTTTCCTGAAATATTCCCCTTTCTGTGAGTCATTGAAACACCGTACTTCGGTCACCTGGTTGATGCACTAACGGTGAATCTGATTGGCTGCTGCTGGTCGTGATGTTATCCAGAGGAGAGCTTTGGGAAGAAGAGTCCCCTTGATAATGTTTGTAAGCAACACATCCACTGATGAGGTCTTTGTAACGTCAGTCAACCTCTTGTTTTTATGAAAATCCAATTCAAGTTGGTTTTCATCCAGACCATCACAGATTAACAGAAATTTACAAACAGCAAATGTCTTTGTGTCTTCTATCTCTGCAAGTTCAGGGTGGAAGTCATTCAGAAGTTCAGAAAGACTGTACTGGTCATCTTTGATCAAATTCAGCTCACGGAAAGGAAGAACAAAGACGAAATCCACATCCTGATTGGCTTTTCCTTCTGCCCAGTCTAGGATGAACTTATGCACCGAGACCGTTTTTCCGATTCCAGTGATGCCTTTGGTCATTACAGTTCTGATGGGTCGGCCTTTTCCAGGTAAGGGTTTGAAGAAGTCATTGCAGTTGATTGGAGTGTCTGTTGCTTTTTTCCCCCGGGATATTTTCCCAATCTGCCACACTTCATGTTCATCATTCACCCCTTGACTATCTCCCCCTGTGATATAGAGCTTGGTGTAGATCCGTTCGAGAGGAGTTTCATAGTCTGTGTTTCCCTCGAAAACAAATTGAAACTTCTCCTTCAGACTGGCTTTATGCTCCTCTTTAACTCTCTGCATCACATCATCCACTGTAAGGAAAAGGAATATAAAAGCCAAAAATAAATAAAGATACATCTGTTGGGGTGACATTTCCATAGTGCAAAAGCATTGTGCAAAAAATAATGTTAACCTTGTTTTAATATTGCCTTGTGATTTACTTGGAAAGGTTTCTTCTTTAAAAATTGTATTGGAGGATCGCAGCCAACTGAAAGCTGCATACACCGCGCCCCCTACTGTACTGGAGTGTGAGACCGGTCACAGCCTCCCAATACATCGATATTCTCTTATCTAACCCTGTGTTTCTAACCAAATCAAATAAAGCCCTACAAAGCTTACTACTTCCATCCCCCCACCGAAATCCCATCCCCGCCCAACCCCTCTGACCCTAGCAAACTAACTCTCTACGTCATAAAATTCACAACATAATACTACATGTTCAACCGTTTCTTTTACCATACGCCCATCTCACATACCAGTACCATGGTTCCCTATCAATTTCAGAATAATTCAATACCATATGTCCTAATCTCATCCTAGACAACATAACGTCCTCTTTTCTGTTCCCATTACATTTTATCTCGTACAGATTTCCTTGTTCTATAAAACTGTCTCCCCTTTACCACTTGCATCCCATTGCCTCTGACAACAATCCAACAGCGTTTGATATGAATGTTTTACTCTCCTCTCCCTAATTGCACCTGTAGGCCTATATCCACAAAATTATTTTTCACTGCTTCCTTTGCTATTTTATCTACTATATCATTCCCATCGACTCCTTTATGAGCAGGAATCCAACAAAACTGAACCTCTATCGCATTTCTTGTTAACCCTAACAACATCATCATTATTTCTATCCATAAATCCTCACGTTCCAATTTCCCAGTACTTAGACTGCACAAAACTGATGTAGAACCTGAACATATTACTGTTCTTCTTGGTTGCCCCTCCTCTAGCCATTGCAATCCAACAATTATAGCAACCATTTCTGTTGCATATACAGATAAATAATTTGTTGCATGGATTAACATTGAACTCAGGAATACACCTGCTCCAGTCTTCCCATTCATGGAATCCTTTGAACCATCTGTGTATACTACCAAGCAAGAATAAAACTGGTTACCAATATATTGATCCACTATTGTTCCTATATTTTCTTCAAACCACTGTTTCTTTTCTTTGATCAGGCTAAGATTAACATATGGCTTTGTATAAAACCATGGTGGCACATTTCCTATTGTCACAGATGGCCCTATATCAAGGTACCTGAGTCCATATTCATCTACCCTTTTCCCAATCTCTGGGCCAAATCCCCTCTTTTGATATTGTTTATATACCGAGCAGTCTTCCAATACTACTAGTGTAGGATGATCTGCCTTGAACGTTTCTTTAACAATGTGCATTAGAAAGAGGCAATTATTTAACTAGAGTTTAGTAAACTGAGCAATGCATAAATAGTCGCCTCTTTACAAAGGCACATTTTTAAAACTGTTTCAAATGAAATCACGCTGCCAGATTACAATACGATTAACGAATTCTGCAATCTGCCCAATGTTTTTGCACTATGAAAATGTCGCCCTCAATCTAGTACCTTACAATTATCACAGTCATCAAACTAAATACTTATGATACTTTTTACTCATTAGCTACTCTACAAGGTAAAATGTTCATTGAAATGTCTTTCTTGTTTCAGTAGTTTTCATCTTAAAAAAAGAAAAATCAATTAAGTTTCATTTTTTGTTGATATAAATGCATTATGAGTGGATGTGGGAGAAACACCATAAAGTGTCCTCCAAGTTTGTGTGGTAGTGCGCTTCAGAAAGGATGTGTTTTAGGTCTCCGGACACTGAGGACTGGCATTGTGGATGACATCCAACTCACTGCAGAGAGTGAGAGGGAGGAAGGGAGAGCGTTTAACCAGCACACACACACATGAGAAGGGTAGCACTTTATGATAACACCTGGTAATAAAACATTTGGTGGATTAGTAAATAGTTTATTCATCATTAATTAAGCTATTCCTACATTTAAAAATGTATTAAACTATTGTATTAAACTAACAATACAGACAAAACACAGAATGTTAAAGAAAATGTACTTTCTTTGCTACATCTGGAAAATGTAAATAAAATGTAAATATTTCCTGTAACATTCGGTCTCTATTTTAACAAAACTAACGCAATGGTAATTTTATGCGCTATAGGTTTGGGGTGGGGGGGTGTCAGGAATATTTTAGCTATTTTCACAACCAAAATTATGCTCGCCGTAGCTGGCAGTGGCTCGAAAGGGCTGGGTTTTGATGAATAAACAAGTTGTAGGTGTGTAAGAAAGTGCTCCATGGCCAAATATGTGCTTGCATTAAGTTGTGTATTTACGGTCTTATGTATTCAGTTGTCATCAACTACAATTAGAATGTTAGTCCATTATAGCCTAGTTTGTTAAATAGCCTACAGAAATCAAATGTAGGCTTATCCCATATTTGCTAAATATGTTGAACATGTTTGGAGTCCACATTGGTCTAAGTAATTGCATGGCTTCATTTTGGAAATATATTGTTAAACATAGCATTTGCACTAGAGGAGGCTGGTGGGAGGAGCTATAGGAGGAAGGGCTCATTTTATTGGCTGGAATGGAATTAATGGAACAATGTGTTTGATACCGTTCCATCTATTCCATTCCAGCCATTACAACGAGCCCATCCTCCTATAGCTCCTCCCACCAGCCTCTGATTCACACTGACATTGGCCTAATGTAAAAAGCTTTTTTGTCTGAGCCATGAAAATGCCAATTGTTATCAATGAGCAAGATTACATTCAATATTGGTAAGACCTAAAAAGACAGATAATAGTTCTAATCAAATTCTAATAAAATGAGACCACTTGTTTTAAAATTGTCTCTGTCTAAATACAGTAACAGGCACCATAATTGCTCCCCGTGGGCATATAATATTAGGCCTAAAACAACATAAACAACCAAGGGTTTTTTCTGACAAGTTCAGTGCCGAACCTGGCATAAGGGGAAAGGGGAAATAAAAAGGGAGATACCTAGTCAGTTGTACAACTGAATGCCTTCAACTGAAATGTGTCTTCCGCGCCCTCTGTGTTGTGTCCGTATTCTTTTACTGTTGATAAGCGAGGCATATTTCAGGTCATTTTGAGCCCTTTGTGGCGCATCAGCTACTGCTGGAATGGCTACTTATGGCATGGCCAGCCTTAAGGCTTTATCAGGTATAGATAGTCCTCACTTTAGATCCTTGCCTGCAAAAGACTTAACTAATGATTAGCAAATGCTTTGTAAGTAACCCTATCAGGGTTTTGTAAGTAACCCAACTCTGTGTCCACAGTTAAACGAGACTGGGTCTCTCAGCCCATGCTCACACACTGGACAGACTAGACCAGCCCTCAACTCACTACAGAGAATAATAGAGGGGGTGAGACAAGCAATTATATGCGTGTTTGTGTGCCTCTTTCTATTTTGGTTAGTCAGAGGTAATTATAGTGTATTGTGAGATTTTTATTTTTTTGTATAAATGCAGTTATTCTCTTCTCCAGTGGGTGTATCATCAGAGTACAACAACCCACCTCCTTTTCATCTCCCTCTCTCGCTCCAGCACCTGATCATTGCTACAACTCTTTTGATCTTGCTCCAGGTCATCCAAGAGGTCAGGAAGGGAGTGTGCCATGGTGACAAGCTGAAACAAACACAGTAATATCATAGCCATCAGTTTGATTTAGTTTTGACATGCAGTACATTTCACTTCAGGGCATCTAAACAATCCCTTTTTATCTGTGCAAAAACGGACCCTTGACCATTTGTCAGGTTGACGCCTCTTGAGATTTACAGTACATAGGATGCAGAGCTGCATTATCTTTGAATATCTAACGCAATACTGTAGGTCAGGTTAAATATTACTTAAACGTTTCACCTGAGACAGGTATTTGCTCAGGGTGTACCCTATAACCCATGTACATGCTAAGAACGTCACAAGCTATAGAAGGCAGATATTAAATATTTTGGGTTGTGTCATGTGGGTTGCTTGTTGTTATGCAACATTTACTTATTTCTGTTCTAGTTTCACCGATTTTCGTCATTTTTTTGAGGAAAGAGGTTTTTATGGCTCACATCTCTTCCTGGCAAAGAGTTTGTTTACTAGTACTGTTATTGTACCCCTTATGAAAAAAGATTACAGTCAGAGTCTAAGTTAGCAGCAAATACTGCGTCCAAAATAACACCACTTTTTTTTACTGCAGTCATTTTGCAGTGTAACTGTAGTATGAGTGCAGTATAACTGCAGTTATTCTGCAATTACTGCGTCCAAATGATCACAGTCGACTGCAGTTACTGCACTTTTACTGCAGTTTCTGCAATCTCTGTTTTAAGGGATCGGTCAGTAGGTTGGTCAAATGAGTCTGTCAAATGACAGTTAACAGCTTTACATTTTCTACTTAATTCTTTCGGAGAACTTCTACTTAACGTTACATAGTTGAGGTATTACTACATTATTTCGACGACAGTGATACGTGCTTCATAAAATAAGGCCAGTAACCTCTTCAAAGGATACCTTCCAGTCCAACCCGCCATTTTAGAATGTGCCCACAACGTATTTTCCAAAAACAAAAGGTAGCCTAGTGAGTCTTCATATAGAAAACATTTTTCAGTTTCAAGTAAGAAAACAATAACTCACCAATACGTGAACAGTTTGTTCAAACAATATTTGAAATTAAACAACGAATACGGATAAACATTTCGACTGCTTGAATACAGTCCTGCAATTTGTTTGTTGTTGGGCGGCCCGACCAATGGAGTTAAAGTTGTTGTGATGGGTCGTTCGCGAACGACTCGGCTCTAAGAGTCGGCTCTTGTAGTTGAACATTGGGAGCCGGCACGCATATCAGAAGAGCCGAATCTATTTATAAAAAAATATATAAAAAATAAAGATATGAATAATCAAAACATTTAAATGAATAGAATTAACTAATTCAAAGAACGAAAAAATAAATAAAATAATAATAGGACTAAATGCTCAAGCTGTCTGCTCAGAAAAAGAGCATCATCTGTGTCAACCAATGAAGCAAACATGCGTGAGGGAGGGCCGAACCAACTCACTCACAGTCACACACTTAGCAGCCGAGGAGAGAGAGGGAGGAGAGAGAGGAAGGACAGATGTGAAAACAACAGCTGGACAATTAGTCGGAAGCACAGTAACATTTGGATGCATTTTAATAATGTAGACAATGTTAGAGCACAGTGTAGAATTTGCCGATTCTACGCACAACCTACACCGGCATATGCGAACTGTGCACCCAACTGTGAAGCTAGCTGAAGCAGAGCTTCGAGAAACTAGCGTGCCTCCTAGTGGTAGTGGTGGAGCCAGCACCTCCACACGTGGAGATACATCCACCCAGTCAAGTAGGCCGACTCCGCGACCCACAGCAACGCAATCTTCTATGGACCAGTTTATGCCAAAGTATATGTCTGTAGCAAAACAAGGCCAAATTGATATTGCATTGGCTAAAATGATTAGAAATTATAGCAATAGTCTATATCCAAATGTACACAATTCCAAGCAGGAAAACCCTTTCAAAATCACGTATTCCATAACTGTATGAGATCACACAGGCTTCAGTGAGGGAAAGCGGTTTCTTGAGTCAAAGGATGCCATCATCTCCACCCTGGCCATTGTCAATGCACCTGTTGATGCTCTGAACCATGAGGAATGGGAGGTTACCACAGGACGTGACAGAGTTGATGGACACCCTTCTTTCATCAATGGACAGAAAGTTCCTCAGAATAGAATATAATCACTTGCTATCAGAAACCGCTGCACTTGACCCCAGGTTTAAGAAGTTAGCCTTCAGTGATGCCAGAGCGATTGATGATGCTCTTAAAAAAATAACCTCAGCAGCAGCTAGGGACAGCCCCAGGAGTCAGCTGGCTCAGGCACCAGGGCAACAGGAAGAAGAGAGAGCAGATGGAGCAGAAGCACCAGCAGTAGTGCCACAAACGTCTGCTGTTTGGATGCTGTTTGACGAGAGAGAAACTGGGGATGCAGCACGAAGGAATCACTCAGCTGATGCCATAATGGAGGTCCAATCCTATTTGGAGGAGCCCCTCCTGCAGATCCTCTGAGCTGGTGGAAGAACAAGGCCTCTCTCTACCCGCGGCTTACTAAAGTCATGACACGGAGACTCTGCATAGTGGCCACATTCGTTCCCTCTGAGAGGGTCTTCTTGAAAACGGGACAAATAATTACTGAGAAGAAACCGCACCAGCCCCTCGAAAGTTAGGCAGCTTGCATTTCTGAATGCAAATCTCTCATAAAAGCAAAATATGGTCAGCATTTCTGTGTGCTGCTGGTTATAACATGGCAATAAAGAAGAGAGAGAAAAGAGGGACCATTTTAATGTTTTAAGTGGGATGCTGCAGTTTTGCACATTGTTATTTATTTTTCTTTGATATGGTGCAATATTCTATTGTTATGTTGTTCAGATTGTATTAGTTTTGTATTGTTACATTTATATGCACTTTGTTTATATACATTAAAAAAGTTATACTTTAAATGCAAATGTTTAAAAGCATTATTTTGAAATATTTTTTAAATACAATGTGGTTAATGTAGAATATGATTTCATTTCATAATTTAATTCGAATTATTCTAACACCAATGATAGTCAAACTATCGCAAACTGTTTGACTTGAAAAAAATACAAAACATTTATTTTTATAGAGCCGTTTGGGAGCCAAAAGAGCTCACTGAAAAGAGCCGGAATGCCCACTACTAAATTAGTTAGGTCATTCTCATTGAAAGCAAGTCTACGCCGTATATCTATCTGTACCATGTGCGGTATTTCTAGAAGTCCCGTTCTTAAATTTTGTGTTTGCATCTTTTACTTTGGTTTTGTACACCAGCTTTAAACAGTAGTGATGTTTGTGAGGGTTGATACCAGTGTGGTGAGATTATTGGTGAGGAGTCGACTCCAAAAGAATCGATTCCTCGACTCCTTGCCCTTCGACTCCCGGTGTGGACTCACATTTCTGGGTGCCAAGCTTTGATTCCGCTAGAAAATCGACTCCTAAGATTCCATATTTTTGCACCGGGGGAAACTATTTTCCATAGTCTATTTCGAGAACACAAACTCTCGCATCTTTCACGGCAAAGAAAGAGCAAACTAGCGAGGGAGAGAGAGAGAGATGGAAGGGGGAGTTCCGCCAGGTATTGGTAGGCATGTAGGCAGCAGAGCAAGTGAGCGGAGTCGAGCGGTTGGAAATCCCATTGCTCATGAAGCCTCCATGTCCGTTTCTACAATCTGCTATAAACATCTCCGTGTTCACAGGAAGAAAAAAAACTCCCGCTCCAAATTGGCTACATTCATTAAAATCACAATTTAACCAACACCCATCTATTTTTATGAATTCCTGGACCTACTAATTGTTTTTTATGTATTGAAACCAAACCATATGATTTTGAATGAAAAGTATTTAAATTAACATGAAAAGGTGAATGTAAGAAGCAAGCATAATTTCAAATAGGCTGCATGTATGTAGACCTTGGTGGGGGGGGGATGTATGCCAGCAACGCCATTACACAACACAACACTAAACAATAAATTAATTGCACGATAACGGTGACAAACTGTTAGGGCCCACTTAAAGCTGTCCTAACATATTACCACCACTACACCTGGCTATCAGTTGAGCCTTGTCTGGCAGCGAAACAGTTCAATCAGCCTCATTTACTGCCTTTTAAGAAAACAGCTGATATGGCTGACATGCTTAAACAAATGTAGTTTCTAATGACAATTGAGATGTACAGCTATGACATAAGGGGACGACAAGTGGATAAGAGCCAATCCGTCATTTCAATTAAGACATTCATGAGCGAGCTACGGACGTACTCAATATAACTATTTGTTTGCACTTTTGAAATGTACAGTGACAGAATTAAGAACATGGGTCGATCTTTCAGTGTTCTCCCTGTACCAAGTCAGAACCGTAGGATAAATAAAGGGGGTTAAATCAAACAAATTATTAGGGTGAGGCACATGGGTTACTAACATCTTACTACACAACATACACTTAGTATTACTTTCTTAGCTACAGTATACATATCTCCCTGGCATATTACATCATTTATGCAGCAGCATACAATACATTTTTGGACTTGTTGTGCTGTGCTCACTTGAACAGGAAGATGGCATTTCACAACACCCACAATAACATCTGCTAAATACAGTGGCAAGAAAAAGTATGTGAACCCTTTGGAAATACCTAGATTTCTGCATAAATTGGTCATAAAAATTGATCTGATCTTCATCTAGGTCACAACAATAGACAAACACCGTCTGCTTAAACTAATAACACACAAACAATTATATGTTTTCATGTCTTTATTGAACACACAGTGTAAACATTCACAGTGCAGGGTGGGAAAAGTATGTGAACCCTTGGATTTATAACTGGCTGAGCCTCCTTTGGCAGCAATAACCTCAACAAAATGTTTTCTGTATTTGCGGACCTGCACAACGGTCAAGAGGAATTTTGGACCATTCGTCTTTACAAAAAATTTTCAGTTCAGCAATATTCTTGGACATGGTTTTGTTTGATTTTACCATGTGTTGACCATGCTGTGTAGTTAATGTGTGGTCAATTTGTGGTCAGAGGGAGCTGGGGTGCAGAGTGTTGGCACTGCTACTTCCTACCTGATGGGTAAATAGACATCACTTCTACTTTTCCAATCAATCAAATCAATGAAGATTATTATTTATTTTTTACATCAGCAGTTTTCACAGTGCTTTTACGGTAACCTGGCCTACACCAGAGAAACCCGAACAATACAGGGCACCACTTCTACTGCCATCTATTTCTCCCTGTGTGACGTCATATCCTGTTCCTGTTTAGGCACCTGGCCAGCCGAGTGCAGGGGGGCTCTCCCGTCAACATGAGGCTCCTGCTGCTCCCGCCCCAAATACACACACACACACACACACACACACACACACACACACACACACACACACACACACACACACACACACACACACACACACACACACACACACACTATTAGGAATGTTTCCCTATTTACATGTTTGGTTGTATGTGTGTTTTGTGTCAGAATAGAGGGAGGATAAGCCAGTGTTTGAGAAGAGGCGTCTGATGTAGGGGTCTTCATGGGCCCAAAAAGTTGGACTCATTCCAAAATGGACCTGGGGCTTTCCCACCCGGACCTGATATGCATAAATATATTTTTAAAATATGCAGACAAAATGTAAGGATGCTGGAGAAGTGCTTGACGCCATCTGTCAAGAATGGGCGAGGCAATGTGATGGTCTGTGGGTGCTTTGGTGGTGGTAAAGTGGGAGATTTGTACAGGGTAAAAGGGATCTTGAAGAAGGAAGGCTATCACTCCATTTTGCAACGTCATGCCATACCCTGTGGACGACGCTTAATTGGAGCCAGAGCACAGCTCCAAACTTTGCAAGAACTATTTAGAGAAGAAGCTGTAATCTGGTATTCTGTCTATAATGGAGTGGCCAGCACAGTCACCAGATCTCAACCCTATTGAGCTGTTGTGGGAGCAGCTTGACGATATGGTACGTAAGAAGTGCCCATCAAGCTAATCCAATTTGTGTGAGGTGATTCAGGAAGTATGGGGTGAAATCTCTTCAGATTACCTCAAGAAATTGACAACTAGAATGCCGAAGGTCTTTAAGGATGTAATTTCTGCAAATGGAGGATTCCTTGACGAAAACAAAGTTTGAAGGACACAATTATTATTTTCATTAACAATCATTATTGTCAATGCCTTGACTATATTTCCTATTAATTTTGCAACTAATTTCATGTATGTTTTCATGGAAAACAAGAACATTTATTTTTTTGTGTGGATTTTACCCCTTTTTTCTCCCCAATTTCGTGGTATCCAATTGTTACTACTCTCTTGTCTCATCGCTACAACTCCCGTACGGGCTCGGGAGAGACGAAGGTTGAAAGTCATGCGTCCTCCGATACACAACCCAACCAAGCCGCACTGCTTCTTAACACAGCGCCGGAGGAAACACCGTGCACCTGGCAACCTTGGTTAGCGTACACTGCGCCCGGCCCGCCACTGAAAGTATTCAGACCCCTTGACCTGATTCAGAGTGCGAAAGACACATTTCAATTGAATGCATTCAGTTGTACAACTGACTAGGTATACCCTTTTCCATTTTTCCACATTTTGTTATGTTACAGCCTTATTCTATAATTGATCAAATAATTTTTCTACTCATCAATCTACACACAGTACCGCATAATGACAAAGCAAAAACGGGTTTTGAGATTTTAGAAAACAGAAATACCTTATTTAAGTAAGTATTCAGACCCTGTGCTATGAGACTCGAAATTGAGCTCAGGTGCATCCTGTTTCTATTGATCATCCTTGACATGTTTCTACAACTTGATTGGAGTCCACCTGTGGTAAATTCAATTGATTGGACATGATTTGGAAAGGCACAAACCTGTCTATATAAGATCCCACAGTTGATAGTGATGTCAGAGCAAAAACCAGGCCGTGAAGTGGAAGGAATTGTCCGTAGGGCTCCGAGACATGATTGTATCGAGGCACAGATTTGGGGAAGTGTATCAAAACATTTCTGCAGCATCGAAGGTCCCCAAGAATGCAGTGGCCTCCATCATTCTTAAATGGAAGAAGTTTGGAATCACCAAGATTCTTCTTGGAGCTGGCCACCGGGCTAAACCAGATGGTCATTCTGATGGAGCTCCATAGTTCCTCTGTGGAGATGGGAGAACCTTCTAGAAGGACAACCATCTCTGCAGTACTCCACCAGACAGAAGCCACTCCTCAGTAAAAGGCACATGGCAGCCCGCTCGGAGTTTGACAAAAGGCACCTGAAGTCTCTCAGACCATGAGAAACAAGATCCACTGTTCTGATGAAACCAAGATTGAACTATTTGGCCTGAATGCAAAGTGTCACGTCTAGAGAAGCTGCCAGCGTCCCTGCGGTGAAGCATGGTGGTGGCAGCATCATGGTGTGGGGATGTTTTTCAGTGGCAGGGACTGGGAGACTAATCAGGATCGAGGAAAGATGAACGGAGAAAAGTACAGAAAGATCCTCGATGAAAACCTGTTCCAGAGCACCCAGGACCTCAGACTGGGGCGAAGGTTCACCTTCTAACAGGACAATGACCCTAAGCACACAGCCAAGACAACGCAAGAGTGGCTTCGGGACAAGTCTGTGAATGTCCACGAGTGGCCCAGCCAGAACCTGGACTTGAACCCAAATGAACATATCTGGATCATCAGAGAAGAATGGGGGAAACTCCCCAAATACAGGTTTGCGGAGCTTGTAGCGTCATACCCAAGAAGACTCAAGGCTGTAATCATAGGGGGAAATCCCAGGGGGGACGGGGGGACACGACCCCCCCATCCTGGGAAAAATAGGATTCCCCCCCCCCCCCCGTAAACATAACTATGTAATTTCAATAATATTAATAATACGCAATGAAAGCACTTGTGCTGATTATAGACACATACGAGTGTGTTTTTAAGTTTCAAAAGATTGCTACCCCCCGCCCTTTGCCTCACAATGGTTTGATCCACTGCCAGTTCCTTATCTGGTAGGTAACAGAGGATTCGTATCTACTGTCTGAAAGACACTCAATGCACGTAACTGACGTGAGGCTAATCGCGCCATAGCAATGTTTTTTGTTTTATGTTGGCAGGGTTTACACACACACTATCTGAATTTGCAGAGCTAGCGTGCAAACATTAACTATTAAACTAGCTAGTAACTATTCCATTCATGTGGCGTCATCAAAGATGGAATCTTTGCTGTCGTCAGTTTATTCCAGGATCAGCATGCAGCTGTAGTGCTACAAAGTCCCTGTGATAAGGTTAGCGATCAACTGAACATAACTACACTCTCTTCTACCATTGTCTTAAATATCTTTAATGGTCTCGTTGCAAAAACTAAATTGTCGCTTTGGGACTTTGAAGCACGTGTGCTGATCTTGGAGTAAACTGATAATAGCAAAGATTATAGCAAACACCACAGAAACGGAATTGGTGCTCGCTAGCATTGCAAATTCAGCTATTGTTGGAAGCCAGCCAATATGAAACAAACTATATTAAAATTACAAAAGGTTGCAGCTTATGTTGTGTAAATGGTGAACTCATACAGCTGTCAATTCTTGTCACTGCAATTCGTTTCACATTTGCTAGTGTAGAGGACTGCTAATTCCTATGTAGGTGACATTACATTGCTATAGCTGAGACAACGTATTTTCATAGTAAAACATGTTGGGCCCCATACAGGATATCTCTCACACACACACACTCACTTAAATCATCCACAACACTGTCACAACAGGATACTCCTAGCCACAGGTGCTAGCCGTCAGTTCGGCCACAACTCCCCTGAAGATAGGGACGCACACGCATTACACACTGACTCTCGAGGACAAGATAGGGACGCACACACATTACACATGGACTCTTGAGGACAGGACAGGGACGCATACGCTCTTACACACTGACCCCAGAAGACAGGGACGACGCACATACAGTACACACATAGCTGCCGAGGACACCCAGATAAGACACCCACAGATTGGCAGAAAGCCTAGACTTGGAGACAAACTAGCACACACACATAATCTCCCTCCCAGCCGAACATTGTGTGACTGAAGATAGCGCACACACCAAATCTCCTTTTCAGCTGACCATGGTGTGACGACCAAGAACAGGCATGGCAGGATTCTACGATAACGGACAGACAACTGAGCCAATGCCGGATGACTACACCCCAGCCTGATCCAATCCGAAGATCCGATCTCCTAGAAATCAACCTACTTTCTGTTCTGTATATGAAGCTTGTACTCACTGTTAGCAGGGTTCCTTCTGCTAGTCTCTGATGAGCTATCAGAGGGGCCCGTATATACGCTGTACCAGATATCTTTACTCTGAATAAACCTGTCGCTTGTCATATAATTGACCACCTTGTCCGAATCGATCCTTGACCGACTCGCCCTATCTACATATCCCATTATCAACACTAGCTATATTTAGATCGAAGCCCATATAGAATGATAGAAGATAAGATGATAGAAGCCCATCTCCTACTGTAAATAACCTACATACGGTGTGTGTGTGTGTGTTTGTGCAGCTTGCCAGGTAGAAACATTTCAGAAAAAAGTAAAAAGTCAGACAGAGTATTTTTCAGTACACCAAAACGCAAAGCAAGAACCCTAGTAGCCTAAGACTAGTTGATAAAATGTTAATTAGAAAGAAGTGAAATGCTAATGGAAAAGTTCCACAATGATGTCATTAGGCAGATCAGGCAACAGAGGGCACACAGACAGCAGAGCTGGGGACAGATGGGCAGGGACAGACAGGCAGAGACAGGGAGTCTCAGGTAAGTTTGTTGAGTCATTTGTTTGGCAAGATTATGAAAGGTTCTACATTTTTTTGACTTGTAAAATAGGGACATAATTGGAAAATGCCATGGATACCCCCACTCTCAACTTAAACTGGTGACTGAACTAAGATTTGTTTAAGGCAATGGTATTGCTGTTGTGATTAATTGTGTTGTTTTGGGTACTGGTAGTTAGGAGTACGGCAAACACCTTGTTTATTTTCTAGGAGACAAACTGTGAGGCAGTGAGGGTGGTGAAAGGGAAAGAGCCAAGGAGAGAGACTTCAGAGGACAGTGTCACAGCCACGGCAGGACCAGGTGTCAACCTTGTTGCCAGCTGCACCAGTATAGGGGACAGTGTCACAGCCACGTCAGGACCAGGTGTCAACCTTGTTGCCAGCAGCACCAGTATAGGGGACAGTGTCACAGCCACGGCAGGACCAGGTGTCAACCTTGTTGCCAGCAGCACCAGTATAGGGGACAGTGTCACAGCCACGGCAGGACCAGGTGTCAACCTTGTTGCCAGCTGCACCAGTATAGGGGACAGTGTCACAGCCACGTCAGGACCAGGTGTCAACCTTGTTGCCAGCAGCACCAGTATAGGGGACAGTGTCACAGCCACGGCAGGACCAGGTGTCAACCTTGTTGCCAGCAGCACCAGTATAGGGGACAGTGTCACAGCCACGGCAGGACCAGGTGTCAACCTTGTTGCCAGCTGCACCAGTATAGGGGACAGTGTCACAGCCACGGCAGGACCAGGTGTCAACCTTGTTGCCAGCATCACCAGTATAGGGGACAGTGGCACAGCATTGTCCAGTTACCTCAGTGATGGCACAAAACCATATCAGCCACACCCACAATTTATAGAACCGCAAACTCTTGCCAACAGAGTGTTGACGTTTCAAGAGAGATGGTTTCGCGATTTCCCCTGGCTACATTATAATCCATCAATAAAAGGAGTGTTTTTTTCACTGTAGCCAAGTGTTTTGAAGCCATCCATCTTTTGGCCAAAGAACAGATGCTGCCTTCATTAGTGCAGGATTTAGGAACTGGAGAAAAGCCATTGTAAAATTCACAGCACATCAAAACTGCCAAACCCACCTCCACTGTGTAACTGTAACAGCACACCAGCTAAATCCAATCAGTGTCCAGTTATCCAGTGCGTGGGGTAAACAGCAGAAATTACGAAAGTTACCTTGCACTGTATGAGAAAGTAACAACATTGATTGAATTCATTGAGACACTCAATACGATTTGCTGGCAAAGCAGTGGATCACTATAGGACAGAATTTTTTAACGTGTTGGATGGTGTGGAGGTTCAGTTTGGCGACCGTTTTGACCAGGACAGTCTAAACATTCTGTAAAATTTGGAAAGAGTGCTTCTCACGGGGGAGTTGGATGAGTCTCTAGATCAGTACCCTGAGCTGAACATAGATTCTCTTTCAGTGCAGTTGCCTCTCTTTCGCAACAAATACCCGTGTATCAGCAGTTGAGAGGCAGTAGAGGTCCTCAGGAGGCTTCCAGTGGAGGTGCGGGGGTTGGTTGACCAAGTTAAGGTGCTGATCAGAATTGTCTGTAATGTACATAAAGACAGGCTGGACAGTCTTGAGGGAAAATATCTGCCAGCAATTTGTTGGATCCATTGAAACCCTCAAACATAGGTTCGGTTCTTTTGTTCAGTAGTGTGTATAGCAGTGGTTCTCAACCTTTTTTAGTACTGGAACCCCTGCATATTTTGAGGAAAGGCAGGCAAGGTTTTGAGTGGTCCTCAGGGACCTCCACACCCTCTATATTATATGTAAAGTTAGTGGAATCCTTGTGCTGCTGAATACGTTCATGACCCTTTTTTATTTCATGGACCCCTTGCCATTACACCAGGGACCCCTAGGGGTCCACATACCCTGTTTGAGAACCCCTGGTGTAAAGTATAATATTTGTTATTTTGTTTAATCGTTTTTAGTACATGACAGTACACTTACTAATTATTTATTTAATTTAAAATGGCATACTTTGTGTGACATACTTGTCCATAGCTGTTGTTTGAAGAGTTGAGACACTGACGGAACAATAACTAAGTATTTCTGAAGGATATTTGGGTTGATTTGTTTGGGTTTTTCATTGAAGTAGTTATTTTGCTTTTAGAACTGTACTTATTCTGAGCGTTTTGTTCTTGTAAAGATGTTGTAATAGACTCAAACCAGTGGCACATATTTAATGACTATATAAATGAATCAGAAAAAGTTCAATAAAAAGGTCAGTTCAGTGCGTGGACCAACTGTGATGGTTCTCAATGGAGATTCTTTGAGACGAGATCGCACCATGTTCATTGTATTTATGAAACCTGCACTCATACAGTGTACAGTACCATTACCACCTACTGGCCTTGCTTGGTATTGCTGGTTGTAAGTACAAATACCTGCATACATACTGGACTGATAAGGAACACTGCATAACTATTATTAGTAGTAGTATTATAATGATTTAAACATTTTAACAAGTTGGGACAACCGTTCATTTAACTACTGTACCTATCAATTATCCAGTAGTAGTAATTATGGTTCCTCAATATACATTTAACATATTACTACGTAGGCTATGTGTTACAGCACTACTTTTTGGTGGCCCCCTCAGGAATTACTCTTGAGAAAATTTAATGTAATTGTCCCCTCCAAAGTTGATATCAGATTTTCGCCCCTGGCTGTAATCACTGCCGAAGGTGCTTCAACAAAGTACTATTTTTTATAATTTTGCAAAAATGTCCTTATCTGGCAGAGCCAATGGCATAGTCCCAAAAGTGCAAACTCTAGCCACGGTTGGAACTTTTGTTTAGACTAGCTTAAATGTCTTAATACTTCATTTATTTTATTTTGACCATTTTAATATATATATAATACTCTTGAGTCTAAAAATAATTTGGAACATCTTGCGAATATTGAGTTGTACCCCCTTTATCCCTCAGAACAGCCTCAATTCGTCAGGGCATGGACTCTACAAGGTGTCGAAAGCATTCCACAGGGATGCTGGCCCATGTTGACTCCAATGCTTCTCACAGTTGGCTGGATGTCCTTTGGTTGGTGGAACATTCTTGATACACACAGGAATCTGAGTGTGAAAAACCCAGCAGCTTTGCAGTTCTTGCCACACTCAAACCGTTGCGGCTTGCACTTACTACCATACCCTGTTCAAAGGCACTTAAATCTTTTGTCTTTCCCATTCACCCTCTGAATGTCCGACATACACAATCCATGTCTCAAAGAAGGCTTAAAACCCTTCTTTAATCTGTCTCCTCCCCTTCATCTACACTGATTGAACTGGATTTAACAAGTGACAATATGGGATCCTAGCTTTCACCCGGTCAGTTTGTGTTCCTAATGTACACTCAGTGTATGTATAGTGTGCAACGTTTGTACAAACTTGGTACTACTGTAGGTAAAAACACAAAGCAGGTACAGTGCTTAAAGGTATTGAGGCTAACATGTTTGTGCTTTCTCTTCCTCAGCCAAATGACAGAAGACCAACGGAGACATCAAAGCTGCCAATCTACTATAATTGACCAGTTTGTTTCAATTATATGAATGAAGGAAAATGATCATTTCAATAAAGCTTTGCTTGTCTTGTGAAATAGCTGTGTATCCAGACATGTCTCCCAATTCCATACCACATCCTCTAGATGACAGCGTCTATGTAATGTGAAGAAACAACCACTCATTGCTGGTAGTAAGTTAATTGACAAAATTCCCACTTCACACACAGCTACGCATTAACATACACACACACCTCATAGTTAGGGCCCTGTCTTTTGGTTAATCACATCACATGACCTGAATTTTAACCATTTATATTTTATTTAACTAGACAAGTCAGTTAAGAACAAATACTTATTTGCAATGATGGCCTACCAAAAGGCCTCCTGCAGGGGCTAGGATTAAAAATAAATTATATAATATAGGACAAAACACACATCCCGACGAGAGACAACACTACATAGAGACCTAAGACGAAAACAACATAGCACGGCAGCAACACATGACAACTGTCCCCTTATTTTATTATATATATATATTTTTTTATCTCAGATGGTCCAGCACCATCCTCTGACAATTGCTTTCATTTGTGGTCTACTTCTCATTTATGGAAAAGGTTTAAAATAAAAGGTTACAATTCCAGGTCATATGAGATGATTATCCAAAACGCAGGGCCCTACTCACAGGGAAGCAAAATACAGTCAGCTGAAAATATCACATGACCTACGGCAAACATTATTGGTGTGTCTGAGCTGTTAGGTGACTACAATACTGAAGACGCACAAATAAACACAAAAAACTTTATATGTATCCTTCATAGATTATAAAACCTTACACTGTATTTTACTTGTCTGCTATTGAATAAAACACTTGAAGATAAACTCTCACTCTCAGAACTTGGATGTCAATCTCTCGCAGAACTCAAAGACCTTTACTGCGAGGGTGGGGTCTCGGGCCAGGGGAGCAGGGAGACCCAGGGAACAGTCGCTGTCAAAGTACTTCCCTGTTATTCCCTCCGTCTCCATGGCAACCGCACAGTAGATGGTGCTCACTGCCCCTTCCTCAGAAGACTGTGTGGACAGAGATGGGAGAAGGTGAGGTAGTAGGGCCGGGATTCAATCTGTTCGCGCTGTCAGTTATGCACATTTTAAAGTCAATGTTCCTCCATTCACATTAATTGCTGCAGATGCCAGCACAGTTGGAAATATCAATCACTTTAACACGGATCAAGCGGTGATCAGATTGAATCCTGGCCTAAGAAGACACATGCACACACACACTAACCACCTCTGCCTAAAAGAGACAGCCACTGCTAGTAAATACCCTAACTGCCAGTCAATAGCGCAGTGCTTTGTTTTGGTGATATGCCAGGAAATAAGTCTTCCTTAATATGTAACTTTGACAAGCAAACTCTGAATTTTGACAGATTCCCCTTGTTGATTTCAGGGAAATCTGTGAAAAAGAGTTGTGAAACTGCTAGAAATTCAATTTTTCAGACACACACACTCTACTCCTTTTCACACTGGTTTATTCTGTCTTTAGATGTACGATCTCTATTCAATCTATCGCTGAATTTAGTATTCCAACTTGATTTCCATTACATTTCAATGTTCCCGCATTAGCGGAGACTGCATTCAAGATAAACGTGGCATATGTCGGCGCAATCGGAAATGACCTTCACATTTCTATTGTGCAATCTGTAACGATTCAGCAATACAGATTGAATAGAGCCCTAAGAATTCTTTCTGGACAAACTCAACAGTTCTTCCAAGGTGGGATGGCACACACACACACACACACAGCCAAAACAGTCCAAATTCCACTGTCACGGTTGGCCAAAACAGTCGAAATTCCACAGTCACGGTTCATGTGAACCCAGAGACAGAAATAAATGCTGTATTCATTACCAACATGTGGTAGCGTTTACAGTTGATCTTCTGGTTTATTGAGTGGATTTGTTTTTTTCCATCTCATTCTGTGGTGTGCCGCTGTTTTGTTGGGTCCCCACCAGACCAGGGCAGAAAACAATTGTATTTTGTAGTTTATTTGAAAATACAAACTTTTGAAATACTCAAGGTAGTGGAATATAGCTTATATAGAGTTTCAACTAAAAGGCAACTATTTTCTTTAATATTCAAAGGTCTCAGAAAAATTAAATAATATTTGAAAGTATTTAAAATACTTCTCAGAAAACCAAATTATATTAAGGTATTTATTTATTTTCTTTGTAGAAAAAAAACATTTATTTGATTTTATTCACACCAGATACAAACATCAACTTACAGACGCACACAAACAACGACTACATTTCATCTGCCCAGACCCGCATGCTCACACCCCTATCCTTAGTGGGCCACATGGCCTTAAATTGTATCAATGTGTCTTTCCTCAGTCACCCATGCTATTTCAATAATATATAATTAGATTTTCCTATTGTGTTAATGATTGGAGATTGATTGATTTCCATGTTTTTTGTATAATTTCTTTCTAGATGAGAAGAGAATCAGTCCATCCACCAGTCCATCAGTCCATATCTCACTACACCCCCATATGACATGTCTTGAAATATGCAGACAGACGGATTAAAAGTAAGTTCACATTGTAATACTTCTGACAGCCAACTTTCTAGCTCCGCCCATAACTTTTAGGAAAACCCAGAAAGTATGGATTATTGAGTCGTTGTTAGTTTTACACTTAAGACATGACTCTGCTGTTGTGCTGTAGAATTAGTTCATTTTGTCTCTTGTAGAATAAATTATATACATTAGTTTATACTGGATTAAGCGTACATTTTCATTAACTGTCATTTCGTTAATTATGCTCCAAAATTCCCTCTATCCTGTGCCAACATCAATTATTTTTAAGTCTAGGTTCCAATAGTTTAAAAGAGATTGTCAGCTGAATATGCTCTTTGCAAGGTTTTGTAAGTCTTAGCTATCACATGAACATCCTTTTCTGACTCAAATAAGATTCCCTCAAGGTTGCTCTGATGTCCAAATGATTTCAAATCGGAATTTTGTGATATGTAGCTTAACATGCATTTTAAAATATGTACATAGATTTTAATTATATAATGGAAATACATTTACTTCCTGTTACCAAGTCATTTACAGTTTCTATGCTGTTATCAGTGAATTCTGAAAAGCTATCCAAGGATTGTGTTTTTAGGGAGTGATATTGTTTCTTTTTTTCTTCCATATTGTTATAGTGTTCTTAACTATGAAGTTGTGAATGTTCTTAGCTTTATCCTTTGAAAATAGACACGTAAAAATATTCTGGAGATGAGCATGTGCATCTTCAATATGTACCCCTTGTTCCTCTTTAGCGCACTTAACTACAGTATCTGTCGCAAGTAAAAGCCTTGGGTAGCGAGTTGATACAATTCCAAGTCTGGAAATTTAAAACCACCAGACTTAGGAAGATGTCAAACTTTCCTTTTAATTCTATGAATTTTATTTGCCCATATAAAGTCTGATATGATAGAGTATACTTTTTTTAAAGAATGTCTTCGGTGGGGTAATTTGTATTAGCGAAAATAAATACAAACACTTTGGGAGCCATGCCATTCTGAAGAGGGTTATTCTACCTGTAAGATTTATGGGAAGATTGTTCAATTTAATTAGATCTGCTTTCATATGTTAAGTAATGGAATGAAGTTATCTTTATATATTTGTTGTCACTTATTAAAGTAACCTTATTTGTTGTAGTCCACTTAAAGGACTGCTTGAGTTATTATTTTTCATATTGTAATTATCATTTTCCCCCCTTAAATTGGATTTTAGAGGGTTCTGAAAATATTTTTAGCAAAGTGGGCATTGAGTTTTCAGTATTGGTCAGGTATATCAGTAGATCATCTGCAAATATATGTTTAGTTTATATTCATATTTACCAATACCTGTTACTTATGGGTCCTGTCTAATTCCTTCTGCAAGCTGTTCAATTTCCGGTGCAAACAGGAGGGTGGAGAGGGGACATCCCTGTCTTGTGCCCCTTTCTAAAGCAATTTCATCAGATAATGTAGTATTTGTGCATATTTTTGATTTAGGACATTTCTATATTATTTGAATTAAATGTATTATTTCATCTGTAAAGTTGAAAGCTTCTGTTTTGAATTTAAAAAAGGCCATTTAAGATGGTCTAAAGCCTTTTCAGGATCAACATCCATTATTAATAAAGCTATATATTTTTTTTATGTATTGTATTAAACTGAAACATATTCTTGTATTTCTCAGCTCGCTGGTCACCATAGCAGCACACGCTCCAGCAGGTATATCTCTCTGGTCACCCCCAAAACCAATTCTTCCTTTGGCCGCCTATCCTTCCATTTCTCTGCTGCCAATGACAGGAACGAACTACAAAAATCTCTGAAACTGGAAACACTTATCTCCCTCACTAGCTTTAAGCACCAGCTGTCAGAGCAGCTCACAGATTACTGCACCTGTACATAGCCCATCTATAATTTAGCCCAAACAACTACCTCTCCCCCTACTGTATTTATTTATTTTTCTCCTTTGCACCTCCTTATTTCTATCTCTACTTTGCACATTCTTCCACTGCAAATCTACCATTCCAGTGTTTTACTTGCTATATTGTATTTACTTCACCACCATGGCCTCTTTTTTGCCTTTACCTCCCTTATCTCACCTCATTTGCTCACATTGTATATAGACTTATTTTTCTACTGTATTATTGACTGTATGTTTGTTTTACTCCATGTTTAACTCTGTGTTGTTGTATGTGTCGAACTGCTTTGCTTTATCTTAGCCAGGCCGCAAATGTAAATGAGAACTTGTTCTCAACTTGCCTACCTTTTTATGTCATTGTTTATTTTTAATAAACCCTCTGATTGATATTTATCAAGTATGGTAAGACTTTTGCCATTCTATTGCTTATTAGCTTTGTTTTTATTTAATTGTGACAGTTTATTAAACTTGTGTCTATAATTATTAGGGGACTCTCCAGATGGTCTTGGTTTTAATATAACTGAAATAACTGTTTGAGACATAGAACTATAAGTACTGAATTGAGTGACATGTGTTGTCATTTGTGTAAAAAGGGGTGCTACTATGTCTCAAAATGTTGTATAGAATTCTATGGGAAAGCGAACCAGTCCTGGTGCTTTTCTCCGGGTAAAAGTTTTAACAGTATGTAATATTTATTTTGGGGCGATCTCTGTTTTCTGTAAATTGCTTCACGGTTCTTGAGTCTCAGAAGGCTATAAGGTCCGTCCAACTGCTGTTTCATTCGGATTTCAATATATTTTAATAGAAGCTTATAAAATGGTCATTAAACACGTTGTTATTTTTGTGAGAGCTGCAAGATATTTACCAGGTTTATTTGCTATTAAGTAATATGCTTTATTGGAGTTTGACCTGTAATTGTTGGCTCTCTTCAAAAGTAAAAAAGACTGTATTCTTGCTTAAATTCAGAAATGTGATTTTCTTCTTTATCTTGTAAAGATTTTTTATGGTCTTTTTCTAAGATAGAAATAAAAAAAAATAATGAAAAAGAAATCACTTAATCAGATTTAGATTTAGCCAAATATTAGATTATCATTGAGATTATCATTCCATAATGTATGCCTTAAAGGCATCCCAGATTATATCGGGGGTCGGCTTTTCTCTATGTCTACATTTGTAATGGTAACGGCCTCTATTTTTCCAGACATTGCGCTAACGCTAATTAGCATTGGCTCATGAAACTACCTCTAGCTTCCTTCATACTGGACACAGAGACATACAATTTGTATCCACGAGTTAATCGGACTCTGGGGAAGTATATGAAGGAGTACGCCTTTAAGTGTTGAAAGAAGACTAAATATCCCAAAACTGCCTTTTTGAATCAACTACAGCCACGGTAAGTGGAAAATCTGAGTAAACTATCCCTCTATAGTCGGTGTAATGTGTGTTTGAAACAAGAACACTGAGCCTCAGATGGTCAAAGAGGTTCAAAGTTGTATATGCAAAGCATCCAATGTTTGCAAATGGCTTTGAATTATTCTTCAGTAGTTTCAGGTAACATAAAATTAATTGCAGCTTTCAACCTTTTCAGTGGCATGTTGAAAGAGTCATACAGTAGTTAAGCGCCACAACCTCTTTATACTTATCTGTACAAAATATCATTGGTTAAACTGGCTCAGCTGGAAATGATCTTTAAAAAGCGCACTGTCGGTTGTCAGGTGCAGTAAGTCTCTTTAGTTCCCTTGTGAATGAAGTGAGACCTAACACATCCTGTTCCAATACATGCTACAACCAGGACCATAACAATAACAAATCTTTATATCTCACACATTTTCTTCCCAACTACAGACCGTCTCAGAAACACACTTTTCCCGGAATTTAGTCAAAGGAGCGATGTCGACAAGCACATTGCACATGAATGTGATATCCACAAAAAGCAGGGACATTGCCTTTCAAAGGTGTGTTGTCATTTGTGCACTGCTGAAATGCATCTTTGAATGAATCCCAGCCTTTCGCTCTTTCAGTTCAGACAAAAATAAAATATTGATTGCAACTTCATTTCACAGTACACTATTTACTTGTTATTTGGAAACTACTGCATAAAATGATAATTATTACATAATAACATATAAGTGCCAGAAATGGTTTCTTACTTAATAATACCAGCTGAAACAGGATGGTAAAATAAAGTGTTAAACAATGTACTGTATGAATGATTTTCACCAGGGTGTTATGATTCAAAATGTTCACCTTGAAGAAGAAGATTCCGATCATGTTGAAGAGGAACCGAACCATGAAGTTATAGTGTCTCATCATTTCTGTCATCACCAACCCGGGGTGGACGGAGTTAGCTGTCACCCCTGTGAGACACACACACACGAAAGCACACACGCACGCACGCACGTTCACACAGAAGAGATTATAAACCACACAAAAGCCCAGAAATCCATGTCCCTCCTTTACCAGGAATCTGATTTCATGGGAAGTCTGACACACATGGGAAAACTCCATCTCCAGCAGCTTCAAAGAAGACATTTGGTGCATTTCATTACATCACCACATTCCCCCTTTCAAGACCATTCAGAAAGGATGCTCATTGAAAAATGTTACTCATCTACTAATACGGTTGTTTTAGCAGCTGTAAAATAAGTATGGCTACTTTGTGCTCTAAACAAGAATTTGATAATCGAATAGCCAAACCAGATGCCATCAACACTCCTACTCTGAGATGCTTTACTAATACTGTCCCAGGCCTTCATACCCACCTGTTCCCTCTAGCCTTCGTGCCAGCTCGTTAGTGCAGATGACGTTGTGCAGCTTGGTGTGGTTGTACACACTGTCCATAGTGTAGCCCAGGTTCTTGCCCTTGAAGTGCGAGAAGTCGACCATACCCTTCCAGTGGTTCATGGATGACACGCTGACGATGCGTGCCGGTGCTGATTGCTTCAGCAGGTCTGGATGGAGGGGAGAGGGGGAGGAAAAGGAGAGGAAGAGGAGGGAGAAAGGGGAATGGGGGGATGGAGGGAGGAGAGATGAGAGAAGAGTAGTAAAGTGTGGAATGTAACATGAGATAACTGGGACAATGTTATACACAGTAACCTACTGTAAGGTTGAGTAGATATAAAACAGGTAAAGTAACAAAATGCACAACACTCACAAAATACAGTACTAGAATACACTCTTGGAAAAAAGGTGCTATCTACTGTAGTTCTCATTTGCAACTGCGACCTGGCCAAGATAAAGCATAGCAATTCGATACATACAGCAACACAGAGTTACACATGGAATAAACAAAACATTTAGTTGCGAAATAGGAAGCCGATTCTAGATTTAATATTGGATTGGAGATGCTTAATGTGAGTCTGGAAGGAGAGTTTATAGTTTAACCAGACACCTAGGTATTTGTTGTTGTCCACTGTCATGTCTTTACTATTATTAAATTGAAGACTTAGTTTTTATCAAAGATTCTCTGTAATTAGTATTACGCGATAAAACTGATTAATCATGGAACTGTAATTAAGTAGGGTGTCGGGGCACCAAGGAAAATATTCAGATTACAAAGTTATAATTTCCCAATATAACCTTTCAGATATCTGATCCATAGTCTTCTGATTAATGAATTATTTACTTTAGCTCACGTTAGTCTCATTCCAAACGTCGTAAATTGTTGGTTATCTGCACAAACCCAGTCTTCACTATGAGTTATCCATACATCAATTGTTTTAAATCATTTATTTTTTACTAACTAAGTAATTCACAGAAATCCATAAACAAACAGTAGATAGTTACAATGAATGATAGGAGAATGTGCCCTAGTGGGCTAAACCGGCATGGCGGCTTGTTAGACAACGGGGAAGTGGGGGTCGACTAAGATGAAACACTACAAAGTTGATAATTATAACAATTGAAATGCTAATCCTTTGCACATGAACGCTCACTCATTCGGGAACAATTGCAATCAATATACATATTTACACTCAGTGTGTCGTCGGTATCTTTGTTGAAAAGTTAGTTTCAGATCTCTCTCTCATATATATATATATATATATATATATATATATATATATATATATATATATATATATATATATATATATACACTGCTCAAAAAATAAAAGGGAACACTTAAACAACACAATGTAACTCCAAGTCAATCACACTTCTGTGAAATCAAACTGTCCACTTAGGAAGCAACACTGATTGACAATAAATTTCACATGCTGTTGTGCAAATGGAATAGACAACAGGTGGAAATTATAGGCAATTAGCAAGACACCCCCAAAAAAGGAGTGGTTCTGCAGGTGATGACAACAGACCACTTCTCAGTTCCTATGCTTCCTGGCTGATGTTTTGGTCACTTTTGAATGCTGGCGGTGCTTTCACTCTAGTGGTAGCATGAGACGGAGTCTACAACCCACACAAGTGGCTCAGGTAGTGCAGCTCATCCAGGATGGCACATCAATGCGAGCTGTGGCCAGAAGGTTTGCTGTGTCTGTCAGCTTAGTGTCCAGAGCACGGAGGCGCTACCAGGAGACAGGCCAGTACATCAGGAGACGTGGAGGAGGCCGTAGGAGGGCAACAACCCAGTAGTAGGACCGCCACCTCCGCCTTTGTGCAAGGAGGGGCAGGAGGAGCACTGCCAGAGCCCTGCAAAATGACCTCCAGCAGGCCACAAATGTGCATGTGTCTGCTCAAATGGTCAGAAACAAGACTCCATGAGGGTGGTATGAGGGCCTGACGTCCACAGGTGGGGGTTGTGCTTACAGCCCAACACCGTGCAGGACGTTAGGCATTTTCCAGAGAAAACCAATATTGGCAAATTTGCCACTGGCGCCCTGTGCTCTTCACAGATGAAAGCAGGTTCACACTGAGCACGTGACAGACGTGACAGAGTCTGGAGACGCCGTGGAGAACGTTCTGCTGCCTGCAACATCCTCCAGCATGACCGGTTTGGCGGTGGGTCAGTCATGGTGTGGGGTGGCATTTCTTTGGGGGGCCGCACAGCCCTCCATGTGCTCGCCAGAAGTAGCCTGACTGCCATTAGGTACCGAGATGAGATCCTCAGACCCCTTGTGAGACCATATGCTGGTGCGGTTGGCCCTGGGTTCCTCCTAATGCAAGACAATGCTAGACCTCATGTGGCTGGAGTGTGTCAGCAGTTCCTGCAAGAGGAAGGCATTGATGCTATGGACTGGCCCGCCCGTTCCCCAGACCTGAATCCAATTTAGCACATCTGGGACATCATGTCTCGCTCCATCCATGCTTTAGTCCAGGTCTGGGTGGAGATCCCTCAGGAGACCATCCGCCACCTCATCAGGAGCATGCCCAGGCGTTGTAGGGAGGTCATACAGGCACGTGGAGACCACACACACTACTGAGCCTCGTTTTGACATGTTTTAAGGACATTACATCAAAGTTGGATCAGCCTGTAGTGTGGTTTTCCACTTTAATTTTGAGTGTGACTCCAAATCCAGACCTCCATGGGTTGATAAATTTGATTTCCATTGATCATTTTTGTGTGATTTTGTTGTCAGCACATTCAACTATGTAAAGAAAAAAGTATTTAATAAGAATATTTCATTCATTCAGATCTAGGATGTGTTATTTTAGTGTTCCCTTTGTTTTTTTGAGCAGTGTATATATATATATATATATAGAATGGATATTTCGGCAGTTGTCGTTCTCGTGTTCAATGATAACGAATTCCTAGCTGCAGACTAGTAATTCATATCAAAGACTTGTTCTTATTCTGTCGGTATCGATAGTATGGTTAAAAGATTCAGCAATGGTCTACAACCTTTGTCCTCCCGTGATTGAGAGAAACATGGTCTACTTAGAATTTCTCAAAGTTGGGTTTTATTCGGAATTGCAGAAAAGGGGCTGTCCCAGGATGCCTGACCCTGACTGGGCTCATGGACGGTCCTCTGATTTAGTTAAACTCAAAAGGGAATTGGAGTTTCCTTCATTAAACAGTCCAAAATCACATTACACAATTTTACAAACAGTATCATCCTCACTCATTCATCTTATACAACAATTAGATGTAAACCTCATATCTGAGGCTATTATGTAAACAGCATTATGGTAATGTGGCTGCACCGTCTCCCATGAGCTTCCCCAAGTTGTAACAAATGGACCAGTTCGTAGCTGGATTCTTCACCGATCTTTTATACCTTCTCCAGAACGTAAACGTTGTTCGGTGCAAGTTCTGTGAGGTGGAAGAAATTCCTTTGTTCTCTATGAAACTTCACTCTATCTCTATACTGTGTGGCCAAAAGGAGATCCTCACTCTCTGACCACAGCAGCCTAGTTGAAGGATGCAAGGGGAGGCAGGGAGAGTAGGAAGGGGCTTGCTGTACCCAAAGAGGGCAACGTCATGACACCACGTATTCTAAGTCGGAGCCGTCCAGAGTAGTGATGCTGGACGGGCGGGCAGGTGCTGGCAGGGATTGAATGAATGGAGAGTTGTATGGCATTGAAGCTCGTCTGGAGGTTAGTTAACACAGTGTCCAAAGAGGGGCCAGAAGTATACAGAATGGTGTCGTCAGCGTAGAGGTGGATCAGAGAATCACCAGCAGCAAGAGCGACATCATTGATGTATACAGAGAAGAGAGTCGGGCCAAGAATTGAACCCTGTGGCACCCCCATATAGATTGCCAGAGGTCCAGACAACAGGCCCTCCGATTTGACACACTGAACTCTATCAGAGAAGTAGTTGGTAAACCAGACGAGGCAATCGTTTGAGAAACCAAGGCTGTCGAGTCTTGCCGATAAGAATGTGGTGATTGACAGAGTCGAAAGCCTTGGCCTGGTCTATGAATACGGCTACACAGTATTGCCTCTTATCGATGGCGGTTATGATATCGTTTAGGACCTTGAGCGTGGCTGAGGTGCACCCATGACCAGCTCTGAAACCAGATTGCATAGCGGAGAAGGTACGGTGGGTTTCTAAATGGTCAGTAATCTGTTTGTTAATTTGGCTTTTGAAGACCTTAGAAAGACAGGGTAGGATAGATATAGGTCTGTAGCAGTTTGGGTCTAGAGTGTCACCCCCTTTAAAGAGGGGGATGACCGCGGCAGCTTTCCAATCTTTGGGAATCTCAGACGATACGAAAGAGAGGTTGAACAGGCTAGTTATAGGGGTTGCAACAATTTCGGCAGATAATTTTAGAAAGAGAGGGTCCAGATTGTCTAGCCCGGCTGATTTGTAGGGGTCCAGATTTTGCAGCTCTTTCAGAACATCAGCAATCTGGATTTGGGTATAGGAGAAATGGTGGGGGCTTTGGCGGGTTGCTGTGGAGGGTGCCTGGCAGTTGACCGGGGTAGGGGTAGCCAGGTGGAAAGCATGGCCAGCCGTAGAGAAATGCTTATTGAAATGCTCAATTATAGTGGGTTTATCGGTGGTGACAGCGTTTCCTAGCCTCAGAGCAGTGGGCAGCTGGGAGGAGGTGCTCTTATTCTCCATGGACTTTACCATGTCCCAGAACAATGTTCATGTAGACTTGATTGTGTGTTTTGGATCACTGTCTTGCTGCATGACCCAGCTGCGCTTCAGCTTCAGCTCACAGACAGATGACCTGACATTCTCCTGTATAATTTTTTGATACAGAGCAGAATTCATGGTTCCTTCTATTAAGACAAGTCGTCCGGGTCCTGAGGCAACAAAGCATCCTGAGTGGCATAGTGGTCTAAGACACTGCATTGCTGTTCAAGAGGTGTCACTACAGTCCCTGGTTCAAATCCAGGCTTTATCACACCCGACTGTGATTGGGAGTCACATAGGGCAGTGCACAATTGTCCCAGCGTCGCCGGGGTAGGCCATCATTGTAAATAAGAATTTGTTCTTAACTGACTTGCCTAGTTAAATAAAGGTTAAATTAAATATATATATATATATGAAAATCCCCAAACCGTCACACTACCACCACCATGCTTGACAGTTTATTTTTGTATAATACTGTGGCCGGGTTTGCAGTTATCTGTTCTCTGTCAGGACTAAGTTACTTGGGCCGGAGAGAGGGGAGAGGTCAAGCGTGTATCTCTTGGCTCCACAATGTCTGTGTGCCAGTCAATGTGTCTCTGTGATCTTGTCAAGATAGGGTGGATGTGATATATGCCTGTTGATTGGAGGATTTGTTTAGGGTTCTGAGTTTGAGAAAAGAACATAGTTTAGGAGACAAAGCTGAAGGATAAATTGTGGCCAATGCTGTCTGGCTATGTGTGACTTTGCTATAAAGGATCTCAGTTGCAATGTGTAAGGGACTCTCAGAGAATTCATTTATAGACACTGAATTGATCTGAGAGTCACAGGGTTGTGATGGAGCTCATATAATTAAAGATGGACTTTGTAATAACTCTGACCTGTGTGTGGTTTGCTCTCATGATTTGGTAAATACAGGAAATTTCCACGACAAAATTGATAAAACACAGAAAGGGGGCAAATACTTTTTCATGGCACTGTCACGCCCTGATCTGTTTCACCTGTCCTTGTACTTGTCTCCACCCCCCTCCAGATGTCGCTCATCTTCCCCACTTATCCCCTGGGTATTTAGACCTGTGTTTTCTGTCTGTCTGTGCCAGTTCATCTTGTTTGTTGAAGTCAACCAGCGGTTTGTCTCAGCACCTGCTTTTCCCCTGTCTCGCTTTTTCCTCATCCTTCTGGTTTTGACCCTTGCCTGTCCTGACTCTGAGCCTGCCTGCCGTCCGGTGCCTTTACCCCTACTCTAGAATTCCAACCTCTGCCTGACCTAACCCTGGGCCTGCCTGCCACCCTGTACCTTGGCCCCACTACTTTGGATTATCGACCCCTGCCTGCCTCGACCCGTCGTTTGCCTGCCCCTGTTGTTGCAATAAACATTGTTACTTCAGCAGTCTGCACTTGGGTCTTACCTGAAACCTGATAGGCACTGTACATGGAACCCAAAAGGGATCTCCGATGGGGACAGTGGAAGAACCCTTTGAGAAACACTTTCTAAGAGTGCATAGGAACATATTTGTATAATAAGCCTATAGCCGTGGCCTGTGTAACACTGCATTAGTTGCACACAGAGCTCCAGCATTACAGCAGGGTGAGGCATTAGTGGGATATGTTGTATCTTACCCAGAAGCAAGTTGGTGAGGAGGAAAGGGCCCACATGGTTGGTAGCGAAGGACACCTCTAGCCCATCTGAGGTGATATCTCTAGGCAAGCCTGTGTGCAGACACAATATAACCAAACCAAGGCACACCCATACATATTTGAAAATATGTATTTTATATACAGAAAGCATTGCTAAAATATGTGACAAGAAATTCTGTGAATGCATTTTACTTTGGGCACAAAAGGATCTGCATGTCGCAAACAGACATAGATAATGAATGGGAATTTGTAAGCCAAATTGTAATTGGGTGGAATGGCATGTTACCATCGTTATTATCAATCAAGAAAAGCTGTTCGTCTCATGGACATTCTTATTGGGTACTGACTCGAAATGACAACCGTGCTTTGGTAATCTTACCCAAGACCTAAAGACTTGCATTAACTCCCCTCATGCCCAGTCTTCAGTCTTATGGCATGTAGACACTCTTGATTCAAACCTAGTTGATCACACTAGTGTGATGGCTGTTGATGTCCACCCATGGTTACCTGCATCTTAGCCTGGAATCCAGAGTGAATATCGCTCCTTTTCATGACGGTTCTGCTTCAGGTGAATATTGAAAATGTAGCGATATTCAGTGTGGATTTCAGGCTATAACTGACTCTGGAACCAATGTCCACCTGAAGCCCTGGCATTGTCGACCAGGATGTGGATAGAGCTCCTTTACTGGGACAGTAATACATTGTGAACGATATTCAGTGTGGATTCCAGCCTAAGTGTGTATTCCAGGCTAATCTGGATCCGATGCCCACCTGAAGCCCCGGCGTTGTTGACCAGTATGTGGAGCTCCTTCTCCTCTCGCAGGACGCCGTCTGCGAACGCCCTCACTGACGCCAGGGATGAGGTGTCCACCAGACGCAGGTGCACGTCCGCATTCCCACTCCGCTTACGGATCTCATGCAGGGCGACGCTACCGCGAGCCTCGCTCCGGCACGCCATGATAACACGAGCCCCGCGCAGGGCAAAGTCAAGGGCAATGAACTTCCCTATCCCTGAGAGTGTGATAGGTGAGGTGGTGGGGGTGGGGTGTAAGAGGAAAGGAGTTAGGGAGAAAATGAGATAGAGAAAGAAGAAGTAGAATGAGAGAGGGAAAGAGTGGGAGTGGTAGAAAAAGAGAACGAGAAACAGAAAGAAGGGGGAAAGGGAATGAGAAAACGGGATAGGGGAGTAGAGGGAGGGAGGTTTTGGGGGTGATAAGGTGATAAGTTGGGACAGATCGAGTGAAAAAAAGCCGTTTTACCACAGAACATCTCTCCTTCTCACTCCCACGCATTAGTTTCGCTTTCCCACCCGCCATTTTTTTAAAGACACAACGGCGCTCACTGCCTTCTTGAATCATGCAGAAACGGGCGGCGGTCTCGGCATGAAAGGGGAGAAAATGTCCTTTACAATGGTATTGACATAACAGTTGATCTGGAAGTATGACATTTTCTTGACGCTAAAATAAGGTCAATTGTACGGACCAAGGCGATGAACAAAAGTGAGTGAGTTGACGTTAGTGATAAAGACACTCAGCAGGACAAAACAAAGTTCAAGAGCATTTTCTCAGACTGCAATCAAACAGGGAAACCATGTGTTTGATTACAGTGCCTTGCGAAAGTATTCAGCCCCCTTGAACTTTGCGACCTTTTGCCACATTTCAGGCTTCAAACATAAAGATATAAAACTGTATTTTTTTGTGAAGAATCAACAACAAGTGGGACACAATCATGAAGTGGAACGACATTTATTGGATATTTCAAACTTTTTTAACAAATCAAAAACTGAAAAATTGGGCGTGCAACATTATTCAGCCCCCTTAAGTTAATACTTTGTAGCGCCACCTTTTGCTGTGATTACAGCTGTAAGTCGCTTGGGGTATGTCTCTATCAGTTTTGCAAATCGAGAGACTGACATTTTTTCCCATTCCTCCTTGCAAAACAGCTCGAGCTCAGTGAGGTTGGATGGAGAGCATTTGTGAACAGCAGTTTTCAGTTCTTTCCACAGATTCTCGATTGGATTCAGGTCTGGACTTTGACTTGGCCATTCTAACACCTGGATATGTTTATTTTTGAACTATTCCATTGTAGATTTTGCTTTATGTTTTGGATCATTGTCTTGTTGGAAGACAAATCTCCGTCCCAGTCTCAGGTCTTTTGCAAACTCCATCAGGTTTTCTTCCAGAATGGTCCTGTATTTGGCTCCATCCATCTTCCCATCAATTTTAACCATCTTCCCTGTCCCTGCTGAAGAAAAGCAGGCCCAAACCATGATGCTGCCACCACCATGTTTGACAGTGGGGATGGTGTGGTCAGGGTGATGAGCTGTGTTGCTTTTACGCCAAACATAACGTTTTGCATTGTTGCCAAAAAGTTCAATTTTGGTTTCATCTGACCAGAGCACCTTCTTCCACATGTTTGGTGTGTCTCCCAGGTGGCTTGTGGCAAACTTTAAACGACACTTTTTATGGATATCTTTAAGAAATGGCTTTCTTCTTGCCACTCTTCCATAAAGGCCAGATTTGTGCAATATACGACTGATTGTTGTCCTATGGACATAGTCTCCCACCTCAGCTGTAGATCTCTGCAGTTCATCCAGCGTGATCATGGGCCTCTTGGCTGCATCTCTGATCAGTCTTCTCCTTGTATGAGCTGAAAGTTTAGAGGGACGGCCAGGTCTTGGTAGATTTGCAGTGGTCTGATACTCCTTCCATTTCAATATTATCGCTTGCACAGTGCTCCTTGGGATGTTTAAAGCTTGGGAAATCTTTTTGTATCCAAATCCGGCTTTAAACTTCTTCACAACAGTATCTCGGACCTGCCTGGTGTGTTCCTTGTTCTTCATGATGCTCTCTGCGCTTTTAACGGACCTCTGAGACTATCACAGTGCAGGTGCATTTATACGGAGACTTGATTACACACAGGTGGATTGTATGTATCATCATTAGTCATTTAGGTCAACATTGGATCATTCAGAGATCCTCACTGAACTTCGGGAGAGAGTTTGCTGCACTGAAAGTAAAGGGGCTGAATAATTGTGTACGCCCAATTTTTCAGTTTTTGATTTGTTAAAAAAGTTTGAAATATCCAATAAATGTCGTTCCACTTCATGATTGTGTCCCACTTGTTGTTGATTCTTCACAAAAAAATACAGTTTTATATCTTTATGTTTGAAGCCTGAAATGTGGCAAAAGGTCGCAAAGTTCAAGGGGGCCGAATACTTTCGCAAGGCACTGTATTTGATACCATTCCACTGATTCCACTTCGGTCATTAACACGAGCCCGTTTCCCCAACCTCCTGTGGTGTGCCCGCCTGCTTGTCTGACTGACATTTCTGTCTGTGTGCAAAAGCTGTAAAAGACAGGAGTTTTGTAACAGGTGTGACTGATTGACTTGTTAACTCTCCAAGCGATCTCATCGGTTAATTGTATGTTTGCTGAATTGTATTTAAGCAAAGATTGTCTATTATATTGACAAGATAGTCAATTTAATGGGAATACAAGTCCTCAAAGATAGAAGGGAGGCGAGATCAGGTGGGGCCATTCTTTGTATCTGTGTCATTATAGTGACTGTGACTGCATGGGCAGCGCCATTTTAACGTAGTAGATTTTCCTCTTCTTTATTGTCTGATTGCTCCCAACTCGTAGGCTCCCCACCCAGTTAACTACTTTTAAAATGGTGGAAGCCCTCAATGGCAATATCTATGTTAAAATGGGCTATATCCATGATGAGTCATACATCTATCTTTATGGCAACAGGCACAACTCCGTTAATGTCCGATATATAAGTTGCCGTAATTCCAAGTGCGTCCACTTATATCAGTGCATTCTTAACAACCTAACCATTACGAAATGTCTGTTTGATCAAATAAGCCTCACGTAACAAATGAGCAATTAGATTTTTTTGTTGACCAAATTCGACACTCACTGGCAGGGGCGCCGCCAGGGATTTTGGGCTCCATGAAAATATATCACATTGGGCACCACCACAGGCCACACCAACCCTGAGCAATTGCTGTAACCACACACCTCCAGAACCCAATCGAACCATTCAAAGCATTAAATAACTCTACCTTTGCAGGCTTGCAACTCTCTTGTAGTCCAATATTTACTGTACAATATTTACTGACAGTGAGTTGTGAAAATATAACACTGTGTAGACATGCATGCAACATTCTGCATACAGTGGAATTCACTATTTGACCCAAGACTGATACCCTCTATAAGAAATGTGCTAAAGGCCATCTTTTACAGTCTAAATGTGATTTTAATGGTACAATTCTTGAATGGAAAATTCTCTTAACATTAATGAATAACTTAAAATAAATATAACTTAAATATACATTAACCTCTTCAATTAAAATAATTTAACATTATCATCTATAGAATTATATAACAAACAAAATAATAAAATCAGCAGCAGATTTTTGAACTAAGTATACATACCAACTAGAAAATAAAAGTGGAAATGGAGAACAAAATGGAAATGAAAAGGCCTGATGGTGGCGCTAGAGGAAAGGTCAAGTGGTCACCAAATCAACAGGTATCTCCCACAATCTCTTGATTGTGCACAACAAATTGTATGGCAATCCAGCCATTACTTTGAGATAGATCTTGTTCTCAGTCTGTTCTCAATCTTGTTCTCATCCTGTGGGCATCATGTGTGTAGTGATCCAATATCCATAGCCATTTAACAGTTATCACTGGCCCTTGCTCAGCCTTACTCACCAAGAGCCCAGCGCCGAGCCTTCTTGCTAGCAAAGTCACAGATCAAATATTTGAAGTCCAGCTTTCTAGCTAACTAACTTTCAATGGACAGCATGGCAAGACTGCAAAGCCTGTCCTGGGACATAGTGGACCTCAAATAGTTTTTTTGAATCAGTTTTAGCTCACTGAAAGCTTTGCGGCCACCACAACAGTCACAGGCAGTGTGCAAAATAGAAGTAAAGCAATGCACACTTCTCCAACAATGCTTTGCAGCTGCATCTTACAAATTGCATTCAGGAGACCAAGAGGGGACAGGTTAAGGGGGAAAGTGGCAGCATATACAGTGTTCAGGTGTCTTACTTCATTTTGAAACTCGGTTGTAAGATCTCTGGAATACTTCATGATCAGTGGTTGGCACAGAGAAGGGACTTTATCCTCACTAATCTGCCCAACTTTCAGAACAGAAGAAAATTATTATACAATTTTTGCAGTGGTGTGGAACCTAGTGTCCAAGTCACTTATGATGCTGTCCATAGCAGTAAAAAACACTGTGTTCTGGAACTTAGTGTCCAAGTCACTTATGATGCTGTCCATAGCAGTAAAAAACACTGTGTTCTGGAACACATTTGCTGCACTGTCCTAAGCTGTCTGTCTCCTCTTGAGAGGTCTCATCATGGAATCTCTTCCTTTTACTCTGGCGGCTGTGTTCCTTTCTAAATTGAGGTGCAACAATCATTTGTGTAGCAATCAATGTTGCCTCAGACAAGAGAGACAATGTTGCCTCAGACAAGAGAGGATTTTTCCTGACTGGAGAATCACATTCCTGTCCTTAATGCATTTCAGTACATGCAATTATGCCAACTGACATGTCATTCCATACAATGCTGCTCACCTCCAAGACCCTGCATCTCTTCCTTTAAGGCTCTGATACTGGCTGCCTCTGTGTCAAGTGAGATTTTTCCTGACTGGAGAATCACATTCCTGTCCTTAATGCATTTCAGTACATGCAATTATGCCAACTGACATGTCATTCCATACAATGCTGCTCACCTCCTTCTTCTGTTGGGAGTAGTTTTATTAAAAAATACAAGTTAAATAGCTTTAATTTGATTTTGAACTCTGATATGAATATTGTAAGTTAAGCAGGTTCCTGGAATAAAATATACATAGAAATAAACACTCACAAATACAATTTAAATAAGGGGCAATGTTCAAATGAGGATGTGTTTGCATCATCACAAAACACAAAAAGATCCCACCTTTTGAAATATTTTGTTTTGCCAACATTTTGAAAAGTTTACCTTAAAATGTGATGTTTCCATCAGGCCTATTGTGACATTTGTTTAGCAGTGTACTGTACTTGCATAAAAGGTTGGATGGAAACCTGGTTTATAACCAAAGTAAAGTACATGTTGGATAAAGAAAATGTAATGACAGGCCTGATGGAAACAGCAAATGTTTCGGGAAACTTGGTAATCGTTCCAAATGTCGACAAAACAAAATATGCTAGACAAGGTGGGATCTTTTTGTGGCTATAGGTACTTTTCCATCCAATTGGTGACAGATTTCCATGCTGAATATTCTAAAATCCGCATAAAAACAATATGCACATTTTCCCACTAGAGACTTGTTTCCATCAAATTGATTCGTTGCAGACGAAAGGCTGTGCGTGATGACGTAGTGAACATAAAAATAGTAATTCCCATGAACCGAATAAAAAAGACAAGTTAAGTCGGTTTCCATCGCATTTTCAACTCTACTGATGGTTTTCTCACAAAATAATGTGCCATTATAGCAAGGAGCTTGATGCTTTTTTCCAATAAATATCAAGGGTGTTTTTCTGGTGACTTGCTAATCGATGCTTGGCTGCCATTTGACAAATAAAAAATAATCGCGCACTTTTGTCCATAATAATCTCATAAATGTAGGCTGTATGTGCGCATATCTGCGCCGTGCTGGCTAGAGCGCGCGTGTCAATACCAGAGTGGGCACATGAGCTAAAATGCAAAACTGTCAGTAGAGTTTAAAATGAATGGAAACCCTCTCTCACGGACAAAAACATGTGGACATACAGGAGAACTCTCACTTTCTTCAAAAGCGAGATTCCAAAAGCATGCCATTAACTAAAATCCGAAATCTATTTGAGACATTTTGAGTGCGGGCTGGGGGGTGAAAAGTGAGGGAAATGCGTCATGTCGAGAGGTATTTCCCCACTGGACAAACACTGGTTAAATCATAGTTGTTTCCACATCCTTTAGATGAAATTGAACCAAAGTGAATATAGATGCTGAATTGACGTATGTGCCCAGTGGGTTACCAATTATGATTTAAATAGTCTTTAGATTTAGTTGTATTACCATGTGGTTTTTGTCTGTGCACTTGGTGGATAAATATAACTATTGAATCAAATTGACTGGATAAGCCTATCCAAGCAAAACAAGTATATAGCCCATGCCAAGTGGCACCATACAAAACAGTTACCTGTGTTAGCTCCAGTAACTATGGCTGTCTTGCCCTTCAGTTGCACCAGACAGGCGCGCGGATCCCACGACCCTCTCCGCTGTGATCGCAAAACAAGTCCCAAAATCACCGTCGATACCGCCCACAACGGGTGAGAGAAAACATCAGTCCAAACCAAATACATTTTAAAATCCACCGAGCCCCAAATGCAGAACGAAAATGTATCTGGATACAACTTCGCAATTGTCAGTCAGGTTGAAGCAGATTTATTTTTATTGTCAGATTTACGACCCGCCTCCTTTCTGAGGGCTATTTGCCAGTATCCACATAGAACGATTCAAGTCAACACCTTGAAGTTTTCCCCAAAGTCGATATTGCCACTGAGTGTGCGCAACATTGGAAAAACCTGCTCTTTAAATCAAATCATATCAAATCAAATGTTATTGGTCACATACACATGGTTAGCAGATGTTACTGCCAGTGTAGCGGAATGCTTGTGCTTCTAGTTCTGACAGTGCAGCAATATCTAACAAGTAATCTAACAATTCCACAACAACTACTTAATACACAGAAATCTAGGTAAGGGATGGAATAAGAATATATACATATAAATATATGGATGAGCAATGACTGAGCGGCATAGGTAAGATGTAATATATGGTATAAAATACAGTATATACATATGGGATGAGTAATGCAGGATATGTAAACATTATTCAAGTGGCATTATTCAAGTGACTAGTGATCCATTTATTAAAGCGGCCAATGATTTCAAGTCTGTATGTAGGCAGCAGCCTCTCTGTATTAGTGATTACTGTTTAACTTCTTTGGGATAGGGGCGGTATTTTGACATCCGGATGAAAATCGTGCCCAAAGTAAACTGCCTGCTATTCAGGCCCAGAAGCTAGGATATGCATATAATTGGTAGATCTGGATAGAAAACACTCTAAAGTTTCGAAAACTGTTAAAATAATGTCTGAGTATAACAGAACTGAAATGGCAGGCAAAACCTCGAGGACAAACCCCCCCCCCCCCATTTTTTTTTTTATCCTACCACTGATTTCAATGGCTGGCAATTTTCTAATAGGGTGAAATCGCGCCCGATTGCAGTTCCGAGGGCTTCCACTAGATGTCAACAGTCTTTAGAAAGAGTTTCAGGCTGGTTTTTGAAAAAATGAGCCAGAAATTGTAGTTTTTCTAGGTGGCTCCCATTTTGGCTGTAGTGTTTCCAAGCGCGTGAATGAGAGCACGTTCTTTGATATTTTTCTCTGGTAAAGACAATAACGATTCTCCGTCTTAAATGTTATCGTTTATTTAGCGCTAGCGTCCCACTAATCCGCAAGAAGTTAACAGTCTGATGGCCTTGAGATAGAAGCTATTTTTCAGTCTCTCGGTCCTAGCTTTGATGCACCTGTACTGTCCTTGCCTTCTGGATGGTAGCGGGGTGAACAGGCAGTGGCTCTGGTGGTTGTTGTCCTTGATGATCTTTTTGGCCTTCTTGTGACATCGGGTGCTGTAGGTGTTCTGGAGGGCTAGTTATTCAGCCCAACAGGATGCTCTCAATTATGCATCTGTAAAAGTTTGTGAGGGTTTTAGGTGACAAGACAAATTTCTTAAGCCTCCTGAGGTTGAAGAGGCGCTGTTGCGCCTTCTTCACCACACTGTCTGTGTGGGTGGACCATTTCAGTTTGTCCGTGATGTGTACGCCAAGGAACTTAAAACTTTCCACCTTCTCCACTGCTGTCCCATCAATGTGGATAGTCCACGAACATCTCCTTTGCTTTGTTGACGTTGAGTGAGAGGTTGTTTTCCTGACATCACACTCAGAGTGCCCTCACCTCCTCCCTATAGGCTAGCTCGTCGAGTTGGAGGTGTGCATGGCCACGCAGTCATGGGTGAACAGGGAGTACAGGAAGGGGCTGAGCACGCACCCTTGTGGGGCCCCAGTATTGAGGATCAGCAAAGTGGAGATGTTGTTTCCTACCTTCACTACCTGGGGGCGGCCCGTCAGGAAGTCCAGGACCCAATTGCACAGGGCGGGGTTGTTATGGGATTTTGATGAATAATGACTCAATTATGTATACATTTAGCTTAAAACTATAACTAAACAGAATACTACTATCTTACTGTATGGATGTATGACTCTTATTATAATCATAGTACTGAATATAATGTGTGTAATTATAATCAAGAATTAGAACAAGGACTGTCTGTTCCTTGTTAGAAACAAATGGAGTTATCGTCAGACCGGCTGGAATAGTGTGTTCCTTACAAGACATCCTGTCTCTACCCAGGGAGGGGAGAGACCTTGGGCTAGTAGTAGATTATTTAACAGGTGGTAGACAATGTGGGAAGGCTTGTGAACTATACTACCATTGTATCGGAGTGGAGGAAGGACATTTTAAAACCTATGACGTCATTTTTTAGTATATAACCTGATGAAAATTGTACTATGATCAGTACTCTCGAGAATAAACGCTATTGATTGATTTTGAGAATGGTTTCTGTCCATTTTATGCAAATATCTTACAAATTCTTAGAAATGGGCAGAGTCTTTTAAGTGAATTGGTTGATGAACATATAGGAATGAAATTCCATAAACAGGGGTTGAGACCCAGGGCCTCAAGCTTAATGATGAGCTTGGAGGGTACTTTGGTGATGAATGCTGAGCTGTAGTCAATGAACAACATTCTAACATAGGTATTCCTCTCGTCCAGAAGGGATAGGGCAGTGTGCAGTGTGATGGTGATTGCATCGTCTGTGGACCTATTGGGGCAGTATGTAAATTGAAGTGGGTCTATGGTAAGGTGGAGGTGATATGATCCTTGACTAGTCTCTCAAAACACTTCATGATGACAGAAGTGAGTGCTACGGGGCGATAGTCATTTAGTTCAGTTACCTTTGCCTTCTTGGGTACAGGAACAATGGTGGCCATCTTGAAGTATGTGGGGACATCAGACTGGGATAGGGAGAGTTTGAATATGTTTGTAAACACACCAGCCAGCTGGGCTGCGCATACCCTGAGGACACGGCTAGGGATGCTGTCTGGGCCGGCAGCCTTGTGAGGGTTAACACGTTTAAATGTCTTACTCATGTTGGCCACAGAGAAGGAGAGCCCACAGTCCTTGGTAGTGGGCTACATCGGTGGCACTGTAATATCCTCAAAGCGGGCAAAGAAGGTGTTTAGTTTGTCTGGAAGCAAGACGTTGGTGTCTGTGACGTGGCTGGTTTTCTTTTTGTAGTCTGTGATTGTCTGTAGTCCCTGCCACATACGTCTCGTGTCTGAGCCATTGAATTGCAACTCCACTTTGTCCCTATACTGACATTTCGCTTGTTTGATTTCCTTGCGGAGGGAATAACTACACTATTTGTATTCGGCCATATTCCAGGTCACCTTTCCATGGTTAAATGCGGTGGTTCATTCTTTCAGTTTTGCGTGAATGCCGCCATCTATCCACAGTTTCTGGTTGGGGTAGGTTTTAATAGTCACAGTGCGTACAACATCTCCTATGCTCTTCCTTCAAAACTCACTCACCAAATCAGCGTATAAATCGATATTATTCTCTGAGGCTACCCGGAACATGTCCCAGTCCACGTGATCAAAACAATCAGACCAGCGTTGAATAGTCCTTGTCACGGGTACATCCTGTTTGCGTTTCTGCCTATAGGAAGGGAGGAGAAAAATTGAGTCATGGTCAGATTTGCAAAAAGGAGGGCGGGGGAGGGCCTGGTATGCATCCCGGAAGTTATAGTAGCAGTGATCCAATGTTTTGCCAGTGCGGGTACTACAATCTGCTACATACAATATGCTGATAGAATTTAGGTAGTCTTGTTCTAAAATTTGCTTTGTTAAAATCCCCAGCTACAATAAATGCAGCCTCAGGATATATGGTTTCCAGTTTGCATAGAGTCCAGTGAAGTTCCTTGAGGGCTGTCATGGTATCGGCTTGATGGGAGGGGGGAGGGGGTGACGACATACACGACTGTGACAATAACCGGCGAGAATTCTCTTGGGAGATAATGCGGTTGGCATTTGATTGTGAGGAATTCAAGGTCAGGTGAACAAAATGACTTGAGTTCCTGTATGATGTTACAATTACACCATGAGTTAATCATCAAACATACATTCCCGCCCTCCTTCTTCCCGGAGAGATGTTTATTTCTGTCGGCACGACGCACAAATAATCCCAGTGGATGTACCGACTCTGACAGCATATCCCGAGAGAGCCATGTTTCCATGAAACAGAGTATGTTACAATCCCTGATGTCTCTCTGGAAGCAATCCTTGCCCTAATTTCGTTTGCCTTGTTATCTAGAGACTGGACATTAGCGAGTAATATACTTGGAAGCGGTGGGTGGTGAGTTCGACTCTGAAGTCTGACCAGAAGGCCGCTCTGTCTTCCTCTTCAGCGGTGACGTTGTTTTGGGTCAGCCTCTGGAATCAGTTAAATGCCTTGGATGGTTCAGACAAAGGATCCACTCCAATTCGTATTACTGGTTGTATATTGTAAGACTCCAACCATCTGCCTCCTGTGTCTGCATCTGGGTCTCTCCTTGTGCCATGATACATATAGTTTAAGTAAGAGCAGCGCTGGGCCATGTGAAAGATGTGCTGCTGTCTATACAGTCCTGTAGATTTTTGTTCCAACCCTAATCTAGCTCACCTGATTCTAATAATTACCTGGTTGATAAGCTGAATCAGATAGTTACAACTTGGGTTCGAGCAAAAAGGTAGTTATCCAGGAACAAGGTTGGAGAGCACTAGCAGTTACTGTACTAGATTTTTTGAATTGCTGCTGATAATTCTTCTGAATTTTTCTGCTGATAATTTTGTCAATAGTTAGCTAGTAGTGAGGAAAGGATAAAGCAGGGGTTCCTAAACCTTTTGTCCTGTAACCCCATTTTGATATAAAAAAAAACATTTGTTACCCCACTATGTCAAGTTATTTAATCAACTGCCAATGTTTACTTTTTTAAATTTGTGGTCTATTACAGTCTATTACAAATCAGTCTGACAGTAGTTTTGACAGTATTTCAATCTGAAGGAAGTAAATCCAATTTTGGAATGCTTGTGCTTCTAGTTCCGATAGTGTAGCAATATCTAACAAGTAAATCGAACAATTCCCCAACAACTACCTAATACACACACATCTAAAAGGGTGAATGAGAATATGTACATATTAATATATGGATGTGCGATGGCTGAGCGGCATAGGCAAGATGGAGTAGATGGTATAAAATACAGTATATACATATGAATAATGTAAGATATGTAAACATTATTAAAGTGGCATTGTTTTAAAGTGACTAGTGATCCGTTTAAGGTGGCCAGTGATTGAGTCTCAATGAAGGCACCAGCCTCTCTGAGTTAGTGATTGCTGTTTAGCCGTGTGATGGCCTTGAGATAGAAGCTGTTTTTCAGCCTCTCGGTCCCAGCTTTGATGCACTTGTACTGACCTCGCCTTCTGGATAGTAGCGGTGTGAACAGGCAGTGGCTTGGGTGCTTGTTGTCCTTGATCTTTTTGGCCTTGCTGTAGGTGTCATGGAGGGCAGGTAGTTTGCCCCCGGTGATGCGTTGTGCAGACCACACCATAGTGGAAAATAAATAACATCTAAATGTATTAAAATTTTGATTTGGGTTTCTCATTTTGTTCATTCCCAGAAGCACACACCGCCTCATAGAATATTCATGAGGCTTAGGGGCTGTGTTTACAGCCTAGGTTGGCAGCACAAAGAAAGGATTAGACTATTTCTCAAAAGTACTGAGTTAGGTAGGATGATTTAGAAATGTGGAGCTAATGTTGTAAACCGTGATTGACCACACACTCCAGCACAGTAGGTGGCAGCATGCACCTTAACGTTTGTTTATGGACTGCCATTATATCATATAAGAAGAAGATGATGATGATGATGATGATGAAGAAGAATTAGACTGTGTGAGTGTGACAGGAAGATAAAAATACTCATGTTAGCTGAGATGCATAATATATTATGAAGTTAGCATGCCAATATAACAAACTCAACAACAACTGAACAAAGTTGGGTTGCACTAGCTGGCTACTGACTAGCTAGCAGGCTGGCATACTAGCTCTAACTGGTTACTGGCTGTAGTCATGCTAGCTAGTAGTAGCTAGTGGAAGTAAGTTAGTCCCTTAACCTGCTATAAGATTAAGCTGCTTGCTACTTGCTGCAGAAAGGTCAGCTTAGCTCAATCTTTTGCCGGCTGATGATGTTTATTGACTTGAGTAATAATGAACAGCGGTTACTGTAAATGGTTACCCATCTGGCACTTGGCTATGCTTACATATGCAACAATATCTAATTAAGCTATAGTCACGGCTGACATGTGTGTGTGTTTGTGTTCTGAATGTTCCGTAAATTAGAAATAAGCCTTTTTATTGGTATGGATATATGTCACCAAGATCATTTCCTGCTCACTGAAAGGTAGACGTAGGCAATACTCTTCAATTGTGAACATGACTTAGGCAGTAGTCATGTTCGAGGTTTAAAAAGGCTTCTAAAGTTTGGAATTTCCACTTTAAAATGTCAGACTTGATTTGTCCTAACTAAAAACGTATCAACCCTTAGGAAAATTACAATTAATTATAATCCACACAATAATTCAATTTTTCTGTTTCTGGAGGATTCTTTTCCTGCTGTGAGAAAATGATCAAACTAAGATCCTCACCTGTTGGTAGGTTGATGATCAATGATACGGAATCAGTCTAATATTACTTACTGATCTCACTCACTCACTCACTCACTCACTCACTCACTCACTCACTCACTCACTCACTCACTCACTCACTCACTCACACACACACACACACACACACACACACACACACACACACACACACACACACACACACACACACACACACACACACACACACACACACACACACACACACACACAGCGACCAACCGACAGGACCATTCACACAGTTCAGTCACTCAGCCCAATCCAGTGGAAATTATGCTCTCAAAGTCCTGTATACTACCACCTCCCACAACACCCTGATGAAAATAAACCTGGCCCCATGACTGTAAGTCTGCATATCTCTCCAACCCTGCTGTACCCCACTGTGCTGAGACAATATGACTCTAGAACAGTTTTATACTATTTTAAATGGAATGCTCAACATTGATTCACTTTCTCTCTCTCTCTCTCTCTCTCTCTCTCTCTCTCATCAATCCTCACAGTTCACTCACAGATGGTATGTACAGTAGGCTGGTTGATGGCACCTGCAGGCCTGTTTGAAGGACAACCGGACAGAATATATCAGAATTCTTGGACTTCAGCTGAGACCCTCCTCTCCATCCCCATCCTTCAAGGAAAGTCTCTTCTTTATACTTCCTGTTAGGCATGATGCTCACAAGGTGTGTCTTTACAATTTCTCTCATGGCGTGTGGTATTATCGTGCTATCGCTTTCTCGCCAGGATACATTAGGGGAAGTTGTTATGCTGTTGGTCAACTGCCTTATCCCCCTCATACTGAATTTTGCTCACACTTGTTCAACTGCCCTTTGATTAAATCGGTTTAATTCAATGTTTACATTTGCTTCAAGTGTGGTTTTTACTGAAAGTTGACAGATTGGACATGGAGAGATATGGAGAGATGTGGGCGTAGGGGGAGAGAGAGAGTGGATAGATGGGTGTAGGTTGAAGAAACCCCCTATCCTCCTGCCTCCCCCTCTTCTCTTGATAAGTAATGAAAGTGACTGTGACCATCCACTTCAGCTAGCATTTCCTGTTTTTAGGCCTGTTTACATTTTTCAAGGTAAAGCTTTGGATGAAGTGTCAAAAATGTGACACAGGCTGGATTATTATGCTTATGTATGTGTTGGTACTGTCTGTTCAATCAGGTATTGAATATTCTTAAATCTGACATGGGTTGAAGTTACCAATGTTAATCCTGCGTCAAGTCTCATATGGCTGAATTGTAGTGCATTTACAGAATAACCTGTGTTGTACAATTTTCTATCCACTAGATTGTACTAATGTGCTGTCACCTTCAAAGAGGTCTAATGTGAGTTTTTCTATTCACCCTTCAAGTACTGAGCAAATGTCCAAATTAATGAAATTCCCTGAATGTTGCGTTTATGATGACTAGATATGACTGGTTGTGATCCAGTCACATGTGACATGCAAAGTCCAAGTGTCATACAAAGCGGGTCATGTTGAGACCCCAACTCCTGTCTGTCACTCACACCATTAAATAGCTTAAACATATACAGTTGAAGGTGTGGTCTGTACCTTCTGAATATTCCCTTTTGATTGCACAAATATTTCCATTTGTTCTCTCAGAATTACTGCCACAGATTTATGTTTAGATACTCAGGCACTGGCTCATTGGAAGAGAGAGGGCTTGAGGCTACAGCCCACTAACAAATGACCAGCCAGGCCACCACACACACCTGCAGTACACTCCTCTCCCCGCCCCTACTTACTTACATGCATACAATTCAAGTCTGTATTCACAAAGTGTCTCAGGGTAGCATTGCTGATCTAGGATCACTGACCAGGTCCCTCTATGTAGTCAGCAGTTGCACCTGCTGTTTCAGCTCTGAGCACCGGACCCCTGATCAACTTCCCATTCTAGGAAAAGTCACATCTAATAAGTCATTGTGGAGATGACATAATTGTCTCAATATTGAATCGTGTCTTGATGACATTTTATGATAGGGAATATCATTCTGATTCGGACTCCTCGCACCTGTTTCTTGTGCCACAGTGTACAAAATGATTCATGCCTATGCAGAACTAAAAGTCCTCAGCATTGACAACCAAAGGAATGTGTGCTTTCATGTATATAAATAAAGAGTTTTGGCATTCTTTTCAACGTTTCAGAAAAATAACGATTTATTTCAGCTAAATTGCTTGTATTAGCAAGGAGTTAACCCTGGAGTCCATTTGAGACCTGAATGTAGGACCTTGAAATGACAGATGACAAGTGTACTAAACACAAACACGCTGCATTAAAAATAAAGGCAGTCATACTTTTTTATCACTATTTTTTTCTTTGTTTGAAAAAGATGATCAGAAAACAGTGTATTATAATAATAATAAATGGTACAGCTCGTTTGATTTACACAGGTTAGTAGAATAAGGAAATAATTCAATGTTTTTACAGAAACATGATTCATGGTCATCAGTTGAAGTCAGGTGTAATGAGTGTTGACAGTATGGTTCATAGTTATGTTATTAGTAGCTTTTAGTAAGCACTCTAATTAAGTGATAATGCCAGAGAAGCCGGTGTTTAGAGGATAAACTATATTGGCATGGGTGTTGTTAGGCCCGAGACGAAGTCGATTAATTTATTCATACTATTTCATCCTTCCACAAGATATAGTCTAGGGTTGCTAGAGACGCGACCCAGTCGTTTAAGTCTTTTTGTTCTGTATCTATGGACGCGACCCAGTCGTTCATTCGAAATGTTCAATTGCCATACTGGCGAGCAATGTTCGTATCTCTTGCTTGCTATCTAGCCAACTACGGCTAACTTACAGTCAGGTAAAGAAGTGCAGCCAGAATAACAGCAAATTAGCTGCATTTGCATTTGTTTAAGCTGTTTTCTAGTGTTATATAAATATTCATAATATTAAGCATTACTAGCTGACCAACGCTCTGGTTAAACCGGATGTACTCAGATAACTCTGGGCCCAGTGTCCTCAATCAAGTCTAGAGCCTATGTGCAATAACATAATTATCCTCGCACAAAACAGTTCAAGGGAAGGACACATGGCTGCCATCACTCAAAATATACTCCCCTGCAAAATACAAAGAACATCCTGCAACACTAACGAGCTTAGAGTGCCAAACTATTTCACTGACATTGAACCCTACATGCACTCCTGCATAAACAGGAAACACCTTAGCCTAACGCTGATACTGCCAGTTCCCCCTATCTCACGCTTCCTTGACACACAAACATTTCATGAGCAACGCACACTCACACTCCACCCCCCTCTACTGGTCGGGTGCCAAGAGCAGAGGACTCTGCTGTGCACCAATGGGGCTCCTGCTCTGGCTAGAGCAGGCCCGCCTCCAACTCTTCAGGACCAGTCAGAAGACCAACACGACGAGACTCCACCTACACTATTCTGTGTATACATTCTGCTGTAAACTCTGGCTGAACAGCCTAATTAGCTGACTCGATACAGAGCCATATGCTTAGGTCCGTGCACGATAAACTGCAGGACAAGATATCTCTGACTTGAAATAAACTGCCTTTTTGTTACACCTGATTCCACTCTGTCCAGCGTCGTTGTTTTGCATTCCCTCTCCAGTATGTAAACACCAACACTAGTGACATTTATTTGGATACACCCATAACAATGTGCTAATGAGGCGCAATTTCGCCTGGCATAGAACATGTGCTCACTCATTAGGACACGGTTGTTCTGAGGAGCTAGCCAACACAGCTACAGTAACATAATCACTTCAAACTGAAGCTGGAAAGACGGCAAATTAGCTTTGTTTCTTTTTACCTTTTTTGAAATGACCTTTTTTTTGTATATGTCCATAAAAATGATGCCAGCTGATTCATGATTTAGACTAGCTGAGAAACACTGCCTGCCTGCCTGTCTGTCTCGTCCCGACTCCCAACACGTTCATTACTATGGGAGAGCAGAAGATCAAATTTGAATAATGAAACCATGTTGAAAATGTCGGAGAGACAGACAGCAAGGTTTACACAAATCTCTGCTGTTGAAAATGAAATGTTAGTCTAAAATAAATGTGAGATAATGTCTAGATGCTTTTAATAATGGTTGGGCTGAGACAGTGGATTGCGCAGTCAGATAGAGCAGAATAAATATACATTTTAACGTCATAGATTTAGCTTGGTGGCAATTTGTGGATTAGACCCACTCATACAATATTTTAGTAATTTGAAGTTAAAGTTTCCACACAAGGTCACACTGTTAATACGAGTGTTGACAGCATTTGCTTTCTATTGTTTGCGCTTCCTAAGGGAACAGAGGGATGAAGCTTGGGACTGATATCCAATTTGAGGTCACCATTCCTCTCTCCCCAGCACATCTGGTGTTTGGGTCAAAGATAAGATGTGTCCTTAGTGTCATGAACTAAAACAGGCTGTAAGATACAGTGGAACATTTGGAACAGAGGTATAAATAATTGAATAGGATACCATTTTGTCAACCTGACATGACAATTTCCAATTATTATTTCTCAATTCGATACATTTTGAATAACAAGTGATTTAAGTAAGAAAGTAATTTCATATAAAAATGACTTGAAACACTGTCCAAATTGAAGTAAGTAGATCCAAATAATTATGGCTGTGGGTAACAATAAAAGAAAGAGCTGATAGGCCAGCACCAACTTTTTGCAGGTTTCATTTTTTTAATAAAAAAAAAATCATACACACAAAATATAGAATAAAGTTGTTTAAGCTGAACTTTTAGCCATACGTCAATGCAACAGGTCTAGATGATAAGATTCCAAGTGAAAGGAGCTCTGGGATTGTTAAGTTTAGTAGGTGGCTATTTTGCTTAATGGGACCCTGTATCACTTGATGTGTCTCCAGTATGATTATGCTGTATGTACGCATAGTTTTATCGAGGCTTATTGCCAAAATGCAGTAAGCTAGATTGGAAAAAAGGAAGGAGGTACTTAGGCCTAGTAGTACAGAATATTGCATTTTTAGGACTGATTAATATTGAGAATGTAGCATTTTTAGGACTGATGAACATGTAGCATAGAGTTGAACAATTATTCTGTATCTCTCCCTTTGAAATGCTTCCTTAGGCCTGCTGTCTTGGGAGAGCAGTTAATGAAATTCTGCACATGTAAAGGTACCCGAATCTGGCCATTAAGGGAGCTCCCAAATTAAGAAAGGCCTGGCCATGTTTGTTTCTGCCCCTACGTTTTACCCCCACACACCTACAGTTGAAGTCTGAAGTTTACATACACCTACATACAGGTTGGAGTCATTAAATCTTGTTTTTCAACCACTCCACAAATGTCTTGTTAAAAAACTAGGGTTTTGGCAAGTCGGTTAGGACATCTACTTTGTGCACGAAACAAGTATTTTTCCAACAATTGTTTACTGACAGATTATTTCACTTATAATTCACTGTATCACAATTCCAGTGGGTCAGAAGTTTACATACACTAAGTTGACTGTGCCTTTAAACAGCTTGGAAAATTCCAGAAAAGTATGTCATTGCTTTAGAAGCTTCTGATAGGCTAATTGACATCATTTGAGTCAATTTGAGGTGTAACGATGGATGTATTTCAAGGCCTACCTTCAAACTCAGTGCCTCTGCTTGACATCATGGGACAATCCCCCAAAAATGTGCAGACCTCCACGAGTCTGGTTCATCCTTGGGAGCAATTTCCAAACTCCTGAAGGTACCACGTTCATCTGTACAAACAATAATACATAAGTATAAACACCATGGGACCACACAGCCGTCATACCTCTCAGGAAGGAGACGCGTTCTGTCTCCTAGAGATGAACGTACTTTAGTGCGAAAAGTGCAAATCAATCCCAGAACAACAGCAAAGGACCTTGTGAAGATGCTGGAGGAAACAGGTACAAAAGTATCTATATCCACAGTAAAATGAATGAGTCCTATATCGACATAACCTGAAAGGCTGCTCAGCAAGGAAGAAGCCACTGCTCCAAAACCGCCATAAAAAAGCCAGACTACTGTTTGCAACTGAACACGGTGACAAGGATTGTATATTTTTGGAGAAATATCCTCTGGTCTGATGAAACAAAAATAGAACTGTTTGGCCATACTGACCATTATCTTTGGAGGAAAAAGGGGGAGGCTTGCAAGCCGAAGAACACTATCCCAACCGTGAAGCACGGGGGTGGCAGCATCATGTTGTGCTTTGGGTGCTTTGCTGCAGGAGGGACTGGTGTACTTCACAAAATAGATGGCATCATGAGGCAAGACAATTATGTGGATATATTGAAGCAGCAACTCAAGACATCAGTCAGGAAGTTAAAGCTTGGTCACAAATGGGTCTTCCAAATGGACAATGACCCCAAGCATACTTCCAAAGTTGTGACAAAATGGCTTAAGGACAACAAAGTCAAGGTATTGGAGTAGCCATCACAAAGCCCTGACCTCAATCCTATAGAACATTTGTGGGCAGAACTGAAAAAGCGTGTGCGAGCAAGGAGGCCTACAAACCTGACTCGGTTACACCAGCTCTGTCAGGAGGAATGGGCCAAAATTCCCCCAACGTATTGTGGGAAGCTTGTGGAAGGCTACCCAAAACGTTTGACCCAAGTTAAAACATTTAAAGGCAATGCTACCAAATAGTGATTGAGTGTATGTAAACTTCTGACCCACTGAGAATGTGATGAAAGAAATAAAAGCTGAAATAAATCATTCTCTCTACTATTATTCTGACATTTCATATTCTTATAATAAAGTAGTGATCCTAACTGACCTAACACAGGGATTTTTTACTAGGATTACATTTCCGGAATTGTGAAAAACTGAGTTTAAATGTATTTGGCTAAGGTGTATGTAACCTTCCGACTTCAACTGTACCTACACTCACAACCCACCCGTCTATACTTATGAATATGTGTCAGTGCTGTTAATACCGTGTCTGTTTTATTGTGTGTAGTTTTCTTATTTGGTTTTAGCAGGATCTTCACGGGTGAGAAAGGATTCACCTTAAAGGACACGCAAATACAATTTTCTAAAGTATCTATTGTCTGAATTTTGGATTCACAGATTTAAGTTCTCCTGATGAGAAATGTACTGAAAAACATTGTAAATCTGGTACAGAGAATGTTTGAAATGTTTTTATATAATGAGTCAGAAGTACAAGGAAAGAAAACAGAAAGAACAGACTCACTTAATCGTATTGAATGACCCCTGTACTGACTTTCTGGTGAGATCTGATCACCCTCAATAGAAGGGCCAGAGGCATTGGGTGAAGTTTGAATGTTATATGGAATGCTGACATTTTTGAAGGAGTGTATTGCTGTTGTTGTTTGTTTGTTTGTTTTTGTTTCAACACAAATCTCACCAGATTGGGCCTGCTGTATTGTCAAGACATTCCTCTGAGTTTTGGCCCTGTAACTCTGTGGTAAGATCGGCAAATAATATAGGGAAGTATAAATCAATTTGCAAGATCCCACTGGGCATAAACTGGTTGAATCAACGAATTTCAATTAAATAGACTGGTGGGTGTTGGGCGTGCAGGCGGCTGGGATGTCCTTGTCCCATCGTGCCCTAGCGACTCCTTGTGGCGGGCCGGGCGCATGCACGCTGACTTCGGTTGCCAGCTGTACGGTGTTTCCTCTGACACATTGGTGCAGCTGGCTTCTGGGTGAAACGAACAGTGTGTCAACAATCAGTGCGGCTGAGCGGCATCGTGTTTCGGAGGACGCATGGCTCTCGACCTTCGCTTCTCCCGAGTCCGTACGGGAGATAACCTGTCATCTAAAGCACATTTCCTGCATTTTTAAACAATCCGATATGCCGTCTCTATTTAGAACACAAATTAAGCAAAAATGCTCACAACCATCAATCTAGGGAAGAGATCATTACTAAATATGTTTAAGAGATTAATATGACTGAACTAGATCAAAGATAATTCAATAATAAACATAAACAATAGCCTAACAAATGAACAAACCTTGAAAAATATGAAGACTTTTGATTGTCTTTAAGACATCCGCTGTATCAAATTTCAGCCAGACTGCCCAGCCAGCCAGAGCCCAACCCCCACCAGTCTAGTCAATGACTCAACAAAGAGCTGCAGTTAGTTTCAGAGTGGGTGGCAAGGAATAAGTTACCCCTAAATATTTCTAAAACTAAAGGCATTATATTTGGAACAAAACACTCATTAAACCCTAAACCTCAACGAAGTTTTGTAATAAATCATGTGGAAATTGAGCAAGTTGAGATGACTAAACTTCTTGGAGTAACCCTAGATTGTAAACTGTCATGGTCAAAACATATTGATGCAGTAGTAGCTAAGATGGGGAGAAGTCTGTCTATAATAAAGCGATGCTCTGCCTTCTTAACAACACTATCAACAATCAGGTCCTACAGGCCCTAGTTTTGTCGCACCTTGACTACTGTTCAGTCGTGTGTTCAGGTTCCACAAAAAAGGACTTAGGAAAATTGCAATAGGCTCAGAACGGGGCAGCACGGCTGGCCCTTGGATGTACACAATATTCATAATATGAATATTATGCATTTCAATCTCTCCTGGCTGAAAGTTGAGGAGAGATTGACTTCATCGCTACTTTATTTATGAGAGGTTATTTATCACATGTTGAATGCCCGCGCTGTCTGTCTAAAGTACTGGCACACAGCTCGGGCCCCCATGCATACCCCACAAGACATGCCACAAGAGGTCTCTTCACAGTCCCCAAGTCCAGAACAGACCATGGGAGGCACACAGTACTACATAAAGCCATGACTACATGGAACTATGACTACATGGAACTCCATGACTACATGGAACTCTATTCCACATCAAGTAACTCACGCCAGCAGTAAAATTTGATTTAAAAAAAACAGATTAAAAAACACCTTATGGAACAGCGGGGACTGTGAAGCATAACAAACATTGGCACAGACACATGCATACACACACACACACACACACACACACACACACACACACACACACACACACACACACACACACACACACACACACACACACACACACACACACACACACTTTTCATACACATGGATTCAGTACTGAAGATATGTGGTAGGGGGAGAGGATGAGCCTGAGGGCAAAAGATGTGTTATGAAATCTGTGAATTTGTTGTTAATGTTTTTAAAATTGTATAAACTGCCTTAATTTTGCTGGACCCCAGGAAGAGTAGCTGCTGCTTCGGCAGCATTTATGGGGATCCATAATAAATACAAATACAACTCTCTCCCAACACAATTTCCTCCCAGTTAACACCTTTAATTTGTTTAATTCCCATTGGAACGATTTGGAAACAAAAATGGAAGTAATGTAGTAACCAAAAAAGTGTTAAACAAATCAAAATATATTTTAGATTTTAGATTATTCAAAGTAGCCACTCACAAAACACCAGTCTCAACGTCAACAGTGAAGAAGCGACTCCGGGATGCTGGCCTTCTAGGCAGAGATGCAAAGAAAAAGCCATATCTCAGACTGGCCAATAAAAAGAAAAGATTAAGATGGGCAAAAGAACACAGACACTGGACAGAGGAACTCTGCCTAGGCCAGCATCCCGGAGTCGCCTCTTTCCGAATGCAGTGTATTGTTTCTGCAATGAATTATAGATGCCAAATGAACGGCCACAGATAGAACAAAAGAAAACGGTGTTGTTTAGAAGGAGTGCATGGGCGAATTGAATTATTGCACACGCGCATTTCACAGAGTAGGCATTCCCTAACAGAAATATGCTAATAAATGCTAGAACGCGCCAATAGGAGCTTGTTTGCTTCCATTGGAAACAACATGCTAAGGTCTATCTTGGGTTCATTATAAAAACTCTTGGAACGGCTCTTTCACCGATTCGGTTCCCGACGTTCTCCAAAAGGATCTGTACAAAAAGAACAGTTTTAATTACATTTTTAATTTCATCTTTATTTAACCAGGTAGGCCAGTTGAGAACAAGTTCTCATTTACAACTGCGTCCTGGCCAAGATAAAGCAAAGCAGTGCGACACAAACAACAACACAGAGTTACACATGGAATAAACAAACGTACAGTCAATAACACAATAGAAAGTCTATACATAGTGTGTGCAAATGAGGTAAGAATAGGGAGGCAAGGCAATAATTAGGCCATAGTTGCAAAATAATTACAATTTAGCAATTAAACAATGGAGTGATAGATGTGTAGAAGATGAATGTGCAAGTAGAGATACTGTGGTGCAAATAACAATATGGGATGAGGTAGTTGGGTCGTCTATTTACAGATAGGCTATGTACAGGTGCAATGATCTGTAAGCTGCTCTGACAGCTGATGCTTAAAGTTAGTGAGCGAGATATGAGTCTCCAGCTTCAGTGATTTTTGCAATTAGTTCCAGTCATTGGCAGCAGAGAACTGGAAGGAAAGGCGGCCAAAGGGGGAATTGGCTTTGGGGGTGACCAGTGAAATATACCTGCTGGAGCGCGTGCTATGGGTGGGGGCTGCTATGGTGACCAGGGAGCTGAGATAAGGCGGGGCTTTACCTAGCAAAGACTTATAGATGACCTGGAGCCAGTGGGTTTGGCGATGAATATGAAGCGAGTGCCGGCCAACGAGAGTATACAGGTCGCAGTAGTGGGTAGTATATGGGGCTTTGTTGACAAAACAGATGGCACTGTGATAGACTGCATCCAATTTGCTGAGTAGAGTGTTGGAGGCTATTTTTAAATGACATCTCCGAAGTCAAGGATCAGTAGGATAGTCAGTTTTACGAGGGTATGTTTGGCAGCATGAGTGAAGGATGCTTTGTTGCGAAATAATTTTGGATTGGAGATGCTTAACGTGAGTCTGGAAGGAGAGTTTTCAGGCGAGGCAGTCATTTAAGAAACCAAGGCTGTTGAGTCTGCCAATAAGAATGAGGTGATTGACAGAGTCCAAAGCCTTGGCCAGGTCAATGAATACGGCTGCACAGTATTGTCTTTTATTGATGGCGGTTATGATATCGTTTAGGACCTTGAGCGTGGCTGAGGTGCACCCATTACCAGCTCGGAAACCAGATTGCATAGGGGAGAAGGTAGGGTGGAATTCGAAATGGTCGGTGATCTGTTTGTTAACTTGGCTTTCGAAGACCATAGAAAGGCAGGGTGGAATAGATATAGGTCTGTAAGAAGAGCGGGATGACCGCGGCAGCTTTCCAATCTTTGGGGATATCAGATGATATGAAAGAAAGGTTGAACAGGCTAGTAATAGGGGTTACAACAATTGCGGCAGGTTAATTTTAGAAAGAGAGGGTCCAGATTGTCTAGCCCTACTGATTTTTAGGGGTCCAGATTTTGCAGCTCTTTCAGAACATCAGCTATCTGGATTTGGGTGAAGGAGAAATGGGGGAGGCTTGGGAAGGTTGCTGTGGGGGGTGCAGAGCTGTTGACCGGGGTAGGGGTAGCCAGGTGGAAAGCATCGCCAGCTGTTGAAAAATGCTTATTGAAATTCTCAATTATCGTGGATTTATCAGTGGTGACAGTGTTTACTAGCCTCAGTGCAGTAGGCAGCTGGGAGGAGGGGCTCTTATTCTCCATGGACTTTACAATATCCCAGAACTTTTGGGAGTTTGTGCTACAGGATGCACATTTCTGTTTGAAAAAGCTAGCCTTTGCTTTCCTAACTACCTGTGTATATTGAACTTCCCTGAAAAGTTGCATATCGCGGGGGCTATTCGATGCTAATGCAGTACGCCACAGGATGTTTTTGTGCTGGTCAAGAGCAGTCAGGTCTGGAGTGAACCAAGTTTGTTTGAGAACGACCCATCAACTAGTGGGGGATAGAAGAAGGATGCCAGATTGGCATACACTGAACAAATCTGATTTAAAAAAAAGTGGATATTTGTCAAATCCGTCATGATTAATATGTTGTAAAAGGCCCACAGTGTGAACATGTATTGCGGTTGACATCCATACAAGCATTATACTCAGAATTTGTTACCTCAACATAGTGTGAAATACACATATAAATATTAGCCTAAATGTAGGAACATTTTGCTAGGGTGCAATGAGGAGATTTGGGATCTTTCCCCCACACATTTCCTTGGCATTTTCATTTTTGGGGTCAAGTTCCATTGACCTCTTCACCCATCTATGCCAATTTTAAGATTAGTTCATGCTTTTAAAACTACATTACACTTCAAATTTGTGGTAAAGAGGTCAATCAAACTGGAATGGAATTGCCATGGAAACATGTGGGGGAAAGATGCGAGTATCCTCATTGCCCCCCAGAAAAATGTGCTTACATTTATTTTGTCTATTTTATATGCATTTCACACAACGTTGAGATAAAAATGTTAGTATAATGCTTGTATGGATGTCAACCCCAACACATGTTCATGTCATCGTTACCAATCAACTGCATTACAGTTAAAAACTACTTTGACTACCACCACCGATTTCTGTACGCTAGCTATGCAAACCAGTTTAGAATTGGGTTAGAATTTAGCAGTTCCTTCTTCAAAACCTTAAAAAGGACAACTTCTACATGTTATGTAGCGAAAACAGCCAAATATATCCATATCTGGCTTAAGTAACGACATTGTGGGCCTGTTACAATACATAAATCATGACGGATTTGACGACTTTGTTAGATCAGATTTGTTGAATGTGCGGCAATCTGGTCAATGCCTTCTATTTACTCTTTTACCGCATCTATGATCACTGAGGGGAGCTACAATCAAGTTCTGTCTCGTGCAGTCCAACCCTCGCAGGCCCAATAGCCTGTGCAGGGAGCTATGGCGTTTTTGAATGACAATGAATGAGATGTTTTTATGCTTTTTGTTGTTGTATGTGTGGATTCATGTTTTTCCCTTCTCCATAATGAATGTACTTTTTTTTCTTCACCCCGTCCAGTTGGGGGCGGCAATACATCAATAATTGTGGTGCACCATAACATCTCAGAGAAGAAGATAATCTGCGACTCCTCCAGAAAATTAACTGTTAGATGGATTATATTAATATTTCTCTGCTGTGATTTCTAATTATTGAAATGGAGGAGACAAAGGAAGGTTTAACATGTAAAGGGGTCGCTGAAAGGCTGACACTCGGCATCACCAGAGTACTTGGTAAGCATTCATTTTCGCTGGCTAGCTAGCGTTTGATTCAGCAAGCCTGTTGTGGTTGCTGCTAGGCTAGCTAGCTCGCTAGAAGCCTGTTTGGGACGTCCTGTTAGGATTTTTTTCTTCTTCATTGCATTACAGTTGTGGCTAACATTAATTGTCGTGATGCTGTATAATATTTTGGTGTCACAGAGAGTATGCCCGGGGTGATGGACGTGCGTTTTGTGGAGAGGGAGCCTGCAGAGAAGCGATGCCTGCTGTCATGGGAACAGGTAAAAACACAGGCTGGCTGCATTTCAATACTAAAATTTCTCCTTCTCTCCATCACGTCAGTGTAGGACAGGCGAAGGAAAGGAGGGAGAGAGGTGCTTATCCCGGTTTGGGAGGGAATTCTGTGTCAATCCATTTGAATTCAATCATTTTTTGATAGCATCACTTTTTGACAGCAACATAACTTTCCAGACATATTTGCCCATGGAAGAAGTGGTCAGAAAGTGACTTAATGGACCCAGCTCAAAGGCCGGCAGATGACGATATTGAGTTGTCATTTTACATTCAAATGCATTGTATGCAGCCTGCAAAACATCAGTATCCTTCGTGGACCGGTATGTACTTAAAACATTATCCATTCAGGCTGCATAGGCTTTGATTTCCTCAGATGGATACTTTGGAATTATACCAATGAGATATACCAGTGGGAAGTCTATGGCTAACTATAATGGTAGTTAGCATTTGCCAAACCACCTCTGACGAATTCCTTCATACTGAACATAGGCATATAAAGGTATCCACGATTTCATCTGACTCTGGGCAAGTAAATAAATTGCCTCATTGCCAAAATCCCTTTAACTCTGTAATGGTGAGAATGTGGAAAATAATTGGAAAATATGCATACTTTCCTTATGGAACACCATTTTCCACCACCATGCTATAGTGGCTAAATTCTAATCCCGGATGTTGTCTTTCATTTTCAGGCAATCAAGTTGCAGCAGCAGGCCTGCCAACCTTTGAACATACTGTAGCTTGGAGTGAGATTGTGAATGTCATTGGCTCCACCCCAAGTCCGTGTTCTGACCAAATCAATTAAACAGATAATACAATCCCCTGAACACAAGATTACATAGTTCAAATCTGCCCCTACACCCAACCCAAATGATCTTTCAATGTATCCCCCCTAGAATCACTTACACAGTTGGGTTCACAATCTGTCTGGGCAAAGATATTGTTCATAATTAGACAAATCAGGTCACCCTACCAAAATTATATGCTAATAAGGCTGACCTAAAAGAGGCAGAACTCTGGTCTGATAGTTTCAACCTGATTGGCTAAACGTGATACACAACATCCGGGATTAGCATTTAGCTGAAAATGGTGTTTCATTAAGGAAAGTACGCATTTTCGGCCTTCTCGCCATTAAATAAAGTTGAGGAGGAAATCGAAGCCTATGCAGCCTGAATGGAGAATGTTGGAACCGGTGGTTTGTCTGAGGTGAAAAAGCCGGATGTGTCGGTCCTGGGCTTGCATGGTTACATGTGGTCTGCGGTTGTAAGGCCGAATGGACATACTGCCAAATTCTCTAAAACAATGTTGGAGGTGGCTTATGGTAAAGGAATGAACATTAAATTATATGGCAACAGCTCTGGTGGACATTCCTGCAGTTAGCATGCCAATTGCACGTTCCCTCAACTTGAGACATCTGTGGTATTGTACTGTGTGACAACTGCACATTTTAGAGTGGCCTTTTATTCTCCCCAGCACAAGGTGCACATGTGTAATGATCATGCTGTTTAATCAGCTTCTTGATATGCCACACTTGTCAGGTGGATGGATTATCTTGGCAAAGGAGAAATACTAACAGGGATGTAAACAATTTTGCGCTAAAAATGTTAGCACAATAATATTTTTGTTTATGTGGAATAATTCTGGGATCTTTTATTTCAGCTCATGAAACATGGGACAAACATTGCATGTTGCGTATTATATTTTTGTTCAGTATATTTGGTCACCTTTTGAAGAGCATATCAATCAGAACAACAAAAAGTATTATTCCATGCAAATCAATTGCGCAAATGTAGCTCTGTCATCGGAGTTACAGAAAGTAACTGCAGGCTGTGCCTGTCAAGCAGCAGAAGGGGGCATTTGCCGATGCATTGTTAGCCGATAGCTTGCAAAGTAAACATTAGGCTATCGGTAGAAACTTTGTACAGGTGGTTAAACATAGCGGTAAGCAGACCTAATGTACTTTTCTCCAACCAACGTAGGCCTACCTAGTGAAGTTATTTAACTATATGTAACAGTAACAGTTTAGACCGTCCCCTCGCACGAACCAGGGACCCTCTGCACACATCAACAACTGACACCCACAAAGCATCGTTACCCATCGCTCCACAAAAGCCACGGCACTTGCAGAGCAAGGGGAACTACTACTTCAAGGTCTCAGAGCAAGTGACGTCACCGATTGAAACGCTATTTAGCGCGCACCACCGCTAACTAAGCTAGCCGTCTCACATCCGTTACATATATCCCCTATTCAACATTGCTTTTAAGAGTGTAGTGTTTAATCACAGTTGCTGCTGACAGACATGAAATAGTGATTTGATGGGCCACGTTTCGTGGTTAGGGGAAGGTTTAGAGCTAGGAGAAGGGTTAGCTAACATACAAAGTAGATATAAAGTAATAAATTGTTGAAAAGTTGCTAAACTGCCAAAGACCAGACTGAAGCTACAACATATGCAGATTTTTTTGAGTTTACGCACTTTAAAAAAAAATGTAAGTGTTTTTTCTTACGAAATTCTAAAATAATTTTACAATGCGGTTTTGTAAGCCCTTAAATGATATAAATCTCAACCATTTATATTTTCCAGTGATGAGATGTCTCATGGTAGGGTATGCAAAATGGCTCAAATTTGAGCACATTTATCTCTTGATTCAGTTCCAAATAGTCACATTTTGATCACTTCTACAATGGGCAAATATGTATGGAATGTTTTGTTCAAATCAACAGGGGTGCTGTGAAAAAGTGATTGAATTTAAATAGATTTACCCGTCTGTGTTGACATTTTTTGTGCGGTTTACAGAAAAATACCTGTGTTCTGCCCGAGGACCTCCGAGATTTTTATCTCACAACGGATGGTTTCACCCTTACCTGGAGTGCCAAACTCGAGAGTAGGTAACCCTGACAGTGACACATTCAGCCCCAAACATCCATAGAAGAACAGACAACTGAACACTAATCTGTTCTTCTCTCTGTGACACTCTTTCCTATATTGTACCAGATGAATCTGTGCCTTTAGGATGCATGGTGCTCAACGGTGTGGCCAACCTGCGTCCTCTTTGCCAGTCATCGTCAGTGTTCTCCCTCCCCAACGCACCCTCACTGGCTGACCTGGACTGGGACGAAGAACAAGTTGAAGGTGACACTACCTCATTCAGCTACTTAGGGGATTCTTTAGTTTCAGCCTCCAATGTTATTGTATACTGAATCTTCTACCGATGGGTTCCTTGTCGAAATGTTGGACATATTGCAGAATACGGGGCATTGAAGCAAATGTTCCATAAATTGCTACGTCATGTATAGATAGGCCTATCTAGTTAACATAGTAGGACACACACAGACAATTCACACATTCTGTTTTCCTCAGAGTCAGAGTGTGGGCTGGTGGAGCCCCATTTTGATTCCAGGAGCCGTATCTTTGAGCTGGACCCCTGCAGTGGGAATGGCAAAGTTTGCCTGGTCTACAAAGACTGCACAGAAGGTACTTTCCCATTTACCCATGTGATATGCCACATGCACTGTGTGTGTATAATATCATGAAAGAATAAGAGAGGAAGACAATTTCCGTTTGCCATATTTTACACCAGACTTTATGAAAGTTAGAAAGTTAAATTGATTTTGACTGGTTAATATTCATGGGAATGTGCCCATAATTATTTCATCCCCCTTGCTCTCTGTCCCATGGCTGTTTGGTTCCAGGTGTGGTGGCCCAGAAGTGTGAGGTGTGGTTCCTGGATCGCTCTCTGTACTGGCACTACCTAACACCCAGCTTCACCGCCTACTACCGCCTGATGATCACCAACTTAGGCCTGCCAGAGTGGCAGAACGCCTTCACCCCCTACGGCCCCAGTCCCCAGGCCAAGGTAATACACCGTTACCCCCTAGAAGGAGCGAGGCTGGGGTTATGGGATTTTGTTGGAATTGGGACAACATTTAAGAGAATACATTGGGTGTCTAAGAGCACTTGAAAATAGTGACCATTGTTCTTATGTATTGCATGTAGATGTAATTGTAACACATCTACAATGATATGTATTAGAGGCCTACTACCATGTATGTAAGTAAAAAACGAAATCAGCACAGCCAAAAAGGTGATCCATTACATACAAGGTAGACACAGATTGTATTGTTTCTTTCAATGTACAATATATAGTCATGTCAAACATAACAGACCCCAGTTAGGCTATGTATCATCACTTTCTGGCCACATCAGCTAAAACAAATAAGTCAGGGCCTAGAACTAAAGTGTTTTGACTGAGGTATGTTGTATGTTGAACCCCAAGCTCTGACCCAATGGAGGGGTCATTAAGTGCATTTGTTTCATTGCCCTGCCCTACCTTGACTAGGTCTCACAAAAAAATATTAGTATTTTAGTCATTTAAGTGTATCCTAAAATGAGTTATACTGTAGTAAGCAACTTATAAATGTGTAGCTATACGTTTTGATTAGACAACTTCACAATAAGGTTTGTTATATATGTTTAAAACAAGTCCGTCTCACGAAAGAGATTTCTCTCAGCACGCAAACCTAAATAAGTACAGCTTAACAGTAGGATATAATGCCATGAGTTTTTGTTCGGTTAGTTAGTTTACCCATTGTGCTTGTGTCATCTATATCTCCCCAACAGCAGTGGGCGTCTCTCTACCAGCCCCTGAGTTTCCACTGTGAGCCCAGTATGGCCGACCTCACCGGAGATCTGCCTGTCAACAAGCTGGACCCCAGCAAAGCCTTCCGGGGCAAAGCAAAGCTGCCCGCCCCGAAGAAGAAACAGTCGGCCCAGGGAGGGGTGGGGGGCACTGCCAAGGGGCAGGGGAGCTCGGGGAGGCATAGTGGGGGCAGGCGATAAGGAAACTTCCCCTCCCCCACCCCCCAAAAAATACATATTCAATGGGCTATGGCAGTGTTTCCCCTGCATTTGTTTCTTGAGTGGGGTGAAAAGGGCCCGGAAGAAACATATCTGGCTGCTACCATTCAGAATATTGAAGCTAACGATCTATGTGGTAGCTAATGGGGCTACAGCGCTTGGCTTCTCAAGTAAGTAATGGCAGGGAAACGGTAGCTATGTATTATACCACTATAAATGCTTCTTCTCCTCTGAGTGTGTGTGTGTGTGTGTGTGTATGAATGTGTAAGTGTGTGTGTGTCTGACATGTTTTTTCTAGCAATGCTGCTATTCCCTGTGAAGCCTTGTAGGCCATCCTGTTGATCCTATTTATTTCCCTTTTGTGTCTATGGCTGTATGTATTTCCTATTAAAGGCAGATGAGAATAGTTTCGGTTAAACCTGTGTTATTGTCGATGGCCATTTTAATGAGTCCAGATTTCCTCCAGTGTCCTCAGATGTGCTGCATTGTGCTTTGAAACCGAAACGAGTAATGAGCACCAATTACATTCTTGACATAGTCTCTTGCATTTTGTCATCAGTTTCAAGGCTCCATAGTTCTATTGGTTGAGGGGTAAGCTGATCCTAGACTTGTACCTACAGGCAACTTCTATATGCAGCTTTGACTTCTGTTAGAGGTGGTCTCATTCATCCTTAGCCTGGGAGCCAAACTGAATTCATGCTCTGTTTCACAGTTGTTTCACAATTCATTCTTGTCACTTGGACTTGGACCGTCGAGAATGTAACCAGTACAGTCAGTGTCCTCTCAGAACAACATCCCCAATTGTTTGTCGATGTTTCTGTTCCATTGGATCCTCCTCCAGTTACTTTGGGTGTAGCAAGTGTGCGCACACATAGCTGGGGTGCCTCACACACACACCTCTGGGCTGAGGTTTTTCTGCATATCCAGAGGCGCAGCCTCCTCCTCTGCCTCGTCCTCTATCTCCCTCCTGTGTTCACAGGGGGAGGGGTGGTGCAATTCCACAAAGACCTTGTAGATGGAAGCCCCTGTGACTCCTCCCACCATGGGGGCAAGTACAGGTACCCACCACCAGCCGTTACCTGCCCTGCACAACAGACAGAGAGAGAGACAACAGTGTGGAGATTGGTTACAGTGGTCAAAGTCAGTCAAAAACAAACAAAAATAGCTTTGGGGAGTTTTGCCCTATTTATTTGTATGCTGTATTATTTGGCAGCCCTTGATCAGAATTCAATCTATTGTCATTTCAAGCAAGTGCTCCCGTAACAGGCCTATCAGAATTCCTGATTGACAAGTTTTCCTGATTATCACAGTGGGCTTGTTTGACATTTCAGCTGACATTGAAGGTGACCGTAGACTGACTGATCTACAGAGAACATTTTTATTTGTAGATCAGTCAGTCACAATCCCAAAATCATTTGAACCATATCATGAGAGGGACTTCTTTTTTGTTGCTACCAAAATTGGAACGTAACTGGCCAGTGAGATCCAATTTAGATGCCATAAGAGGGTGAGATCAAATCAGATGCCACAACAAACGGGCACAGCTCTTTTCCTGTTATCTTCGGAACAAGAGGACAGAACAGCACAAAGAAACATTAAAAAGAAGTGACTGGCTAGGACAGAGGAAATAATGCAGATTGGCATGGGAAACCAGACTGTCCACTCCAAAATACCTCTACTTTCCCTGTAATTGACCCCTGAACCACTGAACATTCTACCAACAACACCTGGCTAAACTCTGTAGGCAAAACGTGTGAATGTTGCTAATCCAAAACACCAAGGCAATCTTAGTCCTGCCAGTTTGTTGATGTACAGTACCTTAAGAAAGTATTCTCACACCCCTGCTTTTTCCACATTTTGTGTTACAAAGTGATATTAAAATTGATTTAATTGTATTTTTTTTGGTCAAATGTCTACAGAGAATTCTAATATTTGTTAAATGTTTTATGATAAATAAAACATATTGATTAGATAGCATTCAACCTATAAATGTTACAATCACCTTTGGCTGTGAGTCTTTCTGTGTAAGTCTTTAAGAGCTTTGTACACCTGGATTGTACAATATTAGCCTATAATTATCTTCTTCAAGCTTTGTCAATTTGGTTGTTGTTCATTGCTAGAGAATAATTTTCAGGTCTTGCCATAGATTTTCATGTAGATTTAAGTCAAAACTGTAACTCTGCCCCTCAGGAACATTCACCGTCTTCTTGGTAAGCAACTCCAGTGTAGATTTGGCCTTGTGTTTTAGGTTACTGTCTTGCTGATATGTGAATTAATCTGTTAGTGTCAGATCGAGAGCAGACTGAACCAGGTTTTCCTCTAGGATTTTGCCTGTGCTTACAGTGGCTCAATTCCGTTTCTTTTGTATCCTGTAAAACCTCCCAGTCTTTAACGATTACAAGCATACCCATAACATGATGCAACCACCACTATGCTTGAAAATATGGTACTCAGTAATGTGTTGTATTGGATTTGAACCAAACATAATGCTTTGTATTCAGGCCAAAATGTGAATTGCTTTGCCAATTAATGAACTAGTGTCACTATAGAATTATATATGTCTTTGCCCTTTCGTCAATTGTTTTTGCAGTATTACTTTAGTGCCTTTATGCAAACAGGATGCTAGTTTTGGAATATTTTATTCTGTAGAGGCTTCCTTTTCATGCTGTCAATCAGGTTAGTATTGTGGTATAACTACAATGTTGTTCCATCCGCAGTCTCCTCTTATCACGGCCATTAAACTCTGTAACAGTTTAAAGTCACCATTGGCCTCATGGTGAAACCCCTGAGCGGTGACCTTCCTCTCCGGCAACTGAGTTAGGAAGGACACCTGTATCTTTTTAGTGACTGGGTGTATTGATATACTTTGGATGGTGTAATTAATAACTCCACCATGCTCAAAGGGATATTCAATGTGTTTTTTTCTATGCATCTACCAATAGGTGCCCTTCTTTGCGGGGCATTGGAAAACCTGCTTTGTCTTTGTGGTTGAATATGTGTTAGAAATTCACTGCTCGACTGAGGGACCTTACAGAAAATTGTATGTGTGGGCTAAAGACACAAGGTAGTCATTCAAAAATGATGTTAAACTTTATTATTGCACACAGAGTGAGTCCATGCAACGTATTCATGTTTGTGACTTGTTAAGCACATCTTTACTCCTGAACTTATTTAGGTGTGAATACTTTCTGAAGGCAGTGTAAGATAAAAAGCCCTTGCAAGACTAGCAGGCAAGGTTGGGGTCAATTCACTTTTTAATCCACTCCGTTCTGAAAATGGCCAATTCACTTTTGAATTCATAAATTGAATATCAAATAATTCATTCACTGAACCAAAACTGAGAACTGAATTGACCACCACCAGGTCTTACTCCCCTCCAGTCTTACCGGAACACCTCTGGCCCCCAGCCTGCTATAGCGGTGAAGATTCGAGGTCCCAGGTCGCGGCTAGGGTTGATAGCGTATCCACTGTTGCTCCCCAGAGAGACTCCTATGAGCAGTACCAACAGGCCCACAGCGATGGGCTCACCCCCCGATGGAGCAGGCTGGTTCCTTTGGTCAGACAGGGCCATCAGGCACAGCAACAACATGGCCGTGCCGATCACCTGGAACACACACAGCGAGAAAGCAAGCATTAGGTTAATATGTCTACTGTCTGTGAGAGTAAAACAACCATGATTGACACTATGGGACCAAATCAGACTTAGGAAATGTATGCCTTTTTTAAGCATTCTGATTTAAGCACTTCTCAGTAGTTGGTATTCAGACTTACCATAATCATGAGCATAACATGGTTTGCGGGTGTGGCTCTCTTGCACACACTGAATATATTTGATTCGATCCAACAAAAAACACACCTACTGGGTTGGCCAATTTGATCAGAGTTTTTCTTCAATATGTTTTTCTGTTCATCTTAAGCAATCCATCTAAATAATGTGTACCTTTAATTTGAATATAATCGGCACAACATTACAATGCAGCCTATGAAAAATGCTTTCAGAATGGATATCAATGAAAGATAGCCATCAAAACATGCATATTTATCTCTGTTCAGAACCCATGTGTAGATTTCAAAACACTGATATTTCACAGTATGTATGTTTAGGGGAGTTTTCATGAACCCTAGGCTACTTCATAGAAAAATTTGGAGAGCCTTTACGCACACAAAAAAACAGAACTGTTTTGATTAATAGTGAACATATAATTGTAATAGGGAGAATAGTGTACAATAGTATACCCTGGCTCATTGCCCGCACTGACCATGGAACTTAACGTTACCTAATGCAGGGTTCTCAAAGTGGGGTACGCGGACGAGGTAGGCTACTGCAGGGGGTCCGTGACCAGATATTAAAATAAAAGTAATAACTGTTTTTAAACATAGTTCATTTTTCAAATGAATATTACTAAAAACAACAGATTAAACACATTTTGTCCAAAGGATCAGTGGAACAAGTTAGATGGTGTAATACAATACAATGTAATATTATTCAAAATACAATTTATGTTCTTAACTCTGGGAAACATAGGTCAAACATATTTTTTTTAAAACATTTTTTACATTTTTTTTTTACATGAAATGCATTGTAATTTAAACTTTATAACTGAAAAGTTTTCTTTCTGCCTCATGGCAAAATGTGTAGAATTGCAGAAAATTTGCTTGAAAATGGCAGGCCTTTAAAATGTTCCTGCCAGACTTAGTTCATCCAGCCATGCACTGCCAAAGTCATAGTAACACTTCTTGTATGCTATTGTTATCTTACTGATGTTGTGTTCTCAAAACAAATCAAAACGTTTGTCACATGCGCTTTGTAGTAACGGGCGGGCGGTGCATTTGCCATACCAAGCGGTGATGTAGCCAGTCAAGATGCACTCAATGGTGCAGCTGTAGAACCTTTTGAGGATCCGAGGGCCAATACCAAATATTTTAAGCCTCCTGAGGGGGATGAGATGCTGCCTGCCGTGCCCTCTTCACGACTTTGCGGGTGTGTGGATCATGTTAGGTCCTTAGTGATGTGGACGCCAAGGAACTTGAAGCTCTCCACTCGCTCCACAACAGCCCCGTCGATGTGGATGTGCTCTCCCCTCTTTCTCCTACAGTTCACGATCAATCTACATTTTGCTCACATCGGCCACGGAGAGCGGGATCACATAGCCATCTGGGAAAAACAGGAGCTTTCACGCAAATCACAATGTTATATTCCTCGAAGCGAGCATAAAAGGCATTTAGCTTGTCTGGGAGTTCTGCATCGCTGGACAACTCATTGCTGGGTTTATTTTTGTAATTCGTTATCGTCTGCAAGCCCTGCTACATACGACGAGTATAATAGGATTCCACCCTTTTCCTATATTGTCCTTTTACATCTTTGATGTCTTGTCGGGGTTCGTAGCGGGATTTCTTGATTGCTTCCATGAACGTGTCCTGTTCCTTGTAAGCGATAGCTCTAGCCTTTAGCCCAGTGTGGATATTGCCTGGAATCCATAGTTTTCCCAGTCTGTACTCGCAAAGCAGTCTTGTAACTTCGCGTCTGCTTCATCTGACCACTTCCGTATTGAGGGCATCACTGGTTCTTCCTGTTTGAGCTTTTGCTTGTAAACAGGGAGCAGGAGAATTGAGTCATGGTCAGATTTGTCGAGGGTGGTACAAGGGAGGGCCTTGTATGCATTTCTGTGGGTGAAATAAAAGTGGTCAAGAGTTTTGTTGGCAGAAGTGAGGTAGGACGGTTTTATGTCTCCACAAATTAAAATTTCCCCCCACCAAAAACGCTGCCTCTGGGTGAGCGGTCTCTTGTTTGTTTATGGCCCCATACAGTTTGTTGAATGCCAGAGTGGTGTTTGCTTGGGGCGGGATGTAGACAGCCGTGATAATTAAGGATGAGAACTCTCCTGCTAGATGACAGGGTTTGCAGCTTACCATTAGGTATTCTATATCAGGTGAACAAAAGCTAGAGATATCCTTCACACTTGAAGCAGCACACCAGTTGTTATATATGAAAAAACACACTCCACCTCCTTTCGACTTCTCCGAAGGCGCGGTACGATCCTGCCGCTGCATGGATAATCCACTGAGTACTACCTGCATAGCGTCATCATCCGGCCACGTTTCAGTACTCAACGTCAACGAAACAAAAGATGATCGTGGACTTCAGCAAAAGCAGAGGGAGCACCCCCTTATCCACATCGACGGGACAGTAGTGGAGAAGGTGGAAAGTTCTAAGTTCCTCGGCGTACACATCATGGACAAATTGAAATGGTCCACCCACACAGACAGCGTGGTGGAGAAGGCGCAACAGCGCCTCTTCAACCTCAGGAGGCTGAAGCAATTTGTCTTGTCATCATAAACACCCAAAACTTTTACAGATGCACAATCGAGAGCCTGGTACGGCAATTGCTCCGCCCACAACGGTAAGGCTCTCCAGAGGGTAGTGAGTTCTGCACAACACATCACCGGGGGAAAACTACCTGCCCTCCAGGACACCTACACCACCCGATGTCACAGGAAGGCCAAAAAGATCATCAAGGACAACAACCACCCGAGCCACTGCCTGTTCACCTGCTATCATCTAGAAGGAGAGGTCAGTACAGGTGCATCAAAGCTGGGACAGAGAGACTGAAAAACAGCTTCTATCTCAAGGTCATCAGACTGTAAAACAGCCATCACTAACAATGAGTGGCTGCCGCCAACATACTGACTCAAATCTCTAGCTACTTTAAAAATACAAAATTGGATGTAATAAATGTATCACTAGTCACATAAAACAATGCCACTTTATATAATGTTTACATACCCTACATTACTCATCTCATATGTATATACTGTACTCTATACCATCTACTGCATCTTGCTTATGCCGTTCGGCCCTCACCCATCCATATATTTATATGTACGGTACATATTCTTATTCATTTCTTTACACTTGTATGTAAAAGGTAGTTGTTGTGAAATTGTTAGATGACTTGTTAGATATTACTGCATGGTATTACGCAGCAGTGTTCATGGCAACTGAAACCTTGTTTTCCGGGCTCTGACACATCAAACAAGGTTGTCGAGTGGAGAGCTACAGTAAAAAGGGCACTTGGGGGGGAAAGTGGGCTGTCTCCATCCTCCCTGTGTTTAGACACAAAACAATGTGTTGTAGCACGGGGGAAAGTGTTCTGACAAAATAGACATGCTCCTCTTGCAATTTACGTCGGGTGAAAGGTCTTTAGCCCGAGAGGGGGAAGGGCCGGACACCATATGAGCTGTGCTCTGCTCCCATTTCCCACTGTGGGAGGACCCCTAGGACGGTCTCCCCCTCAGGGGAATCGTTGGGGTGTGACCTCAAAGCGGCTGCTGCGTAGGAACGTCTGACCCAGTTTCGTCTGCCTCTAGTCTGAACACTTACTTGTGGGTTAGCAGTCTGCTGGGCCTGGTGCCCCTGGCGGAGGAGTACTGGCCTCTTCCTGCTGTGGAGGCACGCTGGCTCATGGCTGTGGAGGTTGGACCGGGGTGGGACCCGGGTTGGCAGGGCAGGCAGAAGCTGGAACCTTCTGCTCTGTACAGTTCGAGTCAATAGGGCCAAACAGTTCCTTTGGCTCAATAGGAGCATCCAGGAAGTCTGCCGTCTCCCCCGTGAGGCTGGACAGGTTCAGCCGCAGGACTCTATCCCCCACCACTGCGAGGCGAATGACATGCCCACAGCCTTGGATAGCACCCGTGGAGGCACGGAGGTTGAGGTCTGAGACAACACAGATCTCTTCCCTGAGCAATGGGTTGGGCTCGTTCTTGTTCAGTTTTTGATATACCATCAGTAGAGTGGTGACGGTCAGTGTCCTAATCTTGAGCTTGGCTGCAGCCCGTTTACACACATCCACGAGCCCGTACCCCAGGGTAGGAGAGGGGACATCTCTGCCCAGTGTGGGTCTGGGAGCCAGGGAGTCCTCCTCTCCCTCTTCTTCTCCATCACGGAGGAGACGAAGGATGTCGTCTTCATCCTCATCTATGATCAAGTCATCTGTGTGGGTGGACCATTTCAATTTGTCCATGATGTGTACGCCGAGGATCTTAGAACTTTCCACCTTCACTGTCAAACGCTCCCTAAAACACTTCTGTGAGCAGGCCTTTCTAATCGACCTGGCCCGGGTATCCTGGAAGGACATTGACCTCATCCCGTCAGTTGAGGATGCCTGGTCATTCTTTAAAAGTAACTTCCTCACCATTTTAGATAAGCATGCTCCGTTCAAAAAATGCAGAACCAAGAACAGATACAGCCCTTGGTTCACTCCAGACCTGACTGCCCTCGACCAGCACAAAAACATCCTGTGGCGGACTGCAATAGCATCGAATAGCCCCCGTGATATGCAACTGTTCAGGGAAGTCAGGAACCAATACACGCAGTCAGTCAGGAAAGCTAAGGCCAGCTTCTTCAGGCAGAAGTTTGCATCCTGTAGCTCCAACTCCAAAAAGTTCTGGGACACTGTGAAGTCCATGGAGAACAAGAGCACCTCCTCCCAGCTGCCCACTGCACTGAGGCTAGGTAACACGGTCTCCACCGATAAATCCACGATTATCGAAAGCTTCAATAAGCACTTCTCAACGGCTGGCCATGCCTTCCGCCTGGCTACTCCAACCTCGGCCAACAGCTCCGCCCCCGCAGCTCCTCGCCCAAGCCTCTCCAGGTTCTCCTTTACCCAAATCCAGATAGCAGATGTTCTGAAAGAGCTGCAAAACCTAGACCCGTACAAATCAACTGGGCTTGACAATCTGGACCCTCTATTCTGAAACTATCTGCCGCCATTGTCGCAACCCCTATTACCAGCCTGTTCAACCTCTCTTTCATATCGTCTGAGATCCCCAAGGATTGAAAGCTGCCGCAGTCATCCCCCTCTTCAAAGGGGGAGACACCTGGACCCAAACTGCTATAGACCTATATCCATCCTGCCCTGCCTATCTAAGGTCTTCGAAAGCCAAGTCAACAAACAGGTCACTGACCATCTCGAATCCCACCGTACCTTCTCCGCTGTGCAATCTGGTTTCCGAGCCGGTCACGGGTGCACCTCAGCCACGCTCAAGGTACTAAACAATATCATTACCGCCATCGATAAAAGACAGTACTGTGCAGCCGTCTTCATCGACCTCGCCAAGGCTTTCGACTCTGTCAATCACCATATTCTTATCGGCAGACTCAATAGCCTCGGTTTCTCGGATGACTGCCTTGCCTGGTTCACCAATTACTTTGCAGACAGAGTTCAGTGTGTCAAATCGGAGGGCATGCTGTCCGGTCCTCTGGCAGTCTCTATGGGGGTGCCACAGGGTTCAATTCTCGGGCCGACTCTTTTCTCTGTATATATCAATGATGTTGCTCTTGCTGCGGGCGATTCCCTGATCCACCTCTACGCAGACGACACCATTCTATATACTTTCGGCCCGTCATTGGACACTGTGCTATCTAACCTCCAAACGAGCTTCAATGCCATACAGCACTCCTTCCGTGGCCTCCAACTGCTCTTAAACGCGAGTAAAACCAAATGCATGCTTTTCAACCGATCGCTGCCTGCACCTGCATGCCCGACTAGCATCACCACCCTGGATGGTTCCGACCTTGAATATGTGGACATCTATAAGTACCTAGGTGTCTGGCTAGACTGCAAACTCTCCTTCCAGACTCACATCAAACATCTCCAATCGAAAATCAAATCAAGAGTCGGCTTTCTATTCCGCAACAAAGCCTCCTTCACTCACGCCGCCAAGCTTACCCTAGTAAAACTGACTATCCTACCGATCCTCGATTTCGGCGATGTCATCTACAAAATGGCTTCCAACACTCTACTCAGCAAACTGGATGCAGTCTATCATAGTGCCATCCGTTTTGTCACCAAAGCACCTTATACCACCCACCACTGCGACTTGTATGCTCTAGTCGGCTGGCCCTCGCTACATATTCGTCGCCAGACCCACTGGCTCCAGGTCATCTACAAGTCCATGCTAGGTAAAGCTCCGCCTTATCTCAGTTCACTGGTCACGATGGCAACACCCATCCGTAGCACACGCTCCAGCAGGTGTATCTCACTGATCATCCCTAAAGCCAACACCTCATTTGGCCGCCTTTCGTTCCAGTACTCTGCTGCCTGTGACTGGAACGAACTGCAAAAATCGCTGAAGTTGGAGACTTTTATCTCCCTCACCAACTTCAAACATCAGCTATCCGAGCAGCTAACCGATCGCTGCAGCTGTACATAGTCTATTGGTAAATAGCCCACCCATTTTCACCTACCTCATTCCCATACTGTTTTTATACTGTTTTTTTATTTATTTATTTACTTTTCTGCTCTTTTGCACACCAATATCTCTACCTGTACATGACCATCTGATCATTTATCACCCCAGTGTTAATCTGCAAAATTGTATTATTCGCCTACCTCCTCATGCCTTTTGCACACATTGTATATAGACTGCCCATTTTTTTCTACTGTGTTATTGACTTGTTAATTGTTTATTCCATGTGTAACTCTGTGTTGTCTGTTCACACTGCTATGCTATATCTTGGCCAGGTCGCAGTTGCAAATGAGAACTTGTTCTCAACTAGCCTACCTGGTTAAATAAAGGTGAAATAAAAAAATAAAATAAAAATGCTAGGTCGTCAAACCGTATATCCGGGGGGAGATTGTCCATAACCTCAGCCCTGTCAACCTCAGTACATACAGAACTGGGTAGGGGTTGTTGAGTTGCCTCTTCACCCAAAATGCTGGGAGGAAGATGAGCATGAGGCGGCAGCCTGTCGCACTCGACGCTTGAGGATAGCCTTCGGCAACTCCTAGCAATACACGCAGGACTCAGGAATAGCGAGCCTTGTCTGGGCATGCTCCAGTCCTGGGGAGTTGAAATATAGGGTGTGGGTATGAGAGCCCCACATGGGCATGGGTGTAGGTCAGCAGGTTTGCTGGTCTCGTCCTGTGTAGGGGTAGACACCCAGGCTATGTGTGTGCTGGTCGACGCTGTAGCTGTGTTGGTAGTAGTCCTGTCGTTGGCTAGCTAGAGTTCACCTCGTGGGTTAGTAACCTAGCTAAAGCCAGCACGCTGTTAGCTGAAGAGAATGTGTGTTCTTCGTTAGCTATCAAAAATTATTTCCTAGGTAGGAATAAGCAAAGCGAAGCAGTTAGTTTAGTTACAGCTAGCCGTGTGGTGCTAGCTGAACCAGAGACTGAGAGTAGTTTTCACTGTGATGTCAATCCTCTCGATGATAAGCTGCTGTCCTACGCTCGGCGATGGATTCTTTGACGGTCCACCTGTGGACAGGTTAGCAGGAAAGTAGAGGTCCAAGTTGACGAGAGTAGAGGATATTACTGAGGGGAGTAGAGGAGAGTAGAAGAGAGTAGAGGATATTACTGAGGAGAGTAGAGGAGAGTAGAAGAGAGTAGAGGATATTACTGAGGAGAGTAGAGGAGAGTAGAAGAGAGTAGAGGATATTACTGAGGGGAGTAGAGGAGAGTAGAGGATATTACTGAGGAGAGTAGAGGATCTTAATAGAATCTGTGAGGAAGATGAAAGAAGTGAAGATGGGAGCAGACTATAGCCACTTGTATAGGAAGTCTATGACAGACCTTGTGTGATTGGATCTTCATAGACTCTGCCCCTTCCTATACTCCGCCCCTAACGAGACGTTACCCAAAGTGAGAGACCAAACAAGTAATTGTAATAGAACTGTGTGATGACATGGCCAAGTATTGCGCCATGCGTCGGGTTCAAACTATTAAGACTTGGTCTGTCACTCCATAAGGATTTAATTAGCCTACATGTTTAAAAAAAAATATACCATTATTAAACATGATCAACTATTACTAGAGATCCTCAGCAACAACCACACGGACGTGACAGCGTTTACAGAGGAAGCATATGAAGGCAAACAAAACAATGCAATTCAATTGAGGGATGTAATGTATTGAAATGAAGGAAACTAACATTAAATCGGCAGTTAAATACGTATGGTTATTACTGATATTTGATAACATGATAGAAATAGTAGGAACCAGAGAAGGTTGAGGCATATAATTCAAACATTCGAGAGTGCCCAAAGGTTCAATTTGGCGTCACTACCATTGTGCATCGTCATCACATGCTCCAGGCTGCAGTAGCCTACCCATTTGGCTTCCATCTCCAAGCTTCATAACTGCAAGTTATAAAGGCCATACAATTAAAATGATGCATAAGGTCACAGCATGTTGTACTTCGCAGTGGGAAAAGGGCAGAAATTCTTGTCATGCTTTTAGTTTGCTTCTATGACTGGTTTCATTCTCCAGCGATCTGAAGGAAAAATCATCTTCTTTTTTTTTTTTAACCCTCTTCTCCAAACAGATTGCTCATTTACCTAGCTTGTATCAATTGCTCTCATCAATTTATAAATTACAGTGCATGAAGAAAAGGGGTTATTTATATCTGGGAAAAAAAACAATTAAGTATGAGTTTCCACTTGGAACGAACAGGTTCGCTCGACCTTATCCATGGTTTCCTCAAGCGCAAATGTGGTGGAATTTTGAGCGAATTAAGTCAAGGTCAGAATACAGATATCTGTAGACACACCTCTACCTCACCTCCATTTCTGTGATCTCCACCCCAAACGTATAGCTGGCTGGCACATGCGTTTCCCCACGCTCAAGTTCAAGGTCAGACTACGCATTGAGAGAGAAGTGCATAAAAAGGAAATGAAGTTCCATTTACGTGCACAAAACTCGGGTCTGAATTCCCCCCTATGTGCTTAATACCTGGACGACACACAATTAACACACATACACACACACACACACACTTGGTGAGAAAAGGGAGAGATAGCTTGAGTTGTCCTCCGTCAGTGGGAGATGAACGTCCACAGTAAAATGTAGATCAGGGTAAACTGGCTTGACAAACCAATTCAACAGGTGTCTTTATGGAGTAAAATGGGGTTGAATGACCCGTTTCATGCTTACCTGGTCTAAGAATCCAGCATGAAGCGAGAGGTAGGGTGCTGGGTAGGTAGCAAAGATCCCAGCGGTAGCCTTAGGGCCAGACACAGTCAGATTCCCTCCACAGTAGTGGTATATGGCGTCTGGAAATACAGTGACAAAGCAAGTTTCACAGCATTGCACAGCGCCTCATAACCATATTCAACCAACACACTACTACTATCTGTAGGTTTTCAAGTGTTAAGGTTGGGAAATGTACATGTGTCTCAAACAATAACATTGAAACAAACATTTCCGGCCCTCATAGTGACGTTTAATGCACACAAGCGCTTCCTTGTACTGGCTGTATGATTTCCCAAAGTGAACTGGTCATTGTCTTCTATGTTGTCATTCTGTCTTTACCATAGTAAAGGGAGTATATGGTCCCAGCAGCCAAGAAGGAGCCTATCAGCTGACTGAGGATATAGACGGGAAGCATCCTCCAACCCAAACGACCAAAGAGACACATGGAGAATGATACTGCTGCGTTCATATGGGCCCCTAGGAGGTAGAGGAAGAGAGAGAGAGGGAAGTATTTTCCTTTTGCACTTAAATGTGCTGTTATAAGAGGCACCATACATGAAAACGATTTCAACCTTTAACCATGTCAAAATGAGTGGTGTTGTGTTATGTACCTGAGACCCTCCCGCCAATATGCACTCCCATAGCCACGCCCAGGCCGAAGCCCAGGTTGACACTAAGGTACTCTCCGAACGCACCCCGTCCAGTCACGACCTGTGCCACAGAGCCCAAGCCAAAGACCTTGAATATAAACACAACATGAACACAACCTGTCAAAAACAGACGTCCACAGAGGCAGTGGGAGAATTGATTACAATAATTTATTACAGCTGTGAATACATCCAAGCTGGTTTGTGGGTCTATGTAATGTATTCCTTCTGGTGCATTTGGATTCACTTAACTCAATTAAACAAAGAATTACTGTTAAAGTAAAAACATGTCATTTCATAAAACATCCAACAAGCTTTGTCACAAGTTTCAATTCCCTCATTAGGAAATGTGAATGAGAACTAGATTTGGGTCTTGAATGCGTCTTTGATGTGAGTGTCTCTTGCAGAGGCGTCATGCCCATAGGGGGCACAAGAGCACATTCCCCCTCAGATTTGTCCAGTTTAAAAATGTTCTGATGTAAAATGAATTATTAAACTTCAACATAATTATTTATAAAAAATAGATCTGTCAGCGGTATTTTGTGGAGGGGCACACTGACTGGACCAGGCAAAGAGTACCCCCATTCTCCCTAGTAAGTGTTTCCTTCCAAGGTGCACCATGGAGCAAAGACACAGCATTTGATTTGATTTGATTTTAGCTGCCGATGATGGGCAGGAGTCACAGGAGGTCTGTTTGTAAATGAATTTGATCAAGCTATGTCACCTATTGATTCCTTTTGATTAATAAATTAAACAAAAAAAATATTATTTTTATGTAATACAAGACACCTAGCCATTTTATGGAGTTGGTTTTAGTTAGCCAGCTAGATAGATTCCCAATCTCCCAACCTCATAACTAGCAACCAAGTCATTTCAGGCTACCAATCAACTTAGGGTAGCTTGTCTAACTACGGTATCTTAGCTAGCATGCTGCGGGCAAAGTTGCTAGACTTTAGGAAAGTGTACAATTACTTAATGTACATTTACATTTACATTTAAATCATTTAGCAGACGCTCTTATCCAGAGCGACTTACAAATGTACCCAAGAAGAATCACATTCCGTTCAACCTTTTATCCAGATTTTAGGGGGATGCAGACAGCTCAAGAGGTATGCAGAAAATATTTGGTTTAAATTTAATCTGCTACCTTATGATATTATCATGACATCTGTGTGTTAATTATCATTCCATGATATGTGCCTGTATTGACGTGTGGTCCCATGTACTGTGTTGTAATTTGGATGTGACATTTTAGGCCTGTTATTGCAGTATATTTAGACGTGTAATTTACAACAGTCAGAATGACACCGTCATTAAAATGACAGTTGAACAGGTACATTTATTTTTTACAGCGGAGAGGAGGTGAATGAGCCAATTGTAAACTGGGGATGATTAGGTGACTGTATGAGGGCCAGATTGGGAATTTAGCCAGGACACCAGGGTTAACTCTTACTATAAATGCTATGGGATCTTTAGTGACCACAGAGAGTCAGGACACCCGTTTAATGTCCCATCCGAAAAACAGAACCCTACAAAGGGCAATGTCCCCAATCACTGCCCTGGGGCATTGGGATATTATTTCTAGAGCAGAGGAAAGGGTGCCTCCTACTGGCCCTTCAACACCACTTCCAGCAGCATCTGGTCTCCCATTCATCGACTGACCAGGACCAACTCTGCTTAGCTTCAGAACAAGCCAGCAGTGGGATGCAGGGTGGTATGCTGCTGGAAAAGATGTATCCTTGGATAACCTATGGAGAAAAATATACATTTTTTTTTTTACATAGAATTAGGCAGAATGATTATGGCTCTAGATTCCTGGAAAAACCCTTTTCAGGTGTTTGAAAAATTCAAAATTCTCCAACATCCGACCTCCATCCTCACGTACTTCGTTTCTACTTTCACTCTGCCAAAACAGCACACAGTTACAGTACTCACCCTTCTAAATAACTTGAAACGGTCTAACCAGGTCTTGTGTCTGGACGTAGCCTAGATTAGCTAGCAAGCCAGCTAACTTCTTTCGCCAATCAGCTTCAGCCAGCCGGTGTGCGACCGTGGCAAAGTGGGTTTGACTTTGGATAGCCTAGTGGCGCTAGTTAGGGACCGTCAATAAATTATACAATGTAAATGGGGCAATATTTTAATGTTGCTCATCTTTGAGCTGTATTTGTATCTGAATTTCTACAAATAATAGTTGTTTGAGGTTTTTAAGTCACTGAAATTTGGAGCTATTGACATTTAAAATGACTGTCCCATCTACATTGTGTAATTTACTGATGTTCCCTAACTAGCCCTCATAGGGATATCGAATGTCAAACCGAATTGACCATGGGCATTACGATGGGGTCGGGTGCAGCTGCGCTCCGAATTTATGATTATTTGTTTGCTGCCAGTTTTGGGTGTGTGGGCAGGATTGAAATAATCCCAACCCAAGGAAAACTGTTATAGTACCCTTGATTCCGTGACATACTTTCCCCCCCTAATTATCTCACAAATCTCCATTTTGGATGAGACTGACTTTATGAACAAAATTATCCTATTTACACTTTGTAGTCAATTTTGACACTAGAACAAAAAAATCGGAATAATAGCAATGGCCGTTTTTCTACTAGGCCGTTTTCTACTAGGCCGTTTTCTACTGGGCCGTTTTCTACCGGGCCGTTTTCTACCGGGCTGTTTTCTACTAGGCCGTTTTCTCGTTTTTCTACTAGGCCGTTTTCTACTAGGCCGTTTTCTACTGGGCCGTTTTCTACTGGGCCGTTTTCTACCGGGCCGTTTTCTACCGGGCCGTTTTCTACCGGGCCGTTTTCTACTGGGCCGTTTTCTACCGGGCCGTTTTCTACCGGGCCGTTTTCTACTGGGCCGTTTTCTACTAGGCCGTTTTCTACTAGGCCATTTTCTACTAGAGAAGTTGTTTATTGCCTTCAGTTGCTCTTTAAGACATTTAAGGTAATTATCACGTCTTGTCCTATAAACCTGTCAACTCATTTTGAGTGATGTACTTAATTAGTTATAAGAATATAATCAGTTTAGGCCTTAGGGGGATGGGATTATTGTATTAATATTGTATCGTATGTAGGTTAATAAAGTGATGACCTACTTCCAACCCACAAGCATGCCCCAAGGTCACTCTTTTGGATCAACCCTCTAAAAATACTTTACCTGGTTACTAGTAAATTCGTTTTTGAAACCAAATATATGATTCAATGTCAACTGTTTAATTGGATTATTACCAAATTTATATTTCAAGTTGCAAACTATTTATTTGAACACTCATAAACCTAATAAATAACTAATATGAATTAATATTTCATCGAAACAACACATTTTTTTCATCTTGTTTCAAGTTCACTTTTTAATTTGGAATTACCTATAACATTTTCAACAATTGGGTTACAAGCAATTAAATAATTCCCTGTAAATCAAGATATTAAGTTGGTTGAAAATAATGTTTCCACATTTAGTAGCCACAATATTTATTTTACCTTTATTTAACTAGGCAAGTCAGTTAAGAACAAATACTTATTTTCAATGACGGCCTAGGAACAGTGGGTTAATTGCCTGTTCAGGGGCAGAACGACAGATTTGTACCATGTCATAATATCATAATCAAGCATTGTGTACAGTAACATAGAAATCATATCAGGCTCTTTTATATGAAATATAATTATGCCAGCATGATTACAGATGCTATTGGTGAAAAAACGACTACAAAGACCAGATGAACTGGAATGACATTCACTCTCACTGGTGTGCAAAAAGAACCAACTGAAAGCCACAACCCAAACAAGCCACGCCTCCAACTCTTCTTATAGGCTGCTTCCGCTACATTTCCCCCAAAGCTATTCAATGTGCAAGCGCATGAGGTGTTGAAAGCAGTTAAGAACCTTTCAATCAATTTAAAAAATCACATTAATCTGTCAAATTTGTTATTTGATTTCAGACAAATTGAATAGAAAGTGTCGTTTTCAATCATTCCAATCAGTAAAAGCACTTAAGATTAACAACAGCATCGTCCCATTTTGTTTTGTAGGTAAGTCACAAAGGAAAGGGAAAGCTCCTTATACAATTACTGTATAGTAGTAAAGACATTATCACACTACTACCACGTGTGTGTCTTCTGTCTGTGTCCTAAGCTCTAAGAATAGGATTCGTTTTCAGGCATGTGACAAACAGGCAGCATGTGTGTGTGTGTGCGCGTGTGTGTGTGTGTGTGTCTGACATGTTTTTTCTAGTAATGCTGCTATTCCCTGTGAAGCCTTGTAGGCCATCCTGTTGATCCTATTTATTTCCCTTTTGTGTCTATGGCTGTATGTATTTCCTATTAAAGGCAGATGTGTGTGTGTGTGTGTGTGTGTGTGTGTGTGTGTGTGTGTGTGTGTGTGTGTGTGTGTGTGAGAGAGAGAGAGAGAGCGTGCATGCGGCCAACTGGCCAGCCGTGTTATCACAGGGTCAAGCGCATGACAGTGACAACCAATGCCACATGATAAGCATCTACATGGGGAGCGTATTGCAACATGCAATTTGTATGAATATTTCTAAGCAGAATCACAATTGAGTGGAATTCTATCAATGAATATAGACACTAGTAGTAATACGAGTAGTAATAAACTAGTAATAATAAATACCTTTAAATACAACATTTTATTTATTCATTTATAATTCTTGTACTTTTGGAAATATGCAACAACCAAAACATATTACATGCAAATGTAAAATGCAAATAAGCAAGGGAGTAAGGGTGAGGCCGGACTGACGCGTGGTTACGGACACCAAATTAGAACGGATACATTTTGCTCCGTTCATGTGTGAAGTGTGTGACGTAAAACGCCTCCTCTTTTCTAATTGGCTAAGCAGATGGTTACGTATCCGTTTGTCCGTGAAAATACGTTAACGGTCAGCGTCAACATCAAATCAAGGGGCCAGTCCGGCCTTGACCTTAAGAAGTGAGAGGTTGATGTTGTCCTCTAACCCTTTCTCTCTTTTTTTCTCTCTCTATCTTTCTCTTACCATCATGACATATGTGCTGAGGGTTTCTGCGAATCCCACTCGAACATGTTCATTTATCACCCAGATCTTGGAGAGTTTTCTACTTCTTCCATGCTCTTGAACGCTCCCCTGCTCCATCGCATGCATCTTATTTCCACAGAGTCACACTCAAGTTTGCAGTCCTTTGTAGGTTGTCAAGGTATCCGGAAGAGTTTGGGCTACGACCCTCAAAATCGCAATCGACACACAGCCTTGTTTATATCTATTTCTCTTCACACTTCCCTTTCTCTCGCTTCCTTTTGGCTTGCATTTTATGGCCTCTCCCCTCCCACACCCTCTTTCCTCCACACACAGACACACAAACACCCAGTCACACACACTCCCTACAATGGACCTATGTCTGGGAGGGGTGTATGCTTAAGGGGAGGGGTAGAAAAACAGGGTGGCTTGTCACAGAAAAATCTTCCAACTCAAATGTGCTGAATACAACAGCTGTCGACTTTACCGCAATACTGCATGTTTACTTAGGAGCCCTATCCCAACAATGCAGAGTTTAAAAATATATATATTTATATATATATATTTAAAAGAGGAATGAAAATACACAACAATTAAGCTACCAGATCAATGAGGTAGATATGTACTTTAAGGCATGGCATAGATAATAACAAGAGTAAAAAAGGAACAGAGTAGCAGCAGCATTTTTTGATGAGTGTGAAAGTATGTGTGTGTGTGAGAGAGTGTCAGTGTAGTGAGTGTGTGGGTGGAGTCTTATGAGTGTGCATAGGGTCAAACAAGGTCAATGAAGATCATCTGGGTAACCATTTTGATTAACTATTTAGCAGTCTTGTGGATAGATGCTGCCACGCATCCTGTTGGGCCGAGACCCGATGCTCCGGTACCACTTGCCGGACGGTAACGGGGAGAACAGTCTATAGATTGGGTGGTTGAAGTCTTTGGCAATTTTTCAGGCCTTCCTCTGACACCGCCTGATATAGAGGTCCTGTAAGGTGATGTATTGGGCCGTCAGCACCACCCTCTGTAGCGCATTGCGGTCAAGGTCGGTGCAGTTGCCATACCAAGCGGTGATGCAGCCAGTCAAGATGCTCTCAATGGTGCAGATGTAGAACTTTTTGAGGATCCATGCCAAATCTTTTCAGCCTCCTGAAGGGGAGGTGTTGCCGTGACCTCTTCACGACTGTTTGGGTTGGCCCGTCAGGAAGTCCAGGATCCTGTTGCAGAGGGAGGTGTTCAGTCCAAGGGTCCCAAACTTGGTGATGAGCTTGGAGGGGGCTATGGTGTTCAATGCTGAGCTGTAGTCATTGAACAGCATTCTCACATAGCTAGTCCTCTCAGGTGGGAGAGAGCAGTGTGAAGCTCAAAACAAGTTTATTCACCCAAAGGGTCAGACAGCTGAGCAGACAAAGACATGTTCACACGAGCACTGGTATTTAACCCTTCCTCCTATGCTGAGTCTCCTCCTTACACATCTGAACAGCCAATACACCTCTGTTGCTAGACAGAATTTTAGTGATATTGTCAAGGGTGTGCGCAACTGGTTAACTGAAGTCAGGTGCAGGAGACCAAAGATGAGTGAACAGGCACACTTTATTTGGCAGAAGGAAAACAGTCAGACGCAACTGCGTAACGGCACTCCCGTCAAGGGCAAAAGTGAATAGCGCACTCGTCACACAAATAATGTACAGCATACAATTCCACGGGTTCCAATCAAGACCCGGCGAAAAACCAGCATGAAGCGTCATACATGACACGTAACGAACAATTACACATACAGACATGGGGGGGAACAGAGGATAATATACACGTAGAGTGATGAGGGGATGTAAAAACAGGTGTGCGGAAAAACAAGACAAAACAAATGGAAAATTAAAGGTGGAGTGGCGATGGCTAGAAGATCGGTGACGTTGACATGGAGAGTAGCCGACTTCGGCGGGAGTCGTGACAGATATCTGTTCTTCCTCACTTCATCTGACCTGACCTTGGCCCAAATTTCTCACTCCTCTCCAACTCACGGCTGTCCTGTTGACTTGTATCAGACTGTGGCCCTTCTCCTTTCCATAGGCTCCCTGATGTCTAGCAATACAATTTTCTGACAGAATATAAGCATTCTACATTCCCCACTTTCCTTCAGTAACATGAATAAGGATATTTCATATTTTCAAGTTTAGAAGTCAGAACCCATCAGTATTGATTTGTGACATGACCAGCCTTTAAAAGCACTTAATGATTACAGATGTGAGTGCTATGGGACGATAGTCATTTAAAAGCAGGTTACCTTGGAGCTCTTGGGAACAGGGACAATGGTGGTCAGCTTATAAACATGTTGAGATTATAGGCTTGGACAAGAAGAGATTTAAAATGTGCGTTAGGACACTTGCCAGCTAGTCTGCGCATGCTCTGGTAATGCACCCTGGTATTCCGTCGGGCCCAGGACTAACCTGTTTAAAAGTTACTCACATCTGCCACGGAGAGCGAGATCACACAGTTGTCTGGAACAGCAGGGGCTCTCATGACTCAGTGTTGTTTACCTCGAAGCGAGCATTAAAGGCATTCAGTTTGTTAGAGAAGTCTGCGCCACCAGACAACTCACGGCTGGGCTTCTCTTTGTAATCCGTAATCGTCTGCAAGCCCTGCCACATCCAAAGCAGGTGTAGTAGGATTCCATTTTATTCCTATATTGTCCTTTTTCTTGTTTGATGGCTCGTCAGAGGGCGTAGTGGGATTTATTGTATGTCCGTGTCCCATTCCTTGAAAGTGGTAGCTCTAGGTTTTAGCCCAGCACGTTGCCAAATTAACTCTTTGTCTACTGGTTCTGTACCACAGAGTGTTATAATGCATGTTACAGAATAGAGACAATATAGAATAGAGACATAATTGAGTTTTACTTCTATCATGTTTGTATGATATACTGTATGCACTATTAGATATTACTTTCCTCCTGATCTGAGATCAGATATGAAATCATCAAGAGATGTCCCACTGGGAACACCACATCATTTCAACTAGATAATTGGGTAATATTTGGTTGAGACATTGATCAATGAGATAACAACCTATATTCACCCAGTAATGAAGACAGCCAAAAGTTAGTTGATTTTCCAATGTGTTATCACTATGCCTACAAGCATCTAAGAGCACAACCAAATTCCAATGGCAAAACAATGTCTGATCTTTGGTTTAGTTGTCACCCAAATGTCTATCACTGTTCTTTCAATCATTTAAAAGTTAAAAAGTTAAAATGGGAATACAATGTCGGATATTTTGTTTATTTATACAACAGATTAATGTGTTATCACTGTGCTTCATCTAATAGCAGAAGCAAATGGCCTGGATTGCAGTTGAGATTACATAAAAAAGTACATGGTGCAAGTGATCATTGCCATATGAGATTCTGCACAGATTATTATAGCAACTGATCTCCACAGACCTGTGACGACCTACAGTACACATGCTACCTCGAACGCTTTATAGGATTACATAAGAAGACATTTATAGTTACAGTAACCTGAAAATGGGCTATTGATGTGTTACTCATTTTAAGGTTAATGTTGATATTGTGATATTGAATTGTGTTTGGGTTGTCAATGCAACCAAATATCAACATTAGTTCCATCTGTGCCAATGACATACTTTGACTTTAATTCCAGTTTTTCTACAAATTAATAATTGATTCACGTCTCCATCTCAAGTGGCTGTTCCACTGGATGTCATAAGGTGAAAGCACCAATTTGTAAGTCGCTCTGGATAAGAGCGTCTGCTAAATGACTTAAATGTAAATGTAAATGTAAAACCAAAAATCTAAGTTAAAGAATAGGACTGAATCATATCAAATCAAACTATTTTTAACTTCAATGTTTTAAATCAACCAGAGCTCGGCCTGTTGTATTATCTATTTTTAATTGAATTATGAGTTGAATTGAAACAATAGTTGTTGATGACTTTGCAAATTATATATATATATATATATATGGTTCCTTATGCGCTCTTGTGCCTGTTGTCCTTCCGTGTAATTTGATCATTGATGACAAAGAAAGATTCACTGGCTAGTATAGATTGATCAAAAAGCCCTGTTAACAAACACACTGAAATATAACGTATACTCTTAGAAAAAAAGGTGCTATATAGAACCTAAAAGGGTTCTTCAGCTGTCCCCATAGGAGAACCCTTTGAAGAACCCTTTTGGGTTCCAAGTGAAACCTTTTGCACAGAGGGTTCTATATGGAACCCAAAGGGATTCTACCTGGAACCAAAAAGTGTTCTTCAAATATAATATTTTACATTTCATGTGACAATGTCAGAGGAGCCTCGTGGAGTCCATTTCTTCCATATACTGCCACAATTAAGGACCCAAAGTCCTCGGTTATATTATTTATTTATTTTTTGTAGAGAAACATTTCACCCAATTGAGTGTAATTTCTCCCAACTGATTATGCTGACTGACACTTTATGATTTATTGTGAGAAGAAAAGCTTGAATTATACAACTAGTCTCAGCACCGGATTAACAACCCCACCCGGGGGAAGTCAGGGTCTCAATTTACTGCAATTTAGAAATGTTGTTGAGTCTCAGCAGTTTATTCTCTAGTTTTGTCAGTCACTGACACTCACTCAATTAGCCATGTCAGCTAACAATTTTTAGATTATAATGTTAATCTAGCCAGCTCTCTAAACTTGTAGTAATCATGGCTGAATACCGACCGGGCTGGCAGGACATGTGCCCAGGGGCCTGTGAAGTAATTTTCTGTGAAACCTTACTAATGCTTGTGTACTAAAATATCCTTCTTTAAGCCTGGGCATTGGGCTTGAGATTGATAAAAAAACTAAATCATATAAGATAGAAAAGTGTGTGTGCATTAGTATAGGCCTGTTCTAACTGCTGTGTGTGTGTGTGTGTGTGTGTGTGTGTGTGTGTGTGTGTGTGTGTGTGTGTGTGTGTGTGTGTGTGGTATGACCCCATGATGTCTGGGCGCTCAGCCAAGAGCTGATAGAAACTAACTAGTTCCTCTTAGCTTAACTGGAGACAGAGCAAAGTGTTATACCCTGCACATCAGGGATACGGCTGTTGTTCTGCTTGGAGCCTGTTTCTGGGCGAAAGGTTCATGCTTGTGTGTAGGGGTAGGACCATACATCATCTGGGCCGACAGTCAAAGGTGCTTGCTTGCCCAACTTGGGGGAACCGTTGAGCTAGAGGAAGTACGTCTGGAGTGACTTCCTGTCACTTAGGCACCTATTGTCCTTCCTCAGTTGCGACAGAATGAGACAACCTTTTCATTGTAGCCTGTACCCCGTAACCCAGTTTCGTCTCTCACCACATACACATACATAAGGTCACGTGTTTTCCTGATGCTTGTATAAGACAGCTTGACTATATAAGGCTTCCGGACTCTTTGTGTGTGGTGTGACCAGCTCCCTTATTGCAAGAAGTTTATTAATAAAAGTTATACCTTGATTGATTATTGACCTTGCCTCTCCTCATTATTACATTTGAATTAAAGGTAGAATTTCCACCACAGGCCTGGATATCCAGGGGCCCCCCATTGATGTTTTTAGTCACTCGTATCATTAACATGTCATCATAGCAAAATGTGTAGAATTGCTGAAAATTTGCTTTTAAACTGAAGAGAAAAAATCTCTGCCCTTTGGCAAAATGTGTCGAATTGCAGAACACTTGCTTTAAAACGGCAGGATTTTCTCTACACCTCATGGCAAAATGTGTAGAATTGCAAGAATTAACTTTAAAATGTACCTTTTTATCCCCAACATCAAGAGGGGGGCCACTAAAGTGTTTTACCCGCAAGGTGGGGGGCAAAAGGATAGGACTGGCCTTGAATCAATTACCCAACCAAGGTAGGTCCCCCCAGTTACCCAAATGTGCACCCTACCTCCTCTCCTACTCTAATGATTATCACAGCTGCAGTAGGCTACAGACCAGACCACAGGCTCCTGTGGTTGGCGGCTGCAGTAATAATAAATAAATAAATAAAATTAATATTTTATAAATATATATATATATAAATATACTATACTACCAGTCAAAAGTTGACACACCTACTCCTTCAATGGTTTTTCTTTATTTGACTATTTTCTACTTTGTAAAATAATAGTGAAGACATCAAAACAATGAAATAACACTTATGGAATCATGTAGTAACCAAAAAAGTGTTAAACAAATCTAAATATATTTAAGATTCTATATCATGTTTCAAGGAAGACCCAGATGCAGACAGTGTCGAAGTAATAACAGTTTATTACTAGTACAGGGGCAGGCAAAACGACAGGTCAAGGGCAGGCAGAGGTCAGTAATCCAGATAGGGTGCAAAAGGTCCAGAACGACAGGCAGTCTCAGGGTCAGACCAGGCAGGGGTCAAAAATCCAGTGTGGCGTGGCAAGGTACAGAATGACAGGGAGGATCAGGGTAGGCAGAATGGTCAAAACTAGAAAACAGAAACTAGAACAGACAGGAGCAAGTGCAAAATGATGGTAGGTTTCACGACACAAAACAAACTGGCAACAGACAACACAGAAATAAATACACTATAATGGGGAAGATTAGCGACACCTTGGGGGGGTGGAGACAAGCACAAAGACAGGTGAAACAGATCAGGGTGTGACACTTTTCCTTGATGACAGCTTTGCACACTCTTGGCATTCTCTCAACCAGCTCATGAGGTAGTCATCTGGAATGCATTTCAATTAACAGGTGTGCCTTGTTAAAAGTTAATTAATGGAATTTATTTCCTTAATGCGCTTGAGCCAATCAGTTAAGTTGTGATAAGGTAGGGGTGGTATACAGAAGAGAGCCCTACTTGGTAAAAGACCAAGTTCCTATTATGGCAAGAACAACTCAAATAAGCAAAGAGAAACGACAGTCCATCATTACTTTAAGACACAAGGGACAGTCAATCAAGAACATTTAAAGAACTTTGAAAGTTTCTTCAAGTGCAGTCGCAAAAACCATTGTGCGCCAATGATGAAACTGGCTCTCATGAGGACCGCCACAGGAAAGGGAGACACAGCGTTAACTCTGCTGCAAAGGATAAATTCATTAGAGCTAACTGCACCTCAGATTGCAGCCCAAATAAATGCTTTGCGTAGTTCAAGTAACAGAATCATTTCAACATCAACTGTTCGGAGGCTGCGTGAATCAGGCCTTTATGGTTGAATTTTCTGCAAAAAACACTTCTAAAGGACACCAATAAGAAGAGGACACTTGCTTGAGCCAAGAAATACGAGCAATGGAATTTAGACCGGTGGAAATCTGTCCATTGGTCTGATGAGTCCAATTTGAGATTTTTTGTGTCTTTGCGAGACGCTGTCACGACTTCCGCAGAAGTCGGTCCCTCTCCTTGTTCGGGCGGCGTTTGGCGGTCGACGTCACTGGCCTTCTAGCCATCGCCGATCCACTTTTAATTTTCCATTTGTTCTCACATGTCTTGCGGTTCCATTTGCTTCTCCCTGGCGGCTGGCTGTGATTCGCTGCAGACCCTTTCTCTTTTGCACACCAGTATCTCTACCTGCACATGACCATCTGATCATTTATCACTCCAGTGTTAATCTGCTAAATTGTAGTTATTCGCCTACCTCCTCATGCCTTTTGCACAGAATGCATATAGACTATATTATTAAATAAAAAATAAATACAATTCTACTGTGTTATTGACTTGTTCTGACTCTTCTTCCGAAGAGGAGAGGCGAAAAGGATCAGAGGACCAATATGCGGCGTGGTAAGTGTCCATGGTTCTTTTAATACGTAAATGTACACATGAACAACTGAATACAAAAACAAGAACCGTGAAAACCCCAAACAGTCCTATCTGGAGCAAACACAGAGACAGGAACAATCACCCACAAACACACAGTGAAACCCAGGCTACCTAAGTATGATTCTCAATCAGAGACAACTAATGACACCTGCCTCTGATTGAGAACCATACTAGGCCGAAACATAGAAATACCCAAATCATAGAAAAACAAACATAGACTGCCCACCCCAACTCACGCCCTGACCATACTAAATAATGACAAAACAAAGGAAATAAAGGTCAGAACGTGACATATGCTTTATCTTGGCCAGGTCGCAGTTGTAAATGAGAACTTGTTCTCAACTAGCCTACCTGGTTAAATAAAGGTGAAATAAAAAATAAAACACAGGAGTATCATTTTTGAGGCTGTCACATAGCTGAAAAGAGAGAACAGTAACTTATTAGTTTAGGTTCATGTTTTGTCTACTGATACCATATTCAAAGGGTTCCAGGATCAGAGCATCAACTGGTGCATTGACAATGGCCAGGGTAGAGATGATGGCATCCTTTGACTCAAGAAACCGCTTCAACATATAAAATGTTGAATTCCACCTTGTAGAGCAGTCTTGTTTAGGCCTCAGCTCAGGCATCCCCATCTGGCGTTGTGTAGACTTTAGTTTTTCAGCACCTACTGTGCTCCTGTGGAAGTATTCCACAGCTGCTTTCACTTTGTCCACAGTGGGCTTCATCACCTTCAGAGCATCTCTTACAATCAGGTTGATTGTGTGGGCAAGATATGGATGATGGGTCAATTTAAAAATGTTTATGGCTTTGGTTATGTTAACTGCATTGTCGCTAACACAGCAGACCACTTTCCATCTACTTGCCATTCTCTGGCCACTCTCAACAGTTCCTCTGCCAAGTTCTCTGAGGTGTGTCTGTCGCTGAACTCAAAGCAGTCCAGAAGACAGCTAGGCATCGAAAAATCTTCAATGAAGTGACATGTAACCGACATGTAAGAAGTGGTTACCCTTTATGTCCAGCAGTCAGTGGTAAGGCAAACTGCAGTAGCTTTTTGGACTCTCTCCCGCACGGTAGCCTCTGTGCTCTCGTACTGTTGTGGAATAAGTTATTTTGGAAGGGTTTTCCTGCTTGAAATTGTGTACATTGGATTTAGACTATTGCTATAATTTCTAAAACCTCTGTCCTCCACGATCGAAAATGGCTGGAAATCGGTGGCAATCATTTTAGCCAATGCAATATCAATTTGATATTGTTTTGCTACAGACATAGACTTTGGCATAAACCGGTCCATATGGCTGGCTCCACCACTACCACTAGGAGGCATGCTAGTTTCTCGAAGCTCTGCTTCAGCTAGCTTCACAGTTGGGTACACAGTTCGCCTATGCCGGTGTAGGTTGTGCGTAGAATTGGCAAATTCTACACTGTGCTCTAACATTGTCTACATTATTAAAATGCATCCAAATGTTACTGTGCTTCTGACTCATTTTCCAGCTGTTGTTTTCACAGCTGTCCTTCCTCTCTCTTCTCGGCTGCTAAGTGTGTGATTGTGAGTGAGTTGGCATGGCCCTCCCTCACGCATGTTTGCTTCAATGGTTGACAATGCATCTCTGATTGACAGGAACAACAGATGAGGCTGTTAGTCTGAGCAGACAGTCGGAATGAATGTGTGATCTTAAGCATTTAGTTCTATATTATTTTATTTCTTTATTCGTTCTTTGAATTAGTTCATTCTAATCATTTAAATCTTTTGATTACTCATATCTTAATTGTTTTACAAATAGATTCGGCTTTTCTGATATGCGAGCCAGCTTCCAACGTTCACCTACAAGAGCCGGCTCTTAGAGCAGACTCGTTCGTGAATGACCCATCACTACACCCCAGCCGCCCAAACCCTCCCGGCTGGGCCAATTGTGCGCTGCACCATGGTTCTCCCGGTCGTGGCCGGCTGCGACAGAGCCTGCACTGGAATCCAGAATCTCTAGTGGCAATACATTTTCTCACTGAATTTGATGTTCTGAGGTTTCTTATGACCTATTTTAACATAATAAATGTAACTTAGCAATTTATTATTTACTTTCAAATATTTCTACAATTGAAATATAAACAGTCAGAATGACCATCATGGCCATTCTAGTAGTTATGGAATTCCGGCGCTCTGAGTGTTAAATCATTTTTTTTGTCACTGGCCTACACACAATAACCCATAAGTGTAACATAAGTGTTTTTTGACATATTTACAAATGAACTAAAAAGCTGAAATGTCTTGAGTCAATAAGTTTCAACCCCTTTGTTATGGCAAGGCTAAATGAGTTCAGGAGCAAAAATGTGCTTAATAAGACATAATAAGTTATATGGACACGTTATTATTTACACTTTGGATGGTGTATCAATACACCCAGTCACTACAAAGATACAGGCATCCTTCCTAAATCAGTTGCCGAAGAGGAAGGAAACCGCTCAGGGATTTCACCATGAGACCAATGGTGACTTTAAAACAGTTAGAGTTTAATGGCTGTGATAGGAGAAAACGGAGGATGGATCAAGAACATTGTAGTTACTTGACAGAGTGAAAAGAAAGAACCTACAGTATAAAAAATATTCCAAAACATGCTTCCTGTTTGCTACAAAGCACTGAAGTAATACTGCAACAAATGTGATAAAGCAATTCACTTTTTGTCCTGAAAACAAAGTGTTATGTTTGGGGCAAATCCAATACCACTCTCCATATATTCAAGCATAGTGGTGGCTGTATCATGTTATGGGTATGCTTGTAATTGTTAAGGAATGGGGAGTTTTTCAGGATAATAAAGAAACTAAATGGAACTAAGCACAGGCAAAATCCTAGAGGAAAACCTGGTTCAGTCTGCTTTCCACCAGACATTTGGAGATTAATTCACCTTTCAGCAGGATAATAACCTAAAACACAAGGCCAAATCTTCACTGCAGTTGCTTACCAAGAAGACAGTGAATGCTCCTGAGTGGGCAAGTTACAGTTTTGACTTAAATCTGCTTGAAAATCTATGGCAAGATGAACATCCAATTTGACAGAGCTTGATGCATTTGGAAAAGAACAATGGGCAAATATTGTAGAATCCAGGCGTGCAAAGCTCTTGAGATATACCCAGATAGACTCACAGCTGTAATCGCTGCCAAATGTGATTCTAACATGCTGACCACAGCGCTCGTGTTATGTGCGCAAGCGTAGCAAAATAAATGTACACATACATGTTATTCATTAATGTCAACAAGAACTTGGTTCTATTTTTTACACTTGACCCGCCTCTCCCATCTCCTCATTGTTTTTTAGGAGCATATACTCACGTGGGTGATTGAAAGATGATTTGAGGTCCACACTCCAGTCCAGTTGGTAGTGGTAATGCACCTTAAAGTTGGTTGCCGACCGCCATATAAAGTCCACAGAAGAAGAAGACTGAAGAAGAGAGATTACTAGAAACTAACTAGGTTTCCCCTTTCATCCCACGATTTAGTGTGACTCAACATGGGTCAAAATTCTAGAAAGATCCAGAAAATAAGGACCTTGTGCATTACAGGTAAAATAACAACACAATGTTTATATCCCAGGACAAATTAGCTAGCTAAATGGCCATGAATGTTTAATGTGTTTCGACCTGTCCCCAAATGAATATAGTTGGTTCAGAGTTCATTTTGAAATTTCAACCTGTGTATCCTATCACGTCTGGTGTGGATGGACAAAATCAGCATGCGCGCGATGGCGCACTTATGTTGGAGACATTAAAACTCGTTTTTCAACCACTCCACACATTTCTTGTTAACAAGCTATAGTTTTGGCAAGTCGGTTAAGACATCTACTTTGTGCATGACACAAGTCATTTTTCCAACAATTCTTTACAGACAGATTTTGTCATTTATAATTCACTGTATCACAATTCCAGTGGGTCAGAAGCTTACATACACTAAGTTGACTGTGCCTTCAAACAGTTTGGAAAATTCCAGAAAATTATGTCATGGCTCTGGAAGCTTCTGATAGGCTAATTTACATAATTTGAGTAAATTGGAGGTGTACTTGTGGATGTATTTCAAGGCCTACCTTCAAACTCCGTGCCACTTTGCTTGACATCATGGGAATATCAAAATAAATCAGCCAAGACCTTAGAAAAAAAATTGTAGACCTCCACAAGTCTGGTTCATCCTTGGGAGCAATTTCCAAATGCCTGAAGGAACCACATTCATCTGTACAAACAATAGTACGCAAGTATAAACACCATGGGACCACACAGCTGTCATACCGCTCAAGGAAGGAGACACGTTCTAGTTCGAGTTTAAATGTTTTTGGCTGAGGTGTATGTAAACTTCCGACTTCAACTGTATATATTGTCAGGATTTGCCCAGGGTTGTTCCGGTTTTGGTCACTAGATGCCCCCATTGTGCTTTTTGACCCTTTTGTTTTCCCTTGTTCCCAGTTATTATTTGCACCTGTGCCTCGTTTCCCTTGATTGTATTTAAACCCTTAGTTTTCCTCAGTTCTTTGCTCTGTGTTTGAATGTTAGCACCCAGCCCCAGCGATGCTGTGAAATTGTGTTGCTCCAGTTGGATGCGCTTGTGGTACTGTTTTTGTTCTCGTTGATTTATTTTTGATAATCTTTTGACGCTTTTTTCTGCTGTACCTACCACCTTGTGGATTTACCTTTTGACTTGGAGGTTTACCTTTGTTCTCTTGGAATTAATTTTGACGTTGTGAATTTATATTTTAGCCTGAAGAACTTTCCTTTTTACTTTATTAAAACACTGTCTCAAGTACTGCTGTGTTTGCTTCATCTTCTGGGTTCTGCTGACTATTAGTGGCTCAGTTTGCTAAGTGACTGTTTCTCACACCGGAGACCCGAGTTCGTAACTGGGTCCTGACATATATGCCTTGTTAGGGAGATTAAATAATCATACTTAAGGTGTTATGTAGTCAAAAAAGTGTGTTATTGCTGACAATATTGTGTTTATGTGATGACACATCTTCACTATTTACTTCACAATGACAGAATAAGGGCCATAAATATTCAAGTGTACGTCATCAGAAACATTCAACTCCAATTCCAGTTAACTACATAATGATATTACATGTCATTAGACTTGGTTAGGGGCACATCTAATGTACTTCTATGTTCATCCTTCGTACTGTTTGAATTTTTTTGCACTATGTTTAGAATTGTGATTGAAAAAAATGCTTATTGTCATGTTATGACTAGTATGCATCAAATAACTATTTGCACCAGGAAAAGGAACCCTCAAATGCACGCACAACTACTTCTAGGTCTCAGAGCGAGTGACGTCACAGACTGAAACACTATTAGCGCGCACCACCGCTAACTAGCTAGCCATAGCCCCATTTGGACCTTTTCCGCAGCAACCAGTGATCCGGGTCAACAGCATCAATGTAACAGTATAGTCCCTCTCCTCGCCCCAACCTGGGCTTGAACCAGGGACCCTCTGCACACATCAACCACAGTCACTCACAAAGCATCGTTACCCATCGAGCCACAAAAGCCACGGCCCTTGCAGAGCAAAGGGAACAACTACTTCTAGGTCTCAGAGCGAGTGTCGTCACCGAGTGAAACACTATTAGTGCGCACACCACTGCTAACTAGCTAGCCATTTCACATCGGCCACACAAAGCTGGCCAGCTCTTACTTCATACTTCAGGACCCTTGGGGAGACCTGTCCTGTGGCACTGAAAAGTATTTTTGAGTATGAAGAAAAAACTGAAGACGGAACAGCTTTTTTTGATACCAGATCAAGCAGCTGATGGACAAACAATTGTCAGCACAAAGATCCACACAGCAACAGGAATTTGAAGTTCTATGACACTGTGATTACATACATTGACAAGTGGTTTGATTTCTCACCAGAAAATGTAATGTTGAAACTGAAACAGATCGACCTCTATGAGGAGCTCTCCTTCACTGACCTGGAGCAGGTGATGGTTGCCCTCAAAATGACAGAGACAGTCAGTATGGACCAACTCTATGAAGAGGTTTGTGATTGCTGGGAGGAAATACAGAAAGACAGACAGGATACCACAAAATCCACCAGTGAGCAGTGGGTGGCAGTTTTCCAAAACCTCGGGAAAGCCAACTTGATCAACATGTTCAGGATTGTCTCATTTGTCCTCAGGCTCAAATGCCTTTGTAGAGAGGATTTTCTCTCTGATGACCATTAAATGGTCAGACTCAAGAAACAGATGCAGCACAGAGCTGATCAAAAATGAACTTCAGCGGCCTCCTGGGTGGCGCAGTGGTTAAGCTGTACCACCAGAGACTCTGGGTTCACGCCCAGGCTCTGTCGCAACCGGCCGCGACCGGGAGGTCCATGGGGCGACACAATTGGCCTAGCGTCGTCCGGGTTAGGGAGGGCTTGACCAGTAGGGATATCCTTGTCTCATCGCGCACCAGCAACTCCTGTGGTAGGCTGGGTGCAGTGCGTGCTAACCACGGTTGCCAGGTGCACAGTGTTTCCTCTGACACATTGGTGATGCTGGCTTCCAGGTTGGACGCGCGCAGTGCAGTTTCGTTGGGTTGTGTATCAGAGGACGCATGATTCTCAACCTTCGTCTCTCCCGAGCGGGAGTTGTAGCGATGAGACAAGATAGTAGCAACTAACAATTGGATACGATGAAATTGGGGAGAAAAAGGGGGTCCATTTTTTTTTTAAATTAAAAAATGAACTTCAAATATCTGTGAACTGTGACTGTAAGGACTTCTCTCTGGCAATGCAAAAGGACAAAGGACTGCTTGAAACAGTCAAGAGCAGCAAAACATATACATGGGAAAAGTAGACTTGGTGAGTGACTCTCTTCCTCTTGCATTTGAAATGTATATATATTTTTTGCTGGAAAGGTCAAAATTTTGATTTCTTTGATAATTTATTTAGAGGTTTATTCACATAGGTTTACATGATGATACAGTTTTAGTAAAGCTATAGACTAAATGGAATATATAAATGTTTTGCCTTTCCAATTGAATAAGAATATACACTGTATACTCATTCATTCACACAACACCATACCCACACTGCTGTGGCACCGTGCACTGGAACGCCACCTTTTGTCCCTTATTTGGTCGAGAGAAAGTTGGCAACCCTGACAGCATATTTCTCTTAAAGAATATTGAACCAATTAAAAGTGCAATGTCAAATCAAATTCAAACATGATTTAAATTGCAATTAAATATGTATTCGCTACAATACTCTTGCATGTTCTGATGGGACAGGACGCTTGTTACTTTTAAGTAAGGTTACTGGTTAGTTTTAGTCACAATTTTTTACTTTGGGTTGAGAGTGTAGTGTGCACTCAAACCAGCGGTGGCAGCGATACGCCAAGTAGGCGTCCATCTGCCAGAAAGACCGAGACAAAGGAATTACCAGAGACGTCACCGGTGGGGCTTTTTGAATCGAGATTCCCTAAAAACGCGTCACTTCGATAAGGATACGATTTACGCAGCAGGTTAAGAGAATTAACATTGTAGGTTAGGAAAATTAGGTTAAGGTTAGGAAAAGGGTCATCGCTGACCGGACTGTCCGTCAATTTGTGGTGGACGGTGCATCACAGACACAAACTGCATAGCGCTGCAAAGCTGAGAGTCTACTGCAGCCATAGGAAGTCTCATCATTCTATATCAAATTTAATTTTAAAAACACAATTTGAAGATGTGATACAAAACCACTTTGTGTTCTTCACAGGGAGATAGAGACATCAATGAATGAGAGCAGTGCACCAGGAAATTTGTCAGATTTTCAAACCACTAGTTTTATACAAAATTATTACAGTAAATTAGGCAGCTGAAATCTCAGCATATCAATTGTCATTTTTCATGAATTGGTTGTTCATAGCGAATGAAATTAGAATATATATATTTTTTGTTCATACTATTTACTATAGCAGTGCGTGCTAGTGCAAAAAGTTAATACAAATAATAAATACCCCCAAAAAGCAACAAAACCGCTTTCTAACAGTATAAGGCATTACTAGGTACTGTTCATGGTCCTCTCATGAAGATATGTTTAATACAACCATCCACTTCACATTAACACTCAACAGGTTAACTAGCATAAATTCACCATAATTGACGGTATTTAATCTGCCTATAAACTCTGCATGCTTTTCCATGTTGTGCTGGCTGTAAACATAACAAACCATCGCGTGACTCCAAGTTTACTTCGATATGACTGTTATTATAGCAATATTTGCACTTTAATGCGTTTCCACTACAATTGTGGCATAATTTATTTCACAGACCACCAAAATTATCCACCCTTGTGTAGTGTATTTTGTTTTGTCGACATTGGGAAATTTTTACAGACAAATTTGCCGCCGTTTCCATCAGGCCTATCATGAGTTTCTTTATGCGTCAGGTAATTCATCCCCATGAAATGGTTGGATGGAAACCCGGTTATAGAGAGAAAGATGTCGATGTCATCAATAGTAAATATTTTTTAAATTATTTATTTAACTTAAAATTTACCTGGAAATTAAGTCAATTTAAGCAGAAAAGGTACACACAAAAATGATACAACAATAATGTAACATGAAATTAATGTTACAGCAATATCAGTAAAACAAAGTATAGCTTAAAATCAGTTTGTCATCTAAAGAATTCAGTGAAGGATGCTAGTTTATATAACACAAGTGTACACTGTTGGGTGTTGATGTTAAAGTAGCATATATGCACAGCAGTGCTTAGTTTATTTTAAAGATTTTCTTGACACACTAAAATGCATACTCACTCAAAATACATTTCTCACAGAGCCCCAGAAAACATATTTAGGCCAATTTATTACAATCTTAAACTGCAGGGCTCACTGTTAATACTCATTCTATTTTTGAATTGCATGTTGTTGGAGGTTCCAGAGGTAGTCATTGGCGAAGTTCATAATCTGAGTCATGGCGTTCAGTATCAGGATATCCATGTTGTTATCCAGCATCCCCTCCTCGTGGTAGTTCTTCACCGGCAGGATGCAGTTCATGGGAAGGCCTAGCTCATTACTGCAGATCTGCATCTGAAAAACGTTGGAGAGAAAAAGGGCTGGATCAGTTTTGCTTGAGTGATGATCATTGAATCATGTCAGCACAACCAAGATTTAACGGCTGACTACATTGCAGACATTGCATTGCGTCAACCGATGGTTGCGTGCCACGTCATCAACTGTGCAGTTGAGCATCAGATTGCCTCATCATGTTATATGGTTAGCTGACATGTTAAACACTTGTCCAGGCAATGTGACATTTGTTCAGGTCTGAGGTCATGTGATTTACCTTCTCTTTGATCGCCTTGCTGTAGAAGATTCTCTTCACATCCTTGTTCACCAGCTCACAAGCCTTGTCTGGCATGGTCATGACAACAACTTGAGGAATTTCTGCAATAGAAATGAATATTTAATGAATAGAAGGACTAGCATAAGTAACACTATCATGTAATAGTGAAAAGTCAAGAGCTACAGCTGAAAGGTGACAACTGATAGCCAGCCATAGTTGTAGTTTCTATTGAGAAACAGAGTTTAAAGAGCTTACTTACTTAGTCTGCTGGCTTCTGCCCTGATGTTCTTCATCTTGGCTATGACATCCTCTGACATGCGAGAGATTTTGTCCGCTGACACAATACTCACCAGGCAGTGAGTTTTGTCACTTAAGCTGGGATTCTGAATGAATTCCTTTTTTTGGTCCGATAATGGGTGGAAAGGATTGAACTGACCAAGAAAATATAAGATTTGTTAGTGTGTATGTGTGTGTGTGTGTGTGTGTGTGTGTGTGTGTGTGTGTGTTTGTGTGTGTGTTTGACTTTTACATTACCTCATAGCCCTCTGGTAGATGGCCCTTCAGAGCATTGATGATGTCATCAGGGTGCAGCCCGTTTTTTTGTGTTTCCAGACCCATGACATCATTGAATGCAAAGGGAAGACGTTTTTCACCTGAACGGCCTTGAATGTAGTGTGTGTCATACTGAAAATAAATGTTTTATTTAATAACATTTGTATGGAAAGGATAAATACCCTCACACTCAGAAACATGAAAAGCATCCCAAACTGAGGCTCAGAATCATCAAATATATACACTGAGTGTCCAAAACATTAGGAACACCTGATCTTTCAACCAAACTCTACCTACAGTACATATACATATTACCTCACTTACCTCAATGCCAAGAGTGTGCAAAGCTGACATCAAGGCAAAGGGTGGCTACTTTGAAGAATCTCAAAAATAAAATATATTTTGATTTGTTTAACACTTTTTGATTACTACATGATTCCATATGTGTTATTTCATCATTTTGATGACTTCACCATTATTCTACAATGTAGAAAATAGTAAAAATAAAGAAAAACCCTTGAACGAGTAGGTGTGTCCAAACTTTTGACTGGTACTGTAAGTATTCAGACCCTTTGCTCAGACCCTTTATATAAAATTGATTTAGGGCACAATGCCCCGAAATGTGCAAAAAGGTGCATAAAGTAAAAATGCAAGACCAACGTTTCGGTTTTTAACTCAAAGGATATAACTATACAGTAGAATACATATTATAAACTGGGTGGTTCGAGCCCTGAATACTGATTGGCTGACAGCTGTGGTATATCAGACCGTATACCACGGTTATGACAAAACATTTATTTTTACTGTTCTAATTATGTTGCTAACCAGTTTATAATAGCATTAAGGCACCTCGGGGGTTTGTGATATATGGCCCTTATACCACGGATAAGTGCTGTGTCCAGGCACTCCGCGATGTGTCATAAGAACAGCCCTTAGCCATGGTATATTGATCATATACCATACCTCCTTCGGCCTTATTGCTTAAATATACAATTTCTACTGTGTACATGTCTACTTTGTATTCTACTGTGTAGTTACATCCTTTGCATTTATCTAGGCTTGATTATGTTATCAACTCATTTATGTTTTCTTTATAGCCAGATTTGTGTGCTTTCATTTGCCTTGTCCATTTCCTTTATACACCTTTTCATATAAAAATGTGTAAATGATATACATTTGTCTCCATTTTTTATTTGAAGTTTCCAACTGTGAGTGTATTTATACTTTCCATGGTCCTAATTTTGTAAACCTATGCCCCTGTGATTGACTACGTTTTGCATTTAAAACAGCGCAGACAACCTCTCTTTGTTCCTGTAAGTCCCTCTTCATGTCTCTGCCTGTTTGTAGCTCATGAAATACTGTGTCTTAGTGTACCAGGATATATAGGTAGCCATATTCCATGCCTGCATTGTGTCTGTGTTAAATATATTAGGCACTGCAGCTTACTGTCAAGGTGAAGCTTAAGCCAGAGGCAGCAGCTACCAGGGCACCACCTGTTGTCCGATTTTGGAAGACATTGTTGACTGAGTTGATGAAGCTGGACTTTCCTGCACCGACTGGTCCATATAGCAGGCATCTGAGCTGACCCACATCAGGATCACTCAGTTTAAAGCTCCTCAGTTCATCCACCATGTGGTCTCTCTCTCCTTTACTGTCAGAGACAATGAAGAGTACCTGTTACTTCTTGTTTTGTTTACCTGGCCATTGTTTCCAAATGCTAACCTTTTCCCATTTGTGGCACAGATTCAATGCAAAACAGTTGCCATAGACTCCTTATAATTATATACAGCGAAATTGCATCAAGGTAACGCCAGGACTTAATTGATTTGAGATGGTGGGAAACTGATATCTGCAATTTAGCATAGCACACTATTCACACAACACAACCCTTGATAGTGCAGTGGTCTAAGGCACTGCATCTTAGTGCACGAGGCATCACTACAGACCCTGGTTTGATTCCAGGCTGTATCACAACCGGCTGTGATTGGGAGTCGCAATTGTAGGCCGCAATTGTAAATAAGAATTTGTTCTTAACTGACTTGACTAGTTAAATAAAATGTAAATAAACGTTAGTTTTACTTTCTTTCATCCTCCATATTTGGTCAATCGGTACAGTACTTACCTCCAACGTGTTTCCCTCCATTCTTTGTCAAATTCTGTGTGACACACATAGAACACATCTAGATTAAAATCACTAAACTATTGTTTTCCACATTCCAGTACCCACCATCTCTTACTTTCAAATGTTGATTACAATGACACATAGATATAAACTTACTCATTAATTAACTAAGCAAGTCAGTTAAGAACAAGTTCTTATTTACAATAACCCACTGCTCCCCAGTAGGCCGTCAACTCCCTTGCTCAGGGGCAGAATGACAGTTTTTTACCTTGTCAGCTCGAGGATTCGATCCAGCAACCTTTCAGTTACTGGCCCAACACTCTAACCACTAAACTACCTGCCACCCCTACAGGGCATGTACTATATAAGTAAAGCCTTGTGGCTGTGGTCAATGCATGCGCTAAAATGGTGTCTGCAGGTTCCCAGAACAAGTAAAAAGAATTGGGACTGATGCACTGTGCTTGAACAGAATTTGCACTCACACAGGTGTTGACTGTATTTTACAGATATGTCATATCTCTCTTACCCTTCTTTGGTGGGGGTGGTGATGGTGTCGGTGCTGGTGTTGATTCTCCTCCACCCATGTTTGCTTTTCTAAGAGGGAATGTAACAGGGTTGGGGTCAATTCCAAATTCATTAGAATTTCAACAATCTTTCAAGTTATTGAATTGGAATTAGACTGTTTGGACTTGAAATGTTGTACAATTCCAATTCATCAGTAGAATTGAATTAAATTGGAATTCAGTATTTTTACATTTCCCAGTTAATGGAATGTATTAAACATTGACTGCAGGATTTGTTTGAAATACTTTCAACTTGTATTTTTATAGTTCCAGTATAGGTAGGCTGTTGGATTAGTCACATGATTAGTCACATGAATTGTTGTGACCTAATACAGAATTGGGAATTGAACTCTTGTAATTTACCTAACATTGGAATGGAGAGGAATTGAATTATTTCTGAATTTAAAGACTGACCTGGAATTTGAATTGAATTAAATAGAATTTACAGAGATTTAATTAGTGGAATTAGAGGCTCAGTGCAGACAACTTTAGTGTGCTGTGTTATATATATATATATATCCACACTATGAGGTTGGAATAATACGGTGAAATTGTGAAAATTATGATAATGTCCTTTTAGTGGAAGGCCAATTGAAATTTCAGCCTGTTTTGGTCGGATGAAGTATTGGCCTGCCCTAGTGACATCCTCAGGCGGGGGACGTTTTAAATTAGTTAGTAGGCCAATAACAAAGAGCATTCCAAACCTCTCTGCCAATAACAGATAGTTTCACCTCCCCACTCAGACCACTCCCAGACAGTCCTATCAACATTTTAGCTTGAGACATTTTAATTGAAAACAATCATAGAAAGGTACTTAATTGTTAGCCAGAAATGATTTGACTGTGAGATACAAACAGCTGCATTGGACCTTTTAACTCAACCCTGGAACATAAAAATACTTTTGGGTTGAATAGTATGTCATGTCTGCACTGCAGCTATTAGGGCTGGGTGGATACCAGTATTACAATATTTTTTCCACGGCAAAAATGAAAATACGAAGCAGACCAAACTCTTTGGTCCTTTAAATACCTGCTGTATGTAAGATATTGTGTGCTATAGCTTGAAAAATAAATAGCAACATAAATGATGATTGTTTCCAACATTAGGGCTGTTTTCCTAAAGAAGTTTAATCCAAAGCATATTAATGCCCATGATTTTGGAATTAAATGTTTGACGAGTAGGTGTCCACAAAGATCGGAAACTGTTGCAAATGATGCTAAATGCATTAATACAATCAGTACATGTACAACATATGTGGAACTGTCCTTTAACTGCACTCAAACTCTTTTTTTTACAAACTCTTTTTTTACAATGAGAAAAGAGGACAGTTCAGCCTAGTAAAGAATTCTCCTTATGAGATGGTGGAGAAGGTAGCTTCAGACACCGAGAAGCTACTGGCCAAGAAACGCAAAGCACTTGATGTAAGTCAGCAATTTGACTTCTATTTATTTCACAAAAAAACACTAACAGCCAGTTGGACGCGCTGCCAAATTCTCTAAAACGATGTTGGAGGTGACTTATGGTAGAGAAATTAACATTCAATCCTCTGGCGACAGCTCTGGTGGACATTCCTGTAGTCAGCATGCCATTTGCAAGCTCCCACAAAACGTATGGCATTGTGTTGTGTGACAAACTTCACATTTTAGAGTGGCATTTTGTTGCCCCCAGCACAAGGTGCACCTGTGTAATGATCATGCCGTTTAATCAGCTTTTTGATATGCCACACCTGTCAGGTGGATGGATCATCTTGGCAAAGGAGAAATGCTCACTAACAGGAATGTAAACAAATTTGTGCACAAAATTTGAGAGAAATAAGCTTTTTGTGCGTATGGAACTTTTCTGTGATCTTTTATTTCAGCTCATGAAACATGGGACCAATACTTTACATATTGCGTTTATATTTTTGTTCAGTATATTTAGGAACACCAAATGCCTCCCAAACCAGCTTTTCAGGTGTTTGTGAAAGCAAAGACAGGTGGAAGTTACAATTCAATTTGTGTTTCAGTAAACATTTATTTTTGTATAATTATTGTATAGTTTAATATATGTCTAGGAAACTGCCCCATAATGTAGAAGATGTATAGGAACAATAGAAGACAAGGTTACAGATGTCCTTTGTGCACAAATTATAGACAGCTACTACAAACATTGCAGTATAGCAATGATTTATATTGCTTTTTATATTTGATTTTTCCTTTTGCAATTCAAATATTGTACTGTATATCGATCAGGTCCTCTACCAATTTTTCCTATCATCAGAATAAATGGTTTATAAAAGATAATTTAAAAATGTATTAAAAAAATGTGAATAGACTTACCTTGTTGGTACTAGTTCCTCCTGAGGCTGAGACTCTGATGTTGTTCTGAAAAAAGGATTTCACCAGCACCTATTTATACTTGCACAAGAGAAAGTGAAATTCAGGTGAGGAGGACTGTCTAGCTCTCCTATTTCTCTAGCAATTTCTTGTAAATGGGGCCATTATAGTAATAGAGGGACCATAGTTTTACTTTCAATATAACTCTTTCACTTTTATTTTACAAATAAGAGCATCGGGTGGTTATGTGATTTAGACAGAAAGACAAACGCCCAGCTCTTATAGTCTTCTAAACCAATTACATTTCTATGAAGTCAGACCATTTATGAACACAATTGTTTATCTTTTATCAATGACATTACAAGTGAGAGAAGGTCAGTGAACTATTAACAAATATTTGCAGTATTATATTATGCAAACTGCTGTCATAATATGATTATGTTTCTCATCATACTTGTGTGGTTAATTTGTCCTGAAACTCCCAGTACCTATAGAGTTCATCCAGGCTACTTTAGAAATTCGCTTATGAGGTGAAATGGAACCAGAACCACCCATGTCCTCCATCCTCCGCGAGCACTATGATGTAGAATAGAGCTAGCAACCAGCATAGCAACCAGAATAGCAACCAGCATAGCAACCAGAATAGCAACCAGCATAGCGACAGACGCTTTGGTTCATTACGTAGGCCGGTCAGGATTTGACAGGTTCTAGCAACGGCACTAGCAACAGACGCTAACAGCTTATTGAATCCCGTTGTGACCCAGGGGTGGAAACCATTTGGCAGTGGACATTATTTGACAAGGCAAGCCCTGTTATAAATAATGTGAATATCATTTTTTGTTTAAATATCCCACCCATTCAACTAGGACTATTCAAAATAAAGGGCAGGACCTTTGTTTTCTCTGTTCTCTAACGTGAACCTGCAGAGGCTGGCCAGTGAAGCAGAACGTGTCCAGTGAGACCATCCCTGGCACGACAACATCAAGGTAACACTACTGGCCGCCTCACTTCGCGTTCCTAGGAATCAATGCAATATTTTGTTTTTTTTTCAACCCCATCGAACACCATTGGGATGAATTGGAACGCCAACTGCGAGCCAGGCCTAATCGCCCAACATCAGTGCCCGGCCTCACTAAGCAAGTCCCCGCAGCAATGTTCCAACATCTAATGGAAAACCTTCCCAGAAGAGTGGAGGCTGTTAATAGCAGCAAAGCGGTACGCCATATTAATGCCCATGATTTTGGAATTTAATGTTCAACAAGTAGGTGTCCACAAAGATCGGAAACTGTTGCAAATGATGTTAAATGCAGTAATACAATCAGTACATGTACAACATATGTGGAACTGTCCTTTAACTGCACTCAAATTGATGTCCATTTTTTAAACTCTTTTTGAAGATCTACAATGAGAAAAGAAGGCAGTTCAGCCTGGTAAAGAATTCTCCTTATGAGATGGTGGAGAAGGTAGCTTCAGACATCGAGAAGCTACTGGCCAAGAAATGCAAAGCACTTGATGTAAGTCAGCAATTTGACTTCTATTTATTTCACAAAAAAACACTAACAGCCAGTTGGACGCACTGCCAAATTCTCTAAAACGATGTTGGAGGTGACTATGGTAGAGAAATTAACATTCAATCCTCTGGCGACAGCTCTGGTGGACATTCCTGCAGTCAGCATGCCATTTGCACGCTCCCTCAACTTATGGCATTGTGTTGTGTGACAAACTTCACATTTTAGAGTGGCATTTT